>NC_141693.1:1459207686-1459540186 GCF_964263255.1 Lissotriton vulgaris
ACAAGCAGCCTACTTAAGGTATGAAATCAAGCATCATGTACCCAAGACGATCGATGTGTTTGCATCACCATGGACTACAAATCCCATAATTCCAGCCAAATAGGACACATGCTTGTCCACGGATTTGCCTGATAGAAAGTGTCCATAAAACAGGTGACAAACATTAAGAATCTACTGGAAGCAGCCCCTGAAGACGGGGGGAGTCCCCCAGAAACGCGTCGGGCATACTATTCCATGCAACGTGGTGAAGCGCACTGAGACATTCCAGCCCGGAGGGGAGAGCCCTGCAGTGTGCCTCTCATGTCACAAGCATCTTGTATAAACATTTCTACGCGGCTGCCTGGCCACGGAGAGAGCACCATCGCCTGCTGTTCTGTAATGGTGAGCGGCAGGATGAAGCTCATAGCATCCAAACCTTTGGCTGTACAAAGAGCGCAGGACTCGTCATTTAATTACAGCGCGCTAAAGCACAACAAGCAGCCTACTTAAGGTATGAAATCAAGCATCATGTACCCAAGACGATCGATGTGTTTGCATCACCATGGACTACAAATCCCATAATTCCAGCCAAATAGGACACATGCTTGTCCACGGATTTGCCTGATAGAAAGTGTCCATAAAACAGATGACGAACATTAAGAATCTACTGGAAGCAGCCCCTGAAGACGGGGGGAGTCCCCCAGAAACGCGTCGGGCATACTATTCCATGCAACGTGGTGAAGCGCACTGAGACATTCCAGCCCGGAGGGGAGAGCCCTGCAGTGTGCCTCTCATGTCACAGGCATCTTGTATAAACATTTCTACCCGGCTGCCTGGCCGCGGAGAGAGCACCATCGCCTGCTGTTCTGTAATGGTGAGCGGCAGGATGAAGCTCATAGCATCCAAACCTTTGGCTGTACAAAGAGCACAGGACTCGTCATTTAATTACAGCGCGCTAAAGCACAACAAGCAGCCTACTTAAGGTATGAAATCAAGCATCATGTACCCAAGACGATCGATGTGTTTGCATCACCATGGACTACAAATCCCATAATTCCAGCCAAATAGGACACATGCTTGTCCACGGATTTGCCTGATAGAAAGTGTCCATAAAACAGGTGACAAACATTAAGAATCTACTGGAAGCAGCCCTTGAGGACGGGGGGAGTCCCCCAGAAACGCGTCGGGCATACTATTCCATGCAACGTGGTGAAGCGCACTGAGACATTCCAGCCCGGAGGGGAGAGCCCTGCAGTGTGCCTCTCATGTCACAGGCATCTTGTATAAACATTTCTACGCGGCTGCCTGGCCGCGGAGAGAGCACCATCGCCTGCTGTTCTGTAATGGTGAGCGGCAGGATGAAGCTCATAGCATCCAAACCTTTGGCTGTACAAAGAGCACAGGACTCGTCATTTAATTACAGCGCGCTAAAGCACAACAAGCAGCCTACTTAAGGTATGAAATCAAGCATCATGTACCCAAGACGATCGATGTGTTTGCATCACCATGGACTACAAATCCCATAATTCCAGCCAAATAGGACACATGCTTGTCCACGGATTTGCCTGATAGAAAGTGTCCATAAAACAGGTGACAAACATTAAGAATCTACTGGAAGCAGCCCCTGAAGACGGGGGGAGTCCCCCAGAAACGCGTCGGGCATACTATTCCATGCAACGTGGTGAAGCGCACTGAGACATTCCAGCCCGGAGGGGAGAGCCCTGCAGTGTGCCTCTCATGTCACAGGCATCTTGTATAAACATTTCTACGCGGCTGCCTGGCCGCGGAGAGAGCACCATCGCCTGCTGTTCTGTAATGGTGAGCGGCAGGATGAAGCTCATAGCATCCAAACCTTTGGCTGTACAAAGAGCACAGGACTCGTCATTTAATTACAGCGCGCTAAAGCACAACAAGCAGCCTACTTAAGGTATGAAATCAAGCATCATGTACCCAAGACGATCGATGTGTTTGCATCACCATGGACTACAAATCCCATAATTCCAGCCAAATAGGACACATGCTTGTCCACGGATTTGCCTGATAGAAAGTGTCCATAAAACAGGTGACAAACATTAAGAATCTACTGGAAGCAGCCCCTGAAGACGGGGGGAGTCCCCCAGAAACGCGTCGGGCATACTATTCCATGCAACGTGGTGAAGCGCACTGAGACATTCCAGCCCGGAGGGGAGAGCCCTGCAGTGTGCCTCTCATGTCACAGGCATCTTGTATAAACATTTCTACGCGGCTGCCTGGCCGCGGAGAGAGCACCATCGCCTGCTGTTCTGTAATGGTGAGCGGCAGGATGAAGCTCATAGCATCCAAACCTTTGGCTGTACAAAGAGCACAGGACTCGTCATTTAATTACAGCGCGCTAAAGCACAACAAGCAGCCTACTTAAGGTATGAAATCAAGCATCATGTACCCAAGACGATCGATGTGTTTGCATCACCATGGACTACAAATCCCATAATTCCAGCCAAATAGGACACATGCTTGTCCACGGATTTGCCTGATAGAAAGTGTCCATAAAACAGGTGACAAACATTAAGAATCTACTGGAAGCAGCCCCTGAAGACGGGGGGAGTCCCCCAGAAACGCGTCGGGCATACTATTCCATGCAACGTGGTGAAGCGCACTGAGACATTCCAGCCCGGAGGGGAGAGCCCTGCAGTGTGCCTCTCATGTCACAGGCATCTTGTATAAACATATATATATATATATATATATATATATATATATATATATATATATATATATATATATATATATATATATATATATATATATATATATATATATATATATATATATATATATATACACTGATGAAGGCTTACGCCGAAACGCGTCTGTGCGTTTTTCCCTCACAATAAACCCTTCCTTGACTCATAACCCTCCTTGAGTGCTGCACTTTTTAAACGAATTTGTGAAAAGTTCGAGCGCAATATATATATATATATATATATATATATATATACAGCAACTGCGGTCCTCCACAACGCCGCCACCAGGAAAGCAGGGACAGGAAAGACCACGCAAATCCAAACGTTATAATCGGCAAAGATTTATTTAAAAGAGAGTCACCAAATCTGACGCGTTTCGGGCGTCCGCCCTTGCTCACGGATCGTCAGGCAATTGACCAAACACCATTTAAATACGTTTTTTTTGCACTTTTTTTTGTCTCATTGCATTTATTTTCTCCCAAACAGCTACACCATGTGATAGGTAGAAAGCAAGGACATACTACAAACTATAGACATATATAGTCTGTTTTCCAAACATTTGTAATTGAATCAAGAACCTCATCAATGTGTAGAGTATATTAGTTTCAAATAACATATCTAAAGATCAAAATAGAGTCCATATTATTTATAACCCACTAATACTGGATTATAAAATATTTACATCCTGCTAAAAATATAAATGGGAATAGGTTGTTATAAAAGCATAAATGCTCTGGCCGACAAGAATACTGTTCATGTAAATACAGATTTCAAATGTGCAAACCTTGCTTTATACACAATAGTGCAAATTATGCAAGTAAAGTGCAAATATAGACTGTGCAAATGACGCAAGGGGATATGTGCAAAATTGCATAGATATAAAATCAACTACATATTAAAACGTTGTTGATAACCCAATGTACAAAATTGACATGGTAAAATCAAGCAATAATAAAAGCACTGTAAAATTCATGACAGTATCTTTTGGTATCTCTGCATTAATGCAATAACAGCCACAGACATACTCACACCAGTGATGGAATATTTAAAATCCTTAGTATCAAAGGACTCAGACATAGTGGTGAATGAAAGCATAAAAACCCACACGATGAGTGATATTGGGGCTGGGAAAACAGAACCAAGTCTAATGTCAGAGTGTCTATGTCCTATGAAAAGGTGCAAACAATAAAAATAAAACCTATTTCCAAGAGATGAAAAAAGAAACCATTTGTGTAAAAAACATATGATGTAAATCAAAAGTGTAATATTAAGGCAAGATTCATAAAATGTAATCGGCAAGAGAGGCAGAAAAAGACGAAGCATTTCAACTGAAATATGAATTGATAAAGGGAAGAATATAATGGTTATAAAAATACATGTAAATCTTCTGTAGTATGCAACCAATTGGGGAATCTACTGTCTAATTCTAAGATCAACTGTGATTCCAACCTCCTAAGCATTTTATCTCTGTCACCACCTCTGCGTGGTTTTGGAACTGAGGCGATGACATAGTATTCCAGGCACTGCAAGTTGTTATTATGAATGGCTTTAAAATGCCTGGCCACTGGGTATCTGCCATCATTGTTACCGATGGCACATAAATGCTGGGGGGGCCTGGCATGCACCTGTAGCCTGGTGCTGCCCACATATCTGAGGCCACAGGTGCATGTCAGGACGTAGACAGCAAAATCAGTCTTACAGTTAAATGAACCCTTGATGTTTATCATAACTGGACTGAATGGTGTTGAATATGAGTGGTGTTTTTCCCAAATTTACAAGCCCTACAAGTAGAGGAACGTTTAAATCCCGGCCAGGATTTCAACCATTCTTCCTTTTTCTCAAGCTCAGGGAATTCATGAATGATTTGAGATCTAAGGGAGGGTCCCCTCAGCTAGGTAATAGTAGGGCTATCTGGAAGCCTGGGTGCCAGGACTAAATCAGTTTTTAGAACAGGCCATCTCTGTTTCATGATGGATTTGATCTGTCTGGCCTATTTACTGTAGCTGGTAATCTATATATATATATATATATATATATATATATATATATATATATATATATATATATATTATAGCTAGGATTACTTCAATAGGGAAATCGCAACATTCTATTGGGAATAACCTTGGCGCCGGTTGAGGAATCTGCCTGAAAATGTCCTCAAATTTGCCTCGCGGCGCTCCGGTCCTTGCCTGAAAGTTTGGGGGGGATTCGTGAAGCGGGGCCCGAGAAAAAAGGTCCCAAAATGTGTTTTCCCCATGTTAATTTCCATAGGGCGGTCAACCTCACTTTTAGCCCGGACGGCTGAATGGGTTTTAACGAAACATGGCAAAATTGTAAGGACTGGTAGCCCAATGTGCCTTTGCTATGTCTCAAGATATGTGCTCCAGTGGATTTTGAGTAATTTAGGTTCAAAAAAATATATATATCTATAAGCGCGACCCGGTATGCGCACCGGGGCGCTCACCAGCGTGCTACGCGAGTTCGCGCGCGGAAAGCTGATTGGCTCGCGGGTGTCTGTAAACATTCCAAAGAGTCCGGAGCGGCCGCCATCTTGTGTCTCGGTAGGATCGAGACACAAGAGGTGGCAAAAACAAACAGGGGAATGACCAAAAGAGGGCAGGATAGACCCCCACTGACCCCCTAGGTTTGATGTGGGGGCCATAAAAGGGCCTGCAGGGAAAAAAAAAATATATTTTTTTTTTCGATTTGCGCGGGGGGAGCACCCGGTACGCGCACCGCGGAGCGTACCGGGGAGCGTACCCTGGAGAAAAAAGAATGACAGAGTTTTTTTAAAATGTAGGGTTGTTTTATAAATTGGAGGTAGTACTAAAAAGAACTGTTTTTTTATTCTTTTTGTTGTTTTATATTTTTTTTATTGTTTTTTTGAACATTTTTTACTTTTTTTGGCTTTTCTGAACAGTTTTATATTTTTTTTGTATTTTTTATGGGAAGAAAAAAAAACAGGGAATTATAAACGGCTCAACTGGAGCAAAAAAAAACAGGAACAATATTAGGGTTTCCTCAGGCACTTGTGGTTATCACCAGCAATGTTGATGAGGGTAATACTCTTCACACCATAAGTTATTGTTTTGCCACAATATATGCAAACAAATTTTTAATCACCAAACTTAGTTTGAATGTTTGGAACCATCTGACTTGCCTCTGGACCCGATGGACTGGGTTCTTTGGTTGTTGAGGTGCTGGCAGACGATTGTGGAAGGTTTCTGCACAGTTCTCTCACCTCTGCTGCAGAATAGTTATTGGGGTGCAATTGTTGCATGTGCCGAATCATTGTGTGATTCCCAAATGAATATTTTTTTGCAGGGTTCCCCCTGCATAGTACAGCGCCACAGATGAGACAAGTCACCTTTGCAGCATTTACCTTCTTTGCACCCCTTGGGATTTCAAAAAACTCCCATATAAAGTGCTCCTTAGGTTTATATGGGGCATTGTCTTCAGGCAGGAAATGCCTTCTCTGCCTTCTCTCCTCCTCCTCCTCCTCCTCCTCCTCTTTTTCTTGACCACCAATGTGATGTTGTGGTGGTCCTTGTGGTGATGGTGGTGGTGGTGCAGATGCTCCAGCTGCTGCTGCTACTGTAGCCATTTCTCTAACAATAGAAGCAGGTCTTCCTCACTTAAACAACAAAGTGAGAATGAGGAAAAAAGGTGGGGGCTTTCATCATTTGGAAAACAAAACTGTTCTGAACCAATGAAAAGTGTTATTTTCAGGGTACATGACCCGGGCTTTCATCATTTGGAAACCAAAAGTGTTCTGAACCAATAAAAAGTGTTATTTTCAGGTCACATGACCTGACGCGCTTACGCTACGCGCCCCGGGGCGCCCCCATGGGCGCGTAGCGTAAGCGCGTCAGGGCGCTCCCTGGGGCACTTACGTAGCGCGATTGTATGTGCTCCGACGCTTCCGGGTGCACTTACGCCGTGCGTCATAACACGCATCACGCGGCTACGCGATACGTTACTATGATGTTTTTGTTCGCGGCAATAGCGCTAACGGGGCGCTCACCGGTACGCGCCCCGGGAGCGTTCCGGGGCAAAAAAAACAAATATATATATATATATATATATATATATATATATATATATATATATATATATATATATATATATATATATATATATATATATATATATATATATATATATATATATATGTATATATATATATATATATACATAATAAAAATAGTATTACATAAATATACAATATCAAATTCATTATATAAAATATTACATTTCATACCGAAAGAGATTTGCTATTAAAAAACCTATGAAATTCACTGAAAAAACCATAGGTTTCACACCAGTTATAGTTAGAAATTAGCATTTTAAAAAACCTATTAAATTCACTGAAAAAAACATAGGTTTCACACCAGTTATAGTTAGCTGGAAATTTTACTGACATAAAACCATCGAAATTCCCAGGTTATAGTTAGTTGGACTCACTATAACTTGCGCGTGCAATGCACTGCTGATGACGTCACATATTACATCACTCATGACATGCAGTGACAGCAGTAAATTCAGTATCTAGTTAAAATCGGTATATACATGTCTACTCATTTTGCTACTGTATTATTGTCAAACATGCAAAAGCAGTTGAAATGCATGATAAAAATAGCAGAGCAATTGATAAAAACATGTAAAAACTAGTACACGAGTAAATTCAGTATCTAGTTAAGATCAGTATATACATGTCTACTCATTTTGCTACTGTATTTTTGCCAAACATGCAAATAGTTCAACCTGGACAAATGTGGTGAGTATGGCTCATCTTACAACTAGAAATGAACCCATTCTCTTCTCTCCTCCACATTATTTTTTAATGTCCGATTCGCCTAAGTCAGTCATTGCAACTGTTGAAAAAGATACAGCCCATGTGGGCTGTATTAACTGTGCAAATAGCCATAAAGTGCAATGTATATGTGCAAACTACACAAATAAATACCAGCACGCTAATATCAAAACCAAGTGTAAAATTACTTATAAAATAAGTGTCACATCTAATACCAAAAATACACAAACATATTAAAAAAAAAAAAATTCAATTGGTTGGAAGAGCAGCAAAAATGTCTTTTAGGTACGTCAGCAATAGATTTCTATACTTTCCAGCAATATTTACAAGCAGGTAAAAAAGTCTTCACTAGAGTTCATACCATTGGGGATCTTGCAATCGAACAGTATTATATGGCGTGTCTCCAATTTACGTAGGAGTGCTTCCTGATCACCACCTCTTCTAAGCGGGGGAACTGTATCGATTAAAAAATCTTTCAACCCATCTGGATTTTTGTTGTGAACCTCCTCCAAATGTCTTGCAACCGGGTACGCGGTGTCGCCGTTGGTAATGGCTCGGAGGTGCTGGAGTATCCTCTTATGTCCTGGTAGTTTGGTGCTGCCCACATATCGTAGGCCGCACGGACCCTCCAGCACATACACCCCATACTCGGTTTTGCAAGTCAATTTGGATAGGATACGCACTGGTTTGTCACTCAGGGGGATCGAGTACTCGCTTCTGTTGATACCATTTTTGCATGCCTTGCAAACCGAGCACTTCAGAAACCCCCTACTGCCAGATAGCCAGTTTCCTGCTATTTTGACTTCAGGACTATTCGAGACCAAACTGTCACGCATCGATCTAGCCTTTCTAAATGTGATGCTAGGAGGGGTCTGTAGCTGAGCTCCCAGGACATTGTCACTGGAGATCAAAGGCCAATATTTTCCTATAATTTTACATATGGCCTAATGTTGCCTGCTATATGTCAGAATTATTCTGGTCTCATCTTGAGATGTAGGAGAAGTTGGTGTGAGCAGATGATCTAATTGAACCCTTCCCACAGTGTTCGCTCGACACATGGCTTTCTCCACAATCTCTGATTGATATCCCCTCCTCAAAAACCTAGCCCTACACTCATTCTGGGCTATGCTGCAATCACGGTCCAATCTACATATCCTTCTGATACGCAGAATCTCACCATATGGGATGCTGCGTATCAGATGGGCTGGATGATGGCTAGATGCGTGGAGCACGGCATTGCCAGCAGTCGGCTTCCTGAATAGTCTAGTGTGTAATTCCAGGTTATGAACGTAAATCTCCACATCCAAAAAACATATCGAGGTACGACTCATCTGACTAGTGAAGTTGAAGGTGTTAAAATTCAGGTCACTGATAAATGCAGAAGCCTCTTCCTCAGAACCATTCCAAATAATCAGGAGGTCGTCAATATAGTGGAGCAATTTGACGACCTTGGTGGCAAAAATGTGTGGGTAAGATGGCATGAAGACCTGTTCCTCCCAGCAGCCCATATGCAGACAGGCATAACTGGGAGAAAAACAGGCCCCCATAGCCACCCCCCTTACCTGATGGAAAAACTGTTTGGAAAATAGGAAATAGCTGTTGTGCAGACATAGATCAATCATATCTAGAAGCATTCTACTATGATCATTAAGGCAGATAGGTCTACTGTTGAGGTAGTGCTGTACTGCTTTATGTCCATCCCTATGGTGTATCGATGTATAAAGGGAGGAGACATCCAGTGAGATCAGCATGTAACCAGGTTGCCAGTGTACATCCCTCAATTTTTTGGAGCAAGTCTCCGGTGTCATGAACAAATGATGGTAAGTTCCTGACATATTCTTGGAGAAAGAAGTCAACATCTTTGCTTGTTTTTTCCTGGATACTTCTGCATGCTGATATTATAGGGCGACCTGGAGGTTTACAACTGTCTTTGTGAATCTTCGGGATGAAATATGCCACCGGCATCACAGGGTTCACAACTTTGAGGAACTTGTGCTCATCCAATGAAACAAGACCAAGACTTCTCCATGCCATTAATTTACCAGATGTCATGTTTCAAGCCTGCTTGACATCACACATGTTGGTTCTTCTATAACAGTCTTGATCATTGAGCTGACCCCAAGCCTCTTACATGTATAGGGTCTTAGGCCACAATACCACGTTGCCACCCTTATCTGATTGGCTGATGATGATGTTTGCGTTACCTTGTAGTTTTTTAATCAATTGGTGGTATGCGGCCTCACAATAATGTTTGTTTTTGATTTTTATCTGTTTAAGAAAGAGTTTCTTTAGCTCTAGAGAGACTTTATCTTGGAAAAGATCAATATTGTCTTTCAACATGAGGGGGCAGAACGTGGATCTTGGTTTGGATGGCGTTACAGCTGTGACAATATTTAGGCCGTGTCTATGCACAGTCCTGATGTTGCTGACTCTGACTGGATATGATGAACCATCTGCGACAACTCTGAAGCACCTATAGGTTGTGAGGGTAACACTATTGGAACATCTGGTCCCGCAGGCAAACTAGATTTGGAGGTTTTGTTGGACGCATGTTATTTGCGTATTTGAAGAGGTCAATTTTTGTAGTGGCATAATCAAAATTACTGGGCGGACTATATGATAAACCTAATGCCAGAATTTCCATCTCATTTCTGGTTAGCTTTGTACTGGTTAGGTTAATCACAGTGTTGCTGTCGGCCTGATCAATGTTCGACGCCGTTTTACATTGTTTTTTTCTTTTTCGCAATTTGATTGCTGCCGCTGTTTGCGTTGTTTGCAACAGCGGCGCCTGGCCCTACACTTCCAGTTGCGGTTTTGCTTGCATTCGCATTGAGTACACCTGACCGTAAGTTCTGTTTTCTGTCCTGGCGTACCGCATCCAACTCTTGGGCCACTGGCGTAACAAACCTTGAGGGGGCCTACCTGCAGGCCAGCTCGGGGGCCCCCCTCCAGGCTCAATCAGGAGCCCTGCAGCCAGAGTGCTGTGCTGATGGGGCCACCTGGAGCTCGAGGCCCCCCCCGCACCGCAGGGGCTGCGGGGCCTGTGTTACAGCCCTGTCTTGGCCCAGTGTAAATTCGCGAAACCCCGACTTCTGTGAGCGTATTTGCTCGTTGTCGGATTCGCTATCTGCGTCTGCATCTGCGTCTGTGATCTCAGACGAAGTTCCTGGTACTTCATTATTCGCCTGACCAATTGCTGGTGGTAACGTTGCACTACTTTTTCCACTTTTAAAACTGTCATATTTTTTGGCAAATGTAAATATTTGACCGGTTCATAATCTAGCCGGTCACGCTGGAATTGATAGGTTTTATGTTTTTATATTATTGCCTCTTCACGCTGAAGGCGAAGTTTGATCTCTTCCCCATACTTCGTTGTTGTGGCGCTCATAGGAAGCTTTTTGATCTCAGTATTTATGTTGTCAATTTCTTTTTGCAATGCGACTCGGTCGCTGTCAGCATACTTTACTAAGATCTCCACAAGACGTCTAGAGGACGCAAGATTGGCCTCCTCCCAGTCAGATAACATCTGGAGATCAGGGTTTTCATATGAAGGAGCCAGCATCATCCTGAGACCCCGCGGAATTCGCCCCACCTCCAAATATCTTGTTAGGGAGCAATGCTCCCACCATTTAGCTTGTTCTGATTTACGGGCTTTTAAACAGTTCCTTGACCTTAGGCTGCGGGTCCTGCTGGCTTTTATCAATCACTGTCAGAATACTTTCCTCGGCCGGGGAATCTGCAAACATATCTAATGCCGCTTCTTCGTGGCTTTTCAGCGTATATATATATATATATATATATATATATATATATATATATATATATATATATATATATATATATATATATAGCCTTGAAACGAGTCAACACGAAGTAATGAATATCGGAACATTAAGACAAGCTGCATTTCAATGCCGAATGGTGAGAGCGCTGTTGTGTGCCTTCTCAAATTCTTATGGGCACCTTTGTTTCAAAAATACTGACACAGCAGCCCAGCCATGGGGAGGAGCACCATCGAGAAATCAAGAGAGGCTGTGGAGTGAAACTTCGTCACACTGTACAACAAAGCGCTGCAGATGCACACTGAGCCCCTCTTTAATGCTCTGATACCTACTAAGGACAGTACAATGCTTTTAATTTATAAATATGCATCAACCTACTAAGAAATATAATTATGCTCACATGAGGGACTATACATCCCATAATGCACCAGAAAGGACATTGCACTAAGCACAGCCCACTGAGGCTAATATTGGAAATAAAAGATGCCGCAATGTGAGCTAATGATGTAATGTTTATTCAGCAGCCCTGGAATAAGAAGAGGAATGGAACCTCTAAACTCGCAAAGTACTGAATATCGCAACATTACGACAAGCTGCATTTCAATGCCGAATAGTGAGTGCGCTGTTGTGTACCTTCACAAATGCTTACGGGCACCTTTGTTAAAAACAAAATTTATATATATATATATATATATATATATATATATATATTCACTGAAAAAACCATAGGTTTCACACATGTTATAGTTAGCTGGACATTTCACTCATACAAAACCATTGAAATTCCCCCGTTATAGTTAGTTCAGCTAACTATAACTCGCGCGCCCGCAATCCACTGTTGGTGACGTCACATATTACATCACTCATGACATGGTCAGTGACATCACTCATGACATCACTGATGACATCTCAAATGACATCACTGATGACATTATCCTTGTGATAGAGTGGCAGACCTCCTCTCACCCTGATATAACGTTTGATACACACATTGAAAAATAGAAACTACATTTTTCAAAGCAATGGAGATACCAATACCATTTAGATATCCCTATAACCTATAGTATTTGTTAAGTAAAATTTAAAATCACGTGCATACTTTTTATAGTAAAAAGAACTTTACAGTAGTGTTTTTTTTACTTATAATTATACCTCCTGGTTTTATGGTATTTATTTTTTGGACATTTCCATCTATATTTATCCATCATTTTTAAAAAAATAATTGTATATCTATTTACACAGATATATTTCGGATTTTGTAAAAAATAATCTGAAATTAGTATATTTCCACATTTATTTTACTGATAAATATGCACTCATGGCTGAGTTTTCACTCATGTAAACACTCTTAGATGATAAACTATAAACAATCTTCATATTAAAATGTGCAACTTTTATTATACGAGAATATATATTGCTATTTAAGAATCTTTTCTAAAAGTCTTTTATTGATTTGACCCTTTTACTTTTAGAGCGACAGACCTATTGCCCCACTACTCATCATTGACAGCCTTTACAAACGCTCAAAAAATAACCCAATTTCCGTATTCATGCACAATTTAAAATAAATACAAAAAGGAAAATAAATATTTTTCTGTTTGTATTAATCTGTAAACATCAGTAAAAACATAAATCAAGCAGCCCTACTTATAATTTAAGAATATTTTCAACTTAATTAGCAGTAATTAACAAGCGCCAGCACACCTTTCCGAGGGTAGGTTTCCAATTTACAAATGCAAGAATTTTTTTAATTAAGAAGCATAGTAATAACAAATATTAATCCGTTTTTTTCTTCTAATGTTAATGATATTTTTTTATGTCTTCTATTTAGATGTTTTTAATCATGAAAATGCAAAGAACGCAGGTTACCAAGTAACACTTTTTTAACCCTCTAAGGTATGTTGATAATAATATCTTATACGTGTTACTATGGAAATCGAAACCTTTACAGCTTCACAGTTTGTAACTTTTCCCAACACGTGCAGAAGTAAAACAGTTAAAACGTGAGTACGTGTAAACTGTGAAACGTGACCTCTAAATAGGCAGAGCCATATCTTCCTTCCATTTTCGCGAGTTATTTCTTAGACGCCAATCTGTGATGAGGGTTCCGATTTCTAACATCGGATTTTTTTTTTGCATCAACAAACATATTCTGGAGTTGTAAGTTGTTTCAATATGGCATAGGCATAGTACTTAGTTATAATTTGTGGCTATTTGTCAATATTTTAACATTTATATCGTGAAAAATGTTTTTTGCATGTTTTTCGCTTTTCTCTGTAACATCAGTAGCTTGTTTTTAGAAACAGATAGATTACAACAAACATTGCTCCTTTTCTGGCTCCTTTCAGCTTATATATTGTGACTTTTTATATTATAATATTGACACTGTACTTCGCTTGAGAGGAGTTGGTGACCCGTCGACCAAACCCTAATCTTTTACAATCAACCTCACCATCTTCCACTTGTTATTGTGTTTTCACCTAGAGATCATATCTTGTTAATATGTATATTATAACATTAACAGTTATGGTGATCTCAATGGAGTTCATGATCCGTCATCACAAAGAGTAACAATATGTAAGCAACGTTACCGGCTTCCAGTTTTCAGTCTGTTTCCCCCTTGTGATCATGTACTGTGAAAATATATACATATTATATTTCTCACCATCATGACCTAAGAGGAGTTTATGACCTGTCGCCACGAAGATCAAACTTTTTCACCTCCTGGAGAAAAGAAGTTCAGTAAATAATTACCGCTCGAAAGTATTTCATTTAGGATGTTCTTTTACATACATAACTTTATTTTCCTTTTCTTCTTACTGTAACAATGGTATCAATCTTTATATTGTAATAGATTGTCCTATTGTTACAGAAGAGGAATATGAGATTTTTCTGCACCATCTGTAATATAGCTTTCAAATAATAAAACGTACTTGATCAGATATTTTTTCAAGAAACATATTTTACGAAACTGCAGAATAAAAAATATAGCTATCATGCATAGTTTGTTACTTTAAATATTTAATAAACCCTATATTTCTGAATGTTATTTTCTAATTTCTATTCTTATTTGCGGTTCCTATTCACCTTCTCCCTAAAGAATATATAGGACCAGTACTATATATTATAGGAGTAACATCCTATATATTCTTTAGTGAGTATGTGATTTGTTAGTGGAACAGTGTGCAACCTCTAAGCACAAAGACAGAACATTCCTGAATTCTACAGAATACAAATTTGAAAAATAATAATGTATACATTTCTATGTAATATGAAGTCACTTGTATTTAACAGTTTTTTAGTTGTTCTCTTGCTCTCAGATAATGCAGTGCGAGAGTGTTTGTTGTAGCACTTCTATTCTACTTTATCTAAAAGTAACTGATGCCCTCTTACATTATCAAGAATGTGGGGCAACACTTTTACAAACTGTAGCAGAAAAAAGAAGGATATAGCCACGCTTAACTGATATTTTATGAAATTCCATTTTTAATTGTCACCCCTTTCATATATACAGCAACAGTTTCTGAAGAAAGTTGTATTTGCTTAATAAAAACTGTTTCAAACCTAGACTGAATTTTTTGCTGCGCAACCGCACCACCCCATCAGAAAAGTAAACTCCACATTATAAGTAAAAAGTACTCCTAAGAAGTATGTCACCCGCAAACTTGATTAAAAAAAAGCGCAATACACTGTCATTTTTCCACCGTGATTTATACACCACATGTCAATTATATAAATTGCCCATGAAACATATAAAAACATTTTTTTCCCTCATAATCCCTCTCCACTACCTTATGGGCACTGTACAGAGTTAATAGTGTTCCTAACCTGCCCTCTACTACTTTCTTTCCCCATACTCCTTTGGAAGTGTGTCACAATATCACTGACAACAGTCAACCGTTCCCACCCAATAAGGAGCAAACTTGTGCTCGGAACACTTTAGCCAATACAATGTCCATGTTGATCTGCACAGGATGAAGGAATGACTGCCAAAACGTATACTTTTAATACTTCATAGCCAATGAACATTAAGCTTCCTAAAGTGCCGCTTGGAGCACGTTACCCTAATGCTCCCCGTACAGGAAGGAATCGCTAACAACTCTTTTCCACTGACTTCTTCTACGACTAACGGTTCCTATGAAAAAAAATATAAATCTCCAACACAGTAACTATTTCAATTAGCAACATATTGTGGTGAACTTCTAATCTCTGTGCTCACATAAGTGTTCCATGAACTGTTACTATGGTAACAGGCAGAAAGCCGTTTGAAAGTAGCGTTGAAAGGTACTGGCTGTACAAAAACTGTTATATTTACCCTGGATCCTCTACAAGACAGAGAGGAAAGCAAAGTAAAACAAAACACTGTGTACCAGATTTACAACCCCCTTGCGCCACCTTCGAATCCACGGCCCCACCCCACCCCTCCTACAAAATTAAAAGTGGGTGGAAGTCAATGACGCCCCTCAAACCCCGGGAACAACCCCCCCGTAGACTTCTGTATTGTGTGACAGGGGCTCGTTGGACCTCCGCCAGGTGCCCTCGAGAGCCCTGGAGACCGCCACCCCCAGAGCCAGTTCCTGCAGTGTCCCGGGGTGCCTATATCCCAGACACTGGAATTTGCTATGAGAGGGCGGAAGTCTTGCGGCTCACGCCCTCACCTAGCAAACTTAGTTTGAACTTTGAAAGACACAGCAGTGAAATCTGTTCTCCAAAATCCAAACAAAATTGCATTTCCACAGGAAACTTACCATTTCCTCATGTGTTAAAGCAATGCCAGCTCCAGAAGGACACGAGGAGTCGGCGGGACCATGGGGGCATTGTATGCTCCGTCTTTTTTATCGGTAGGGTAAGGTGTGTTGTGACATATGCACTGAATGGGTGTGATGTGGGTGTATACCAGCCATGAGGGAGTGTGCGTGTCATTCTGACAACTAGACCTGGAACTAAGAAATCACTACAATGGAAATCTGGGCCAGGTAGTGTTGTCGTGTTTTCCTGGTAGCGTAAGCGGAGTGGGCAGTACTAAAGTATTCAGTCTCGATTGATTTACCACCTCCCCCGGGGCTTTTAAATGTTGGGAGGGGGGCTGTGCGGCTCCAGGACACAGCAGGAGCTGGTCCTTGGGCGTGGCAGTCTCCAGGGCCTTCGAGAGCTCTGGGCATAGGGTCACGCAGTCTGCCTCACACAATACACTAAAAGAGAAGAGAAAGTGATGAGATATTATTTCTGACGTGTTTAAGCTTCAGAGCCTGGATAATCATTAGATGGGGTTTTGCAGTGAAGTGCTTACTTATTCTGGAAGAAGTCTTTTAGGGTCTTCAAAGATATCTGTTTTGCTCGTATGTTAAAAACAGAAACTTTCAACACCTCTTTTTTTTTATTTGAATTTTGAAAAAAAATTAATTGGCTGTTGTGTACTTACGTCTACCTTCCTGATGCTAATTTTGATAGGCTTTCTTAATTGTATGTGATGTTACAATACACTCACCATGTATGTAGCCCATTTTGTGATACACTTTATTTTACTATGCGTTTTAAAAACTAGGGGGCACATTAGGATGGCGGGCGGGCTTTGCCCGCCCGCCACCCTAGCGGAAATCGGGACCGGACGCCTAAAGGGCGGGGGTCCCGACATTCCCATTAGCATGCGCCCGCCACAGTGGCGGGTGCATTCCTCAATTTAACATTGTGGCGGGCGGTGCTCACTGCACCGCTCGCCACAATGTTAGGAAACAAAAGCACGCCTTTGCACAATCGAAGCGGCAGACACCGCGCGGTGCCTGCCTCTTGATTATGCAAAGGCAGGGGGGTACCACAGGTGCCATCCCCGTGTGCCCCCCCCTCTGGCCTTCACTCTGGGGGCCCACAGGGAGCCGATAGAGTGAACACCGCATGCCTTTCTGAGGCGGCATTGCCGCCACGGAAAGGCATTGAACAAAGCCCATTGTAATATTGCGGGCGGTGTCTAACAGATACCGCCTCCATGTTACTCATTTTCCGCCCCGGCCGCAAGGCGACCGGGGCGGAAAACAGGCCGGCGGTATTTTGCACCGCCACCTTCCCCTCCGCCATCCTAATATGGCAGGGGGGATTTGAGCTTGCGATGTTGGGCGGTTTGCAAACCGCCCGACATCGTAATGGATCCCTAGTTGTGGTAGAGTGTTTTTAACGTAAAATGTATACTCTACTTACGAGTTTGTTGACTGTAAAAGTATTTAAAAATATTATTATAATTTCTATTCTATCATAATTGTGCTGACTTTTCTCCTTTAGCGTGGAGTACTATGCTCTTTTATAAAATGTATAATTCTTCAAACCATCCTTGAAAGAAAAATGCTCATGTTTTCAAAATATTTTTATTGGGTCTTTTATATTCATCATATAGGTGAAATGCAAAAATTATTTTACATTCATTGGTATCCCCCGTTGGACCACATTTTGTTTATTTTATCATAAGCACTCATTCCTTTTTTATTTTTATTTTATTTATTTTTTATTTGTATGTTCACAGCAACACATTAGTACAGCATGAGAGTTAAAACCAAGATATTATATAAGCAGTATACATAATAAGGCATTAGACAACCTGAACCATGTAATTATATCATTACAATACATAAGACAATTAATAGCCAGTGTAAATCCATTATTAACAAAAATTGTTCATTCTTATATCCATTCTCAATCATCATAGTAATCGGAGACGGAACCCCATTTTTCATACCCATCTTATTTTTTCTCCTTGATCCACTAATTGAGAAAAGCCCCCACTCCTGTTTATATAAGCTGTACATTCTTGCTTGCCATTGTTGATAGTCAGGAGGCTTTTCCTGAAGCCACTCACTAGCTATACATAATCGTGCCACTGTCATAGAAAAGAAAATAAAGTGGTGGTGTGGGTATAAGCTCTCCAAGGAGCTATTTATGGGTATTTTCCCCAAGAGCATCATAGCAGGTGTAATAGTTAAAGGGATATTAATGACTAACGAAATTAACTTTTCATTTCCTCCTATAAAGCAATTGCCGTCATATCCCTCGCCCCACTTGGCCATGCGTTCGGGTGTAATATAAATCAAACTTCGTCTTAAAAAATTGGGCTTTTAAATTCGCAGACATTAATGACTCCTTTGACAGCATAAGTAGATCTTCCACCACTATATCTGAATCTCCTAGAGTGTTAGCCCACTTTGCCCTTACTTTCTCAAGATCATCTGTTTTTTCCCTTAATAATATCTGATACAAAAACCCTATTTTAAACTGTTTATTAATCCCTTCTATTACTTTGTTAATTTGCAAAGTTAACTTCTGTCTAAAGAACAAATCCTGTATTTGCAGAAATTAAAAAAAATAAGCTTTAGGAAAAGAAAACTGTTCCCTTAACTCATCAAATGATTTACACGTGCCATCTTCCAAACAAATATCCCCCAGGCACCTCACCCCTTTCCTCTGCCAGTTTGTGACATTCCATCTGAAAATATCGTAGGCAGTATCCTAGATGCTTTGAAGAGTGTATAGTACGATAATTTCCCTATATCCATTATTCTGGCAAGCCATCTCCGGACCTTATATGCACCCAGCAAAACCTTGAAGCGAGTGCGTTTATAATAGCTTCCGTCTATTTCAATAAATAGACTCTGCTTCGCACATGACCCTAGTACAATTTCAAAGATAGATGGGTAGTTGGACGTATGATCAACTGTCTCCCCTGTAAGCAGTATCCTCATTTTCAATAAAAAACAAGTCACATAGTAAAGAAAATAATCCGGGACCGCCAACACCCCCCTCTTTAGTGGTAGCGTCATATACTTCATCGCCCGCCTTGGCTAAATTTGCAGCATGAGGATTGCAGGGCCTGTATCCTGTATTTAGGGAATTCCAAAGGTATCGACCTGAACAAGTATAAAACCTTAGGTAGGACATTCATTTTAAAAATGTTAGTAAGACCAATAGTGATAAAATACAGTCGTTCCCACCTATCAAGAGACGTCTTAATTTTAACAAACAAAGCTGGATGATTAGCACTCATTTCTTATGTTCACATTATATAAGTGTTGCCCCATCATCTTTTTATAAATGGTTGGGCTTTTTTTACTTTCAGATAAAGTAGAATAGAAGTGCTACGACAAACACTCCCTCACTACTTCATCTTTCTTTTTGTATGTACATTTCATGTCATAATTACTTGCGAAGATAATCCTCCTATTCTTCACGAGTGAAAATTCGAAAAAGCACTACTTAATGTAAATACTTTTAGTCCAATTTCACTCTAGAAGATAAAGAGTTTTGATTTTAAGACATTTTTCAATCATGAAGAAATACTTGCATACTAAAAAGATATCTTCGTTGAAAGTCATTCGACTCCAATTGAAGGATCATAAAGTTGTATATAAATTAAAATATACATTAACAATACGATCCCTCTGTGGACATGAAAGATAAATTAAAGTTTATGACATCGCTCCTAATCAATACTTTGCACGTACTAATTTGTTAAATAACCTATATTTCCATTCAGTTATTTTCCTCTATTTGATATTCTTTCCTTCCTCCGTAGATATTCATCCAACACCTCAGGAAAGTACATACGGTTTTATGTATTTTTAAATATACATTACCAATATGTACTCTCAGAGGAAATGAAAGATAATGTGAGGATGTTTTCTGCAGTTCCGAATCATTCCTTTGCTCATAGTTTCTTCGCCCGTATTGATTTTCTGAAACAAAATTAATCATCCCACATGTGTGGTTTATATACTTTTTGGTTACATAATAGTCTATGGGATCAATTTATTGCTCCTCCCACTATTAACGGTACAAAAGGGGGTTAAATCACGTTTTTCAGTTGACAGGTGTTCTCATTTGCACTGTTTTAGCGTGTCACATGTTTATGTAAATGTGCTCTTTCCATACTATTTAACTTTCGTATAATTTCAAAAATGCTTTATTTAAACTCGTTTTTATTATTAAAGTATTTCTCTAGGTTACTTTTTTTTTAATGGGAGTATTAACATTAATCCCCCTTTCTTTTTCGACTAATTATTCTAGTAACTTCCCTTTTTTAAAAACTTTTTTTTATTTCTCTTTATTACCATATATTTGTGTAATCATTCACTCAGTAAGCATGTACTCATGCAGTGAGGCAGGCTTTAGGCAATGCAGTGATTCAAAGTGCAATGTATTATGCATGTAGTGGTGTAATAACCTTTACATTTATGCTTGAGGACTACAATTCCCCACTCACTATATATACACCAGGGGTCTCCAACTAGTAGCTCGGGAGCTACTGGTAGCTCACCAGCATCCTATGAGTAGCTCTCAAAAGTGAAGCTAAACAAAACCAATAACAGGGCCATATTATCAAGAAAGGGCGATACATTATCGCCGCTTTTATGTGCGCTTAGAACTCCTCATTTCACTACCTTTAAGAGCTACAGACAGCCAAAGCAATGACAGGGCCTGTTAAAAACACTCAAACTGTGGTGGCGTATGAATTAATCAATTAGGGATGTCTAGAGATCACTATTCAACTGTGAGGGTTTCCAGGTGCTGGGGGAGTATGTGGGGGGGATTTGTGCAGCTTCGGTCATTCGAAAAGGCGGGTGTTATGACTCTTCCTAAATGCTTTCAGTGTAGGGGTTCATCTGAGTGGGAGTTCTTTCCAGGTCTTGGCCATCATGTACGAGAACGGTGTGCATGTTGTCTGATTATGTGAATACAGAGGATTTCAGAGAAGGCCTGATCAGAAGAGTGGGCCCCCCTCTGGGCCCAGCCATTATAAATAAAAACATTCACCCTGGGAGTTAGCCCCCCCGGGGACTAATTAACAAGAGAGCGGGCATCGTTTTTTTTCTTTTTCACTGCGTACACGTACCCTACGAGTGTACTGCGACTTTTTAAAAAATAAACATTTTCCTTGGTGGTCTTTGTGGGACCCCCTGAGCAGGCCTAGGGGCTCAGGGTGCTTCTACCCTCCCCCCCCCTTTGCGTGTTTTTCGTGTTTCTTTTGCTGCTTAGATGGCTGTCAACACTTCCTGGTTTTGAGTGTTGACAGACAGTCGATGGGCAATTAGCATGCAGCTCGTGCTTATAATGGTACTCATACTATCCTCGGTCAGTACGCATACGGTAGTTCGTCTATAGATATATCTATGAATTTACTTTTGATTTTCTCAGAAACTACTGAACAAATTTACACCATTTAAAAAAAAGCATAATCTGTGAACCAAACTCTACCGTTTTGCCAAATTTGGTGTAATTCTGTTCATCAGTTCGGGCTGTAGCCTCACTTAAAGGTCTCTATGGAAAATTGCGTGGGGAAAACATGTTTTGGGACCCCCTCTTTTTCTCGGCCCCCGCTTCACCAATCACCCCTTTCAGGGAAGGAGCGGAGCGGACCGCCCCATCTTGTTGGAGAATTTCGCGAAGATTCCTCAACCGGCGCAAAGTTTTTCCAAATAGAATGTTGCGGATTTCCTATGCAAACTAGGTCCTAACTATAACTACCTACTGGCGACCGCCAGTAGGTAATATATATATATATATATATATATCCAACACGTGACTCCTCTGATCTCTCGGTGTCTCAGCAATCACGCAGCACACCAGCAAACAGGTAGGAGACGGACCACAGCACATCAGCAGAGTTGTTTTTATTTGAACAACAGAAAGCAGCTACGCGTTTCTGGCAAGTTGTGCCCTTGTTCACGCTGCAACTAGTACATCAAACTCAATGCTATTTTATATGCTAATTACACATAGTGACCAGCCCCTCACAGTGACATAGTGAGTCATGTGACTTAATAGAAATAAACAACATACTTCCACAGTAAAGTGACCATGTATCCAATGGAACATTCCCAAAAGACAGAAAAACATCACTGGTTAAATCCAGATATCGATAAACATGATTCATAAATTCTCACCGGTTAAATCCATTATGGCATTCATGTATCTCATAGAACCTATGTATAATAGAAAAAATTCCCTTACTTCAACAACAGATAAACATCTGTTTAGTAATAAACAATAACAGGGAAATTCTAATATATACAATTAAGGCATATGGGTATATCCGTCAATGTACTAGTGGTCGTATGGAAAAGTGCTAAGTGAGTAAAGTGCAACATTTGTAAAAAGTGCATGAGAAAGAAAAGCTAAAGCCGCTAAAGTGCAATACCAGTCATTATATCAAGTACGATAAGCAAATATATATTGACAGATGGATAAATAGTGGGTTTTAGATTACCCTATCATTTCATGAGTATATGTCACGTACTTTAATAATAATAAATAGTATAAATAGTTAAAATGGAAGGAACCTAGGACCATATACAAAATTTGGGTTTAAGATAATAATATGTCGATATCTAATGACCTTTCAATTTCATAGGTCTACCTATACACAATTCTAAACATCATGTTTACAACCCACATTAATTCACATATGCTTATTTACAAAGTTCGCCTCCATTGTCCTATTAATTAATCATATATGTACAAGAATAGAAAAATAGGAAAATAGAAAAATAGAAAAACAGTAGCAAAACGGTATCAAAATCGTGTCAACATCTTCAACAAAGTGGAAAAGTAGAAAATTACAAAAGTACAAAAGTGCAAAACTCCTCATATAAATACATATGTATACATGTATACAACATAGATCAATATATACACATAAATATATATATATATATATATATATATTCACTAAAAAAACCATAGGTTTTAGGCCTTATATAGTTAGGAATTAACATATAAAAAACCATTGAAATTCCTCCTATATAGTTAGCTGGACATTTTATTGACATAAAACCCAATGAAATTCCATATATAGTCAGTTGCAATAACTATATATCGCGCACCCGCAATCCACTGCTGATGATGTCACATATTACATCATTCATGACATGGTCAGTGACATCACTGATGACATCACTGATGACATCATCCAGTGACTGTGTGTTTCTGTAAAGTTTAAATATGTTTTACATATTGAAGAATGAGTGGATGTATAAGTGTCTGGATGAAGGATTTAGTAGGTGCGTGACTGACTGAGCGAGTGAATGAATGTGTCTTACTGAATGCATGGGTTAATGACTAAACTGTCTGAAAGTGTGCATCAATATGTCTGTTGTTGTGCAAGCTGCTGCATGTGTTGATCAGTAGCTATATGAGTGGCTATATAGCTTATTGATTGGTTGCCCAAGTTTTTGTATGGAAGACTGAGTGTGTGTGTAACTGGCTGGGAGGCGAGTGACTCTGTGCAGATCAATGTGTACTTGTATCAGTAATTGTATAAGAGAGTAAGTATGTGTTAGTATATGTTTGAAAAAGTAAGGTGTTCTGTGTTTAACTGTATAGATGAGGAAATCGAAGTGTGATTGATTCTTTACAGGACTGACTAGGTGTGTGAGTAACTCCATAGATGATTGGCAGTGTGTGAGTGTCTGCATAGGTGTATGAGTGCATATGACAGTGTTGTAATTATGAGTGACTGTATGTACGAGTGATTGTATGGGTGAATGAGTGAATGTGTGCGTAGACGTAGGAATCAGTGAGTGCGTATGTAGTAACTGGTATTGGTGTGTCATGATGTCATCAGTGATGTCATTTGAGATGTCATCAGTTATGTCATCAGTGATGTCATTTGAGATGTCATCAGTGATGTCACTGACCATGTCATGAATGATGTAATATGTGACATCATCAGCAGTGGATTGCGGGTGAGCGATATATAGTTATTGCAACTAACTATATATGGAATTTCATTGGGTTTTATGTCAATAAAATGTCCAGCTAACTATATAGGAGGAATTTCAATGGTTTTTTATATGTTAATTCCCAACTATATAAGGCCTAAAACCTATGTTTTTTTTAGTTAATTTCATTGGTTTTTTTAAAGGCTAATTCCTAACTATATATAGTGTATAACCTTTGTTTTTTTCAGTGAATTTCATTGGTTTTTTAAATGCTAATATATATATATGTATATATTTTTTTTTATCATTGGTTTTTTAAAGGCTAATTCCTAACTATATATAGTGTATAACCTTTGGTTTTTTCAGTGAATATATATATATATATATATATATATATATATATATTTTTTTTATCATTGGTTTTTAAAGGCTAATTCCTAACTATATATAGTGTACAACCTTTGGTTTTTTCAGTGAATTTCATTGGTTTTTTAAATGCTAATATATATATATATATATATATATATATATATATATATATATATATATATATATATATATATATATATATTTTTATCATTGGTTTTTAAAAGGCTAATTCCTGACTATATATAGTGTATAACCTATGGTTTTTTCAGTGAATATATATATATATATTTTATATATTTATTTTGCCCTTTGTTATTAATTCTTAGGGGTTAGTACTTCACCCAGGGAGGAATGTGAGCTTGTTTATTGATCTGTAAAGGGAGGGTGCTCCTTGAAGTGACAGACTACCTGTGGGTAGTAGCAGAGGCGTTTTGCGCTTTTGTGATTTCTTCCATCTAAACTAGCAATCACAACATTTCGGCTGTTTCCAGGCAGCTGTCTGGGATGAGAGGGGTCCGTGGTTGGTGTCAAGGCTCCCCCAGCTTTAAAACAGAAAATCAACCCCGTGGCATGGATTTCACATTGATTTGCGTTATTAGGGGGGAAATATCTTAATCCTTAAGGTAAAATTATGTAATGCTTATTATAGTGCCATGTTCAAAAGGCATGAAATAAGTTACCTTTCCGATTTCTTTGTATACATAAGTCATGGCTTATGAGTCGTTAAGATACTAGTCCATGCTTAAATAAACCATTTAATTAATAATATCCAAACAATAATCAAAAGCGTGAGTGACTTATCGAAGATCATTTTCTCAAAGCAGTGGAGGTAAAATAATTGTAGAGTTGAGTAAGTCAGTAGCGTGTCATAGGTGGTTAAAAAAGGGAGCAACCATGGGTAAAACTTTAGTGTGGGGTTTATATATGTTTCACCAGTCCGTTAGCGAAGTTATATGTGCAGACTGTGACACAGTGGAAATTCAAATTTATCGTGTGGGATGCGAGGCGAGAGATATAAATTATGAATAAATTCATAAAAGGGTGCTCTATAGTCGAAAGGGTAATAATGGAGCAGCAGGATTTGAAAGTAAAATCAATGTGCGAAGAGTGTTGATGGACGAACTATAAACTTCAAATTAGATGAACTTTTATTAAAACGAGACCTACAGTAATTTAATGCATGCGTTTTGAAGACAGGCAAGGTATGTACATAAAGAAAGTGTGTGTAGTTATTGTCAGGAAGGGCGACGCGTCATGTTGAAGGTGGGTGAACAACGCACGTTTGGAAATGCTGTGTTCATCAGCACTTACTGCGACTGGCACAGGTGCTGTTGTGAAGATGCGAACAGAAACAGGCCTTGTTTGTGTCCTAGCGCAGTTCCAGTCCTGCGGTCATCATTTATTACCACAAGCTGCCTCTCCCCGGTGGCGTGTGCTGTTTGTTACCTGGCTGAGTGTTCGCGGTCTGTCTTGGTGTGCTCTGTGCAGGGGAGGGGGAGTGTGCGCGGCATGCTCCGGGCAGCGACTCGGCAGTTCCAGTCTGGGAGGCGAATGCGTCGCTCTGCAGCTGCTGCTGTGCCAGGAAGTGCTCGGACTTCGCCGCTGCTGGCTCGCTCTGTGCTATAGACCGAAGCTCACCTGGCTGGATCTCTCTCGGCAGACGTACGGTGTAATGGCATGACATAGCGGGTGCCTAGGTGCCCCCCACCCCACGGACAGCCTCCTGCACAATCAACCAGGCCGCCGTCTTCTTTCTTCTCCCCTCGTGACGGGGGGCGGGTATTCCCGGCCGGCCGCGCTGGGAT
This sequence comes from Lissotriton vulgaris, assembly GCF_964263255.1. Lineage (NCBI taxonomy): Eukaryota > Metazoa > Chordata > Amphibia > Caudata > Salamandridae > Lissotriton > Lissotriton vulgaris. The sequence goes on from NC_141693.1 coordinate 1,459,233,856, forward strand.
TGGCCGGCCGGCCCCAGCACTTCCGGGTCGCCACGGGCAGCGCGGCGGCCCGATTTTAGGCAGGCAGGCGGAGACAAAAACGAGGTGGGCACTTAGCCGCTTCTCTTGCGAATGGGAGGGCTCCCTCCCATCACGGGAGCCCTGCAGAGTCAGCCGCCATCATCCTTCTTCCCCCTTGCGGCGGGGGCGGACATTTCCAGCCGGCCACGCAGCACTTCCGGGTCGCCGCGGGCAGCGCGGCGGCCCAATTTCAGGCAGGCAGGCGGGGACAGTGCGCGCACGCGTGCGCGCTTATAGATATATAATTGGATTTAAATGCAATTTTCTCAGAAAATACTGGACGGATTTACACCATTTAAAGAAAAGCGTAATCTGCGAACCAGTCTCTTCCATTTTACCAAATTTCAAATAATTCCGTTCAGCCGTTCGGGCTGTAGCCGAGTCTAAAGGTCCTATGGAAATTAACATGGGGAAAACACGTTTTGGGACCCCCCTTTTTTCTCAGCCCCCACTTGACGAATCCCCCCCAAATTTTCAGGGAAGGAGCGGAGCAGAGCGAGCCATCTTTTTTTAGAAATTTGCGAAGATTCATCAACCAGGGCCAAAGTTATTCCCAATAGAATGTTGGGGATTTCCTATGGTAGCCAATCCTAACTATATATACCTACTGGCTATCGCCAGTAGGTAATATATATATATATATATATATATATATATATATATATATATATATATATACATATATATATATATACATATATATATATATATAAATACATATATATATATATATATGTATATATATATATATGTATTTATATATATATATATATATATTCCAACAACGATTTCCAAAGAAAACAAATAAAGCCGCCACTCCAGTCACTCGTAGTTGTGTTGACCAAAGTTAATTTATTCTTGAATCCATTTCAGTATATGACACAGCAAAACCAACGCGTTTCGTTAGCTCCTTCTACCTTGTTCACGGTTGCTAACCACTGTTTGCTGATTGTTATTTAAAAAAGGAGATCCCACCCACGATAATCACATGATTAACCTCGTTCCTGTCACCATGATAGGAGTTCCGGGATTTGTAGTTACTATTAAACATTATCCCCACAGTTATTTACATTCTACTTTTGATTATTGACATTAATTTCATGTGCAATAAGTGTGTTTGGAGTGATTACAATTGATTTACTATTTGATTCACGCACTCACAATGATACATTTGAAAGTGGGAGATGTTTAAAACAATGTCCTCACACATCTCATTTCCTTACCGCCCTCCAGTGGGCCTACGTGATCCTTTGTATCCTTTCAAAGGCGCATATATTCTGTTTAGTTAATTTTGACTATGTGGGATGTGGGATAAATATTTGCGGAGTAAATTGAGAAGTCAATCTGTTGTTATATGTGTATGTACAGTTCTTCTGACTGTTTCAGTCCAAAAGGAGTCATTGTGCGAAAGTTCAAAATGTGGCGCGACTCTTTTTGTCGCAACAGATTTTCTCGATGGTCACCTCTTTCTGACAAAGACATTGTTTCCAATCAAAAGAATTTGAGCAATTTCCAGTTGCCATTATGATGTGTCTCCATGTGCTTGGCCACTGCGTTTCCTCTGTCTTTATTTACTGTGGCCCGCACATCTTCCAATATGCGTTTTTTTAATTCACAAATTGTGCTCCCTATATAGCGGAGCTGGCAAGGACATTCTATCATGTAGATGGTGTAATGGCTCTTACATGTTATTAATTCTCTTATTTTCCACACTTTTTTGTTTGCCATAGTTATTTCTTTGGTTGGTTTAGCAATTTCACACACTTTGCAGTAGTAACATTTCGTGAATCCTGTTGTTTGTAACCACGTTGTTTTTTTCTTTTTAGTGATGAAGTGGCTATGCACTAGTTGGTCTTTTAAGTTTTTTGCTCGATTGTATGTTACCACTGGATGTTCCCCCATTTGTTGTCCTATTATTGGGTCTAGTTGCAGAATTCTCCAATTTTTTCTCAGTATTTGTGTGATCTTTTTCGATTCCTGACTGTAATCTAGGATTAATCTGATTGGTTCATCTGAATTGCTTAGTTCTTCTTTGGGTTTCAAACACTCCGACCTTTGTTTCTGGTTCGCTCTCTCCCAACATTTGTCAATCATTTTTTTACCATATTTCCTTTTTTGAAAAGGTTTGATGGTTGCTGCACTGTGCTTTTCCCATTCCTCTTTCTCACTACAGATAAGTTTTATCCGGAGGAATTCTCCGTATGGGATACTTGTGATTACAGCAGGTTGATGGAAGCTGGTAGCTTCCAAAGTGGCATTTGTTGATGTTGCCTTTCGGTGTAAAGTTGTTTCCACCCGATTATCCTTCACATACACCTCTGTATCCAGGAAGGTTATTCTGTCTTTGCTTTTCACAAATGTGAATTGTAAACCTGGAGTGCTTTTGTTTAAGACATCAAAGTATTGTTGAAATTCTCTTTCACTCCCCTTCCATACAATGAATAGATTGTCTATAAATCTTTTCCAGGTGACTATGTGATGGGTGAAGATTAAGTTTTCTCTGCTCCATGCCACCTCCTCCTCCCACCAGCCCATCGCTATGCAAGCATAGCTTGGGCTGAAGAAAAAGCCCATAGCAGCTCCATTTCGTTGACGGTATATTTGATCACCAAAGAGGAAGATGTTATTAGTCAATACTATGGAGATCATTTCCATTATCATTTCATTGTGATCTTTGTAATGTACGTTGCGTTCTTTTAAGTAGTATTGACAAGCCCGCACACCTAGATCATTGTCAATATTCGTATATAAAGAGATCACATCCATTGATATTAGTAGGTACTGATCTTGCCACTTCAAATTTGTTAACATGCAAAGGAATTCCGTGGTGTCTTTGATGTACGATCTCAATTTTCCACGTATGGTTTCAGACAGTAGTCAATGAAATTGGCCATCGGTTCCAGCAGTGACCCCTTCGCCGACACAATTGGTCTCCCTGGTGGTTTCGTAGAGTCCTTATGTATTTCCGGCAGAAAATACATAGTCGCCGTGCGTGGGAAATCTACGCTTAGATATTTTTTCTCCTCGTAGTCAATTAGGTTTTTTCTTACCCAATTCATACATTTTTGATCAATTTCTCTTTTGATTCTGTCAAGAGGATTATTTTGTAGATTTTCGTAATAGAGGGGGTTTGTCAATAGACTCATTGCTTCTGTAGTGTATAGTTCTCTGTCCCATAACACTACGTTTCCCCCTTTGTCTGCCATTTTAATTTCCATCCCTTGGTCATTGACTAGAGAGGATAAAGCTTCCCGTTCTTGGGGGGATAAATTATCTTTGCAGTTTGTTTTGGTAATTTTGTATAGTTCACGTATTACCGCCTCTTGGAATATATCAATTTTGTTGCCTAGTGTTAATTGTGGGTAGAACTTGGATTTGGCTTTTTTATAGCTTATTCCAGCCCCCAACTGGGATACCACAGTCTCCAATTGTATTTCCTGATCATCCTCGACCTCCATGTTTATCAAGGCTAGATAGCCTTCCGCATCTTTTGCACATAGTTTAGAAGTCGGATTCAAGGGTGCTTTTTCAACTTTAAGTTTGTTTTTTTCTTTCCATGAAGTGTCTAGCCAATTTGATTTTACGTATATACAAGTAAAAGTCAATTCTTGTTTGTGCCATGTCCATTCTTTGCGTGGGGCAAAAATTGATGCCTCTTTTTAGTAATGATATTTCAGATGGTGTTATATCCCATTTGGATAAATTTATTACTTGTAATTCTTCATTCATTTGCCTCGTCTCTGTTTCATACCTCTCGTTTCTGTACCAATCTTTTTGTGTGGAGTGCTTCCTTCTCCAACCTCTTCTTGTTGTTGACTTTTTTGCCTTTGTTGCCATGGTTTCGCTCTTCCTCTTCCACGTCCGTGTTGCTGTCTTTGCGCCCCCTGATCCTGTTCCCATTGGCGTTGTTGGAGAACGAGGCGCATATCCCCTAAAAAAATCCTCCTGGCGTCATCCATTGTTGGATCTTCTTCAGTTAACTCATCGGACGTGAGTGACGATACGCTAGTCAAAGATTTTGTTGCTATTCCTAGATGTTTTTCAAAAGGATCAAATTTGCGTGCAAAGGTGAAGATTCTTCCCTCTGAATAATCATTGGCATCCCTCACAAATTTATTGTGTTTTCTTTGTCTTACAGTTTCTTCATGTTTGTCTATTTGTTTCTCTAAGTCTTCCTTGAATTTGGTAATTTCTGGATTGAGCTTAAATGTTTCCATTTCTTTTTCTACCTCTTTTAGTTGTTCCTTTATTTTATCCAAGGCAATCTTGATATGTTTCACTAGTATCTTTATTAATCCTAGGGATGAGTTAAGTGTAAATTCGCCCCATTCCTGTAATAAATCATTTGTAGCGTCTTGTTGGCTGGGCATCAACATGATCTTTAGTCCTCTCGGGACTCTTTCTGCTTCCAAATATTTCTGCAAAGAAATTAGTTCCCAAGATTTGTTGATCTCTTTTTTGTTTAACTTTTCCCACAATCTTATTTTGCTTTTGGTGTCGTTTTTTCCGGTGTCATCACGTTTCTTTTGAACTTTCTCCATGTTTTCTTTTTCAAACATATTAGACAAGTGTTCTTTTCTTTTGGCTTCTCTTTTCTCCATTTCATAAACTGTGTTTTGATCTGTTGAATGGAATTATTTAATACTTGTTTTTGTCTACTGGTGACTGTTGTTTTTCAAACTGGTACTGAAAATGTTTTTCACATCGTGTATGTAGCACTTTAGGCAAAGCCGCCTTTCTTGTCTTGCTCCGCCTGCAATTTATCACGTCTGCCACATTTCCCCAGTGAAAACAACCGCCTAACCAAACGGCTTTCTATTAAGCCTCCAATTCTTTGTAAGTACGTTTGCAATGCGAAATGAGCCGATACTGCGGAAAAAGGAAAGGAACCCTTCTTACCTCGGAAGCAGTCTCCGGGCAGTGTGGGTGTGCTTTCACTCCGCTCCGGCTCTCCAAACACTTCGGATTTAATCAACAGCGTTCGGTGAGCACCCACGGGAGTAATCAATTTCAACGAGCTGGTTTCAAGGTCTCCGTCTATGGCGCTTCTCAGTGGGTGCATGGCTTTCTGCGGTTGAACCAAACCGCTTTCTATTCCAACAACGATTTCCGAAGAAAACAAATAAAGCCGCCACTCCAGTCACTCGTAGTTGTGTAGACAAAGTTAATTTATTCTTGAATCCATTTCAGCATATGACACAGCAAAACCGACGCGTTTCGTTAGCTCCTTCTACTTTGTTCACGGTTGCTAACCACTGTTTGCTGATTGTTATTTAAAAAAGGAGATCCCACCCACGATAATCACGTGATTAACCTCGTTCCTGTCACCATGATAGGAATTCTGGGATTTGTAGTTACTATTAAACATTATCCCCACAGTTATTTACATTCTACTTTTGATTATTGACATTCATTTCATGTGCAATAAGTGTGTTTGGAGTGATTACAATTGATTTACTATTTGATTCACACACTCACAATGATACATTTGAAAATGGGAGATGTTTAAAACAATGTCCTCACACATCTCATTTCCTTACATATATAAAAATATATATATTTCCACCAATCTTTAGCGCGTCCAAGCAGTTTGAGACGGCGGGCATACGGCTGGTCGCTACCCCCATAATATATATATCCAATAGTTTTCACGCCACAGAATGCCGCTGTACATGGAAAAATCTGCACTCAGGGATTTCAACAAAGAATAGAATTTAATGACTGATGTGTTTCAACATAAACGGTCTTTGTTAAAGTCATCAGACACCCAGAAGTGCTACATTTTCAAAACATTCTGAACCCAGTAAACATAGAAAACATACTGTCAGGGGTTTCATGGTTACATGACGTCTGTTAAAACTCGACCATGCACTTCATTTTTGCCAGCAAAATTAAATGTGTATTCATAATTTAAAATAAGAAATAAAACAGTTTTAAAAGTCACTCTCATTACTGATAATTGCATATTTGTAAGAATACATATTCATACACGACATATTTTCTTGATGCTTGTATTAGGGTAGTTGGACATCCACACGCCAGCTATAGTACCTTATCTGCACTGTGTTTGGACTGAACTGTAAGAAAATCTTCAAAGAAGAAATAATGAATAAGGAAAAATAAAGAAGAAACAATATATCTACTTACTGAAGAAGAGTTTTATTGATATGGACTTTTATTTATGCTAGCTGTGCTCAGGTTGGAAACTGTATATCCAGTGATATCAGTATGAAGTCCTCTTCCCACTCCACATCTTGAATTTTCATGAGGAAGTCTTTTGTGTCTCATATATAACTGGGCAGACTGTTGACCAACTCACGTAAGGAGTGGTCTACATATTTGGATATATGTTCCACTACACTACCCCTGGATGACACAATAGGTCTCCCTGGTGGATTAGTAGGGTCCTTATGTATTTTGGGCAAAAGATACAGGACATGGAGTATAGGATGATCATTCTTTAAATATCTATACTCCTCCCATTCCAAAAGCCCCATGTCTTTCCACATTGTGAGTTTGTCCCAGATATCTATTACGCTCTCATTGTATATCTCATGGGAAATTGGCTGTTAAGATTTCCCATCTGTGAGTTGTCGTTGGGCCTCTTCAATGTAGGAGTCCCTATCCATGATGACAACATTGCCAACCTTATCTGCAGGGCGGATGACAATGTTGTCATCTCCATGAGTGTTTTAAGTGCATTTCTTTCTCTTACCGTCAAGTTATTGCTACGACTACTTCCTCTGTTCTTTTTGTGCCAATAGGCACTTAATGCTTTGCTAACACTCTCATGGAAAGTGTCTAGTGAATCATGGGCGAGTGGTGGCAGATACGTGGACTTAGGCTTAAAGTTGGACAGAGCACAATCATCAGTAATGAATTCTGCGTTATGCAAAATGTGTGTCTCGCTGTCAGGAAAATCTGGCTGGTCACTAGAGCTCCTTGTGTTGTCATTTCATTCCTGCTCCAATTGAATTATATTCACAATAGTCTCTACATCTCCTATGGTAAAATCATCTCTGTCTTTTGAGTTTATGCCACTTTCTTAGTTTTAACTTACCGGTAAACTTAAACAAATCAATCCTAGATTTTGTGTAGTTAAAAGGCATAGAAGGGCATAAAGACAGTCCCAAACATAATATCATATTCTGAGAATCAGTTATTGTCTTACTGGATAGATTGACGATTGTCTCATTCACCATTGTCATATCCATTACCGGCCCTTTCTGGTACGCGCCCTGCTGTTTCCTCTGGCGCCCCTTGCTTTGCCTCCTCTCCCATCTTTGCCAAAGTCTTTTTCCTCTGTTGCCAAGTTTCCCCTTCTTCTGCCAAAGCCTCGTCCACTTTGTCCTCTCATCGTTAGTGCCGGAGTGTCCTTCATCATCTGTCTGCTCCGGAATTCACCTGTTGTGTAGTATTTTCAGTATTCGCACTTCCTTCGGTGGATACATCCGGTTTGATTTCACTTGTGCTGGACGCACTAGGTTGTTGACTTTAATTATTTTTATCCTTCTCCATGTTTCGCGTCTCAGTCTCAGAGTAAGGATGGTCATATTTGCGACTGAAGGTCAAAATCCTCCCACATTCGTAGTCATTGTAGTCTATCAATCAATCAATCAATCAAGCATGACACTTGTATAGTGCGCTACTCACCCGAAGGGTCTCAAGGCGCTGGGGTGGGGAAGGGTACGTTACTGCTCGAAGAGCCAGGTCTTGAGTTGCTTCCTGAGGGAGAGATGGTCCTGGGCTAGCCAGAGGTGGATGGGGAGGGAGTTCCATGTCTTGGCTGCCAGGTAGGAGAAGGATCTTCCACCGGCGGTGGCTCTGCGGAGGCGTGGAACGGCGGCGAGGGCGAGGCTGGTCGACCGTAGCTGGAGGGTGGGCGTGTAGAACGTCTGGCGGTTGTTGAGGTACTTGGGGCCCAGGTCGTGGAGAGCCTTGTGTGCGTGGGTGAGGAGTCTGAACGTGATCCTCTTGCTGACGGGGAGCCAGTGTAGGTCTCTCAGGTGGTCGGAGATGTGGCTGTGTCGGGGGATGTCCAGGACGAGTCATGCGGAGGCGTTCTGGATGTGTTGGAGTCTTTTCTGAAGTTTGGCTGTGGTTCCGGCGTAGAGGGTGTTTCCGTAGTCCAGTCGGCTGGTGACGAGCACCTGGGTGACCGTATTCCTGGTTTCGGTGGGGATCCATCAGAAGATCTTTCGGAGCATGCGCAGGGTGTTGAAGCACGATGATGAGACGGCGTTGACTTGTCTGGTCATCGAGAGGGAGGAATCCAGGATGAAGCCCAGGTTACGTGCGTGGTCCGTTGGTTTGGGAGTGGTGCCCAGGGCAGGGGGCCACCAGGAGTCATCCCAGACAAAGGGAGATGATTAGGATAAGAACTTCCCTCTTGTCTGAGTTCAGTTTCAGGCAGCTGTTCTTCATCCACTCGGCGACGTCTTTCATCCCTTTGTGTAGGCTGGCTCTGGCGGTGGCTGGGTCGTTGGTGAGGGAGAGGATCAGCTGTGTGTCGCCGGCGTTGGAGATGATGTTGAGGTTGTGTTTGCGTGCGATGGCTGCAAGGGGGCTCATGTAGACGTTGAAGAGGGTGGGTCTGAGTGATAATCCCTGTGGTACGCCGCAGATGACTTCGGTGGCCTTGGATCTGAATGGGGGAGGCGGACTCTCTGGGTTCTTCCGGCGAGGAACGAGATGATCCACTCCAGTGCCTTCTCTTGGATTCCGATGTTGCTGAGGCGTTGCACTAGGGAGCGGTGGCAGACAGTGTCTAACGCTGCAGAGAGGTCCTGGAGGATGAGGGCCGCTTTTTCCCCGTTGTCGAGCAGGGATCTGATGTCGTCAGTGGCTGCGATGAGGGCGGTCTCGGTGCTGTGATTGGCGCGGAAGCCGGATTGCGAGTGGTCGAGGGATCCGTTCGTCTCGAGGAAGGCGGCAAGCTGTCTGTTGACGGTCTTCTCGATGACTTTGGCAGGAAAAGGGAGGAGCGAGATGGGGCGGAAGTTCTTGAGGTCAGTGGGGTCCGCTGATGGTTTCTTCAGGAGGGCGCTGAGCTCGGCGTGCTTCCAGCTTTCCGGGAAGGTGGTGGTGTTGAAGGAGGCGTTGATGATGTCCCAGAGATGGGGTGCGATGATGGAGTCGGCCTTGTTGAAGACGTGGTGGGGGCAGGGGTCGGTTGGGGATCTGGAGTGGATGTGTCCATTGTGCGGGTGGTGTCTTTAGTGCTGACCGGGGTCCAGGCTCAGAGGGTGGTGGTGGGGGGCGTAGGTTTGGTGGTTGGGTGCGCGGTTGTTGCGCCGAAGCTGTTGTGTATTTTGGCGATCTTGCGGTGGAAGAACGAGGCGAGAGAGTCACAGAGGTCTTGCAAGGGAGTGATTTTGTTATTTCCGGCGCTGGGGTTGGAGACCTCTTTGACGATGCTGAAGAGTTCCTTGCTGTTGTGGGCGTTGTTGTCCTGTCATTCTTTGAATGCTGTCTTGTTGGTGGTGCGGATCAGCTGGTGGTGTTTGCAGGTGGCATGCTTGAGGGCAGTCATGTTGTCTGTGGTTTGGTTGTTGCGCCAGGCTTTCTCGAGGGTGCAGCAGTTTTTCTTGGAGTTCTTGAGTTCGTCGGTGAACCAAGAGGCTTTCTTGCTGCTGTGTTTGCTGGGAGGGGTATTCAGTGGTGTGGGGTCGTCTGCGCAGTTGGTGATCCATTGTGTGAGGTTGCTGGCTGCTTCGTTGGGGTCCGTTGTGCTGGCGGGAGGGTTCTGTCTGAGGGAGGTGGTGAGCTGGTCGGCGGTGATCTTGTTCCAGTTCCTGCGAGGAGCCTGTTGTGGGTGGTGGTGGGTGGTGTTTTTTCTGAAGCTGAAGTGGACGCAGCTGTGGTCAGTCCAATGAAGTCCGGTGGAGTGGCTGAAGGAGATGTACTTGCTGGAGGAGAAGACTGGGTCCAGCGTGTGGCCGGCGTAGTGGGTGGGGGTGTTCACCAGTTGCTTGAGCCCGAGGTTGGCTAGGTTGTCCAGCAGGGTGGTGGTGTTGCTGTCCTTGTTGTTCTCCAGGTGGAAGTTGAGGTCCCCTAGGAGGATGTAGTCAGCGAAGGGGAGGGCGTGCGGGCTGATGAAGTCTGTGATGTCTTCGCTGAATTGTGCGCGTGGTCCCGGGGGTCTGTAGAGCCTCTGAGTGTGGTCTTGTGGTCGGTGTGTATCTGGAAGTGGAGGTGTTCGGCGGCGGGTCAAGGTGTCGTCGGAGCTGGTCGTGATGCGAATGGTGTTCCTGTGGACGATGGCGATGCCTCCTCCAGTCTGGTTGACGCGGTCCCTCCGGGTGATCTTGTATCCGTCCGTGATGGCGATGCCGATGTCGGGCGCTGAGGAGGCGTTCATCCAGGTTTCCGTTAGGAAGGCGACGTCTGGTGATGTTGTGTCGAGCAGGTTCCAAAGTTCGACGGCGTGTCTGTGGATGGAGCGGGTGTTGAGCAGGATGCACTTGAGGTGGTTGCTGCTGGTGCTTGGCTTGGTGGGTGCGGTGCAGGTCCGGAGGCAGGTGTATTTACAGGCTTGGCAGGTGAAGGGTCCGTGGGTGCGCCTCAGGTGGCGTGGTAGCAGGTGGGGGTTCGGCCGGCGTTGAGTGCATTGAGGGTGGCAGCGTCGTAGGCCAGTTGTGTGGCCAGGCATCGGCGGGGGCCAGGGGTCCTGGCGCTGGGCGCGGTCCAGGCATGGACGGGCGTAGATGGGCTTGCCTTTGGCGCGCCATCGATGCACCCGCCTGCGCGTGAACGCTGGGTGTGAACCCTGCGCGTGCGCGCGGACTCCGCCATAAATGGCGTTGTGGAAGGGGTAGGTGGGAGGGAAGAGCAGCTGGGAGGCGGGAGCGGGGTGGCGCAGGGAGGGGATCGGGGTACAAAAGGCAAAAGTGGGGGCGGGGCCGCAGGGGAGCAGTGGGAGGGAGCGGGCTGGGCGAGAAAAGACGGCGAGAACAAAACAAAAACAAGCACTGGTAGCGAGCAGGTAGAGGCAGGTAGGGAGACCGGGCACACTCACGGAGAGCCGCACGGCGGGTGGAGCGACCGTCACCAACCAGGGTCAGGTCAGGTCATGAACATGCTTGTATTTGAACAGTTTAAAATTGTATTTTGTACATTACAAGATATCTGCCGCAGCCTTTTGAAAATACAAGGTTAGATTGCAGTCCTATGTTTTTGTTTATGAACACAGGGAACTTCGGTAAAGACCGCCAGTAGGTAGTTATAGTTAGGATTGTTTTCCATAGGAAATCCTCAACATTCAATTTGGAATAACTTTGGCCCTGGTTGAAGAATCTTAGCGAATTTCTCAAAGAAGATGGCTCGGTCCGCTGCACTCCTTCCCTGAAGGTTTGGGGGGGATTGGTAAAGTGGGGGCTGAGATATAAGGGGGGTCCCAAAACGTGTTTTCTGCATGTTATTTTCCATAGGACTTTTAGACTCGGCTACAGGTCGAACGGCTGAATGGATTTATTTGGCAAAACTGTAGAGTCCGGTTCGCAGATTACGCTTTTTTTGGAATGGTGTAAATCTGTTCAGTAGTTGTTGAGAAAACTAAAGTTAAAGTCAATTATATATCTATAGGCGCGCACGCGTGCGCGCACTCAAGCGGCTGCGCGTGAGCGGATTTTTTTTTTGCTGCGTGACGTCTGTTAACGTTCGATTCGAAGGAAATCAGGAAGTTTTGTCCGACATTTTGTCACTGCGAGTAAATATATTGTTCATTTCAAAGCGTTGAAACATGGAAAGGGGAGAAGGTAGAGATTGTCTTGCTGCGTAGGTTTTCTCGGGGTGTGCAGTAAGGCCCTTAAACGCGAAAAGATATAATTTTTTTCCGAAAAAAAATACGGGGTGCGCGCACCCGGTCGCGCACACCTATTTACAAGAGTGTGAAAATGGAGATAAATTAGAAGTTTGAGTGCTTAGATATAAGGTGGCTCTGAAAAGAGCCCTTGTGTTAATTGAGTGTTTTCTGCATTTATAAGTAAGTACCGATGCAGAGCCTGATGTTGCAGAGGAAGATTCTGTTTCCCTCATTCGTGAAATGAACACCGTCTCTCCTATAGACGTCTTGCATGTGGTATCGCAAGTTGTTGTGGTAAATAGAACCCATGCTATAATCTCTGAGGAACGCAGAAACAGATTTATTTACATGTCTCCTTGCTTTCTCAAATTGTGCACAATGTTGATTGGACCAATTCCATTTCTGTCTTTGGCATATATTGGAATATACCAAGGCAGATCGAGGAAAAAGTGTCATCAATTGTCGAAAGGTGTCTTTTAGAAGCATTTCCAGACCTACCCCAGTGATTGTGCCTAGATCGTTCCCACCACAGTGCACAATTATAAGGTCTGGTTCTGGGAGATGCATAAAAGTTTTCACCAATGGAATCAATTGGTGACATTTCAATCCTCTTTTGGCAATCCATGTTATGTGTACATTTGGTAAGCCGAGGTTGCAAATTCGTCTGCTTACTGCATATTTTTCACTCCAGTGAATATAACTGTGTCCTATTAGCCAGACCTTCATTTTCAAGGGATTTGTAGTCGTCCTCCGATCGGTTCTGGAAGTGGAATGGTAGTTAGAAGTTGAAATTCTAAATAAAGAAAAAGGAAGAGGCTGGGTGTGGTTAAAAAACATAAAAATGATTGGTTGATTGTAATAAGTGGAGATTGAAGAGTACGTTGCATGTTAATGTTTATGTTAAATGAAAAGTACTATTGGGTGTGAAAAAAAAAGACATGTAACAGAGCTGTGGATTGGCAGGTGTTTCTGGAGGGAAAACAGTCTTCTTAGTTTGCTGTAGAACGTTGAGACATGAACTTTTGACCTGTGCCTTCAGCAAGGTGCAGAATGAGGTGTAACCATGGAAACAGCCGGAGATGGCAGTTGGTGATGGGTTCACTCTTTGGTGCCTCTGCATCTGACTCTGTACTGTGGTGGCAGGCGGAGAACTGTTTGTTATTGTGGAGATGAAAGGGTGATAAGGAGAGAAATACGTCATAGCGTCTGGCCTGTAGAAGCGTGGGAGCAGTGATTAACTCTGAGTGAAGCGGAACTGTGGCGGTGCTTGTTAACAGTAAAAAAAAATTTTTAACAGTGGTATAACTGTCTGTACGGTGCGCGACCTACTAAGAAAGAGTTCACGGGCCGAAAATTGGCTTGCAGGTTCTAGTATCAGTAAGTGAGGTTGAGAAAAGAAAACATTCAGGACTTTATTTATGAAGGCCTTGCGCCACCGGTGCGTCACTTTTTCCCATTTTAAAAAATGAGGCACCGGCGGCGGAAGGTCTTCATAAATAAGGTCCTCAGTGACTACAGTTAAGGTTATGTGGAACCCATGAATAGTTTTTCAATATGAAATCATTTCAGTTGAGATTATGGATTAAAAGAGAAACCGTGAATATTTGAAATGTTTATTTAGAAATGTACTGTTTTAAAGGTAAATCATTATGTAATATGAGTACAGAAATTGCAAAAAACACAGTAATTGGTATTGTCAGTAGTACATGGAATACAAACGCTATAGTTGAAGAAAAATGAATATAGTTGGAAAAAAAACATTGTACACTCTTATAAGGAAGTATATCATATTTTAATAAATGGAAGAAGGTCTCTGGCCTTTCAGTTAGGGAACGATATATGAAAATGCAAGTGGTTATACATCATTACTTTATCAATCAGCTGTCTACATGCGAAGCACTATCAAGTTTGTGTTATGTCAGTGTGTGAGGGGAAAAAAAAGGCGCCAAAAGCGATAAAATGGTGAGAGGTGCATGTATGTAATCTGTTGGATGCTGCGCAAATCACTATTGAGGAGAACTACTGTATTGAGATATCTTTTGAAGGTTGCAGTATTGCATTTGAAATACAGCACAAGTAATAATGGAAATATTGTTGAAAGAACATATATTTCTGTAAAGTATTTTAAAAACATAATTTTATAGGAAATTAAAGGAGTAGAGGCGTGTGAGGCGGAAATAAGCAGTTGAGATGCGAAATGGCGTTTACAGTTATAAAAAACTCGTTTAAAATTTACACATTAATTAGGGCACATGTAGCATATATTAGCGAGTTTTGCATCGAGTACGTTTGAAATAACCGTAGATAAGATATGCAATAGAGTTGTTGAGATTAGACTGTAAAAAAATAAAGTTGAAAATCGAGTAGCTGAAGAAACAAATGTAGTCCACATAAAACACCAAAATTTAACCAGCACGAAATCATAATGTCCACTGTTAGTAAAGCCAATAGGTCTGTTCTTCAAAAGAAAATATGGAAAAGAACGTGAAGAATATAGGGAAGCAAAAGGAAATGAGGACGTCAATGGCTTGTATAAGAGTTATTGAAGCATTGTTTAGGCAAAATAGGTAGCTTCTGCTTCTAACAGGAAACCACTGTTATCATTTGAAAGTATGTCAGCTATCCAATGGAAAAGAGTAAAGCAGTACTCATGATCTGTTAAAATCGGAGCCTCTTTTATTATCAGAGGGCAGCTCGGTGGGTTTTCGATGTAGTTCTCTGTTAGGAAAGAGTTAACCGTCCATTGTGTAGGCAAAATAGGTAGCAACTGCTTCTAACAGGAAATCATTGTTATCATCTGAAAACATGTCAGCCATCCAATTGAGAAGAGGAAATGAGCATTCATGATCTGTCATTATTGGAGCGTCTTTTACCATCAGAGGGCAGCTCGGTGGGTTTTCGATGTAGCTCTCTGTTAGGAAATCTTGCGCCGCTGCGAATATATTCCAATGACCCAGAACTCCTTGTATCGCTGCAAAGGCCATAAACCCTCCGTTGTAACAAAGCTGTTCATGATCAAGTAACGGATTCATGAGGTGATTGTAATATGGCTGAGATACCCGCCACCCCCTCTCAACACAATCCCCAAATGAGGGAAACCGGAAACAGTTCTTGAAGTTTTTGGAAGTGGGAGGGAGTGACCCTCCCGGCCGTATTTATTAAAACAAAAAATTAAAACATTTAAACATTAATGTACAATTTCATACCACACTGCGATGTTTGGCTAACCTTAACAGATTCTCTAATACAGAGGTTCTCCTAGCCGATCTAACATCCTACAAAACATTTACTTGAAATATTGAAATTGTACATCCTAACGTTTAAGGGCCAACGGCAAGGTCGTAACCGGTGTCAAGATCCCTAACCAGACATACCCCGCCCACTTGGGAGGGGCGACAGCACTGAGGCGTACTCACGTGCAACTACTACAATTTCCCTTGTCTTGACGGGGGCACTTATCAACTCGACGCCAGTTAAAGGTCGTTCGAAGACTCGTGTGAGGTATCTAGAAGGTATCGTAGACCTCCCCCCAACCCCACACAACTTACCGCATCTGCCGTCGCAGATGTCACTGGCCCCGGGAAATTCCCCAGGAGGGGGCTGTAACCCCTCCTACACAGGAAGGGGCCTTGACCGCCTTTCCTCTTCTTCCGGCGACCCATCCTTAGAAGGGACCGCCTCCCCGTTGAGGGGCCAAAGGCCACCTCCCCCGAGCGCTCCCATCCGTGTTGGGTGACGCCCACTCATAGGGATCTTCCAATTAGTGCTCACCGATCATGACCTTACCGCCTACCGACTGAAATAAATACGACAAGTACTAACTAAACGAAACTACATTGGCCACTATGACCGAAAAACCTGTGTCTAAATGGACCTTAAATCCGACATTCTTTAATCATCAACTTGTAACATTATACCAATCTTTATTACACATCAAATATCAACATAACACCAAAACAACCTGAAAAGAAATAGATTAACTGATCAACTTTATTAAAACAACTAGCTGTCCTCAGGGGCTGGTGGGTGGGTCAAAATTGGCTCTTCGTTCCGTCTCGAGCTCACGTGCAGCGGGGAGGTGCAGCTTCAGAGCACAGGAACAAGAGGATGTCTTCTGGTCTTGCGTCTCTTTTTATCCATCTTCAGGGCAGGCGTAAACCCGCCCCTGCCTGCCCCGAGGGCGTGGCCGGCGGCGTCCGTGTCTAGGCCAGCCCACTCAAGGGCGGGAAAAAGCGCGCCCCGGCTACGCCGCTTCGGGCATACCAGCCGAGACGCGCCTCCCGCCCAAAAATGGCTTCCCGGGGGGATCGAGGCACTCTGCCATACGTTCGGGGGGACCGAGTGGTCGCCCCTTTCCATATGGCTGAGATACCCGCCACCCCCTCTCAACACAATCTCCAAATGAGGGAAACCGGAAACAGTTCTTGAAGTTTTTGGAAGTGGGAGGGAGTGACCCTCCCGGCCGTATTTATTAAAACAAAAAATTAAAACATTTAAACATTAATGTACAATTTCATACCACACTGCGATGTTTGGCTAACCTTAACAGATTCTCTAATACAGAGGTTCTCCTAGCCGATCTAACATCCTACAAAACATTTACTTGAAATATTGAAATTGTACATCCTAACGTTTAAGGGCCAACGGCAAGGTCGTAACCGGTGTCAAGATCCCTAACCAGACATACCCCGCCCACTTGGGAGGGGCGACAGCACTGAGGCGTACTCACGTGCAACTACTACAATTTCCCTTGTCTTGACGGGGGCACTTATCAACTCGACGCCAGTTAAAGGTCGTTCGAAGACTCGTGTGAGGTATCTAGAAGGTATCGTAGACCTCCCCCCAACCCCACACAACTTACCGCATCTGCCGTCGCAGATGTCACTGGCCCCGGGAAATTCCCCAGGAGGGGGCTGTAACCCCTCCTACACAGGAAGGGGCCTTGACCGCCTTTCCTCTTCTTCCGGCGACCCATCCTTAGAAGGGACCGCCTCCCCGTTGAGGGGCCAAAGGCCACCTCCCCCGAGCGCTCCCATCCGTGTTGGGTGACGCCCACTCATAGGGATCTTCCAATTAGTGCTCACCGATCATGACCTTACCGCCACAGGCCGGATAGTTGACCGGCTATCCGGACCCCCCAAAAAACTCCTACCTAAAGGTCATGTTTCAAAGATTTCAACCATGCTAAGAGGTCCCCTAAGAACAACTCATTCCCCACCCAAGACAAATGCACACCATCCCCCGAATACATCCTGTCATCATCAATACAGCTATGAGAAATAGAATGCAATGTCCTGGAACGGAACAACCTACTCACTTTATTGTTAAGCTTTCTAACAGAGTGATTAAAAGCAGGTATAGAGATAGCCCCCCGCCACGCCTTTCGTGGAATCAAATGGGACCATGCAATTGTGCACCCCGGAACTCTCCTCGCCAACCAACTTACAGTGGAAAGCATTGCCTCCAGGAGTAGTCGTCTACCGATGGTGACCAAATCATTGCCCCCAACATGCACTATTACTATAGACGGCGGTGACCTTGTCCGCCCTAACAAACCCTCAAAGAATGTTTGAAACTGGTCAATACAGAGACCGCCCCTTCCGTAGAAGGACATCCTGTACCCGTATTCCCCAGCTACGTGAATCATGTCACCTGCTTTGAATACGTCCGCGGCACGCCTCACGTATGAGTGGCCCACGACCCACACCTCCTTTTTCACAGCCGGTGATGTCTGACCGCTGGCCCGGTGTAGGGTCGACTGCATAGTCCGCCCCGCCTCGTAGGCTTGCGTAACTGAAACCAAACAAAAAACAAGAAGCGTGAGTACAAGTACATAATTACAGCTTCACAACATGTGCAACCGCACATATCTTTTATAATAATTGGAGGACCAACGCCCCATTCGTTTCACTTGCTCAACATCAAGACCCCTGGCTGTAGCTTCCGTAGCAG
This sequence comes from Lissotriton vulgaris, assembly GCF_964263255.1. Taxonomy (NCBI): domain Eukaryota; kingdom Metazoa; phylum Chordata; class Amphibia; order Caudata; family Salamandridae; genus Lissotriton; species Lissotriton vulgaris. Next base: position 1,459,251,671 of record NC_141693.1, read on the forward strand.
CCCCTATCCGAAAGGAATGGGTCCCAAATTCGCCCGGGTTCAAGCCCGCAGCGGCAACTGACATCGCAAGCACCCGCTGAAACTGAAATTTCGTCAGTGGGGTGGCGTCCGCGTGTCTTAACAAAGTCCCCGCCCATGATGCCACCCTTCGTGCTAGGTAATCCTCTAAACACTTTACCGGACATATGGAGGACCCAGGAATCCTGCGTACGACGACGCAGTCACCCATCCCATCTTGGTCAGTCTTAGACTTTACAAAGGAGACAGTCATCGTTTCTCCCCTGATCTGAACATGTTCCCGGCACAAACCCCCCGCCACATCCAGTTTGTTCCTTGCAACTAATTCGCTTACTCGCATTGCTCCGTGAAATGCTAGCGTAAACGCGGCTCGGAACAGCACTGCCTCAAACTGAGATGAACATGTGGCAGGAAGTGTAGCCAACAACTGGGACAATCTATCCAAACCTATCGGGCGCCTTTCATCTACTCTGCGACCCTCAAGGCGTTGCCACCCACGCAGCGCTTTCTGTACAACGAAAGACGCTGTTGGGTCCTGGATAGCGTGTGCTCTGGCAATAAAGGAAATGGCAGCACGATGCCTCTGGGCCGTAGCCACCGATTTCCCAGCCCTACGTAAGGACATCAGGAAATTCACCACCCATTCCTCATGACCCCAAAGTTGCTCTCTATCACTCCCCAAAAAGGCTAAATAGGCCCGAAACGCCCCTTCATATGCCTTCCTCGTCCTTGGTGCTAGACTCTCTCCCACGAGGTGACGAAGTTCGGGGCACCGAGAGACCAGAGAGCTTCGGTAAAGGGTGCCGGCTCCGGGTCCGCTGAGGGAAGGAAACCCGAAAAAGCCTGCATTTGAAAACGAGACAGTGCGTCAGCTGCCTGATTCATCACCCCTGGCACATGTTTTGCTCTGAATAGCACGTTCAATTGCATACATAGTAACACAATTTCTTTAAGCAGTCTTAAGATCAGTTTACAACGTGCTGCCTGACTATTGATGCACTCGACCACGGTCATATTGTCCGACCAAAATATGACCGAGTGATTTTTGAACCCATCGGGCCATGTTCTCAAGGCCACCAAGATGGGAAACAGTTCGAGGAAAGCAATATTACTCGTCAGACCCCTCTCATGCCACCAAGTCGGCCATCTTTGTGCCGACCATTTCGTGCCGAAAATGGCGCCAAAACCTATGCTTCCCGCAGAATCTGTCCATAGCCCCAGCTCCTCAGAAGACACGGCTGGTTCATTCCAGACGATTCTACCATTGAAATCCGCCAAGAATGCTAACCAAATACGCATGTCCTGGCGGATCTCGGCCGATAGTCTCGTGCGATGATGGCCTTCTTTAAGGCCGACCATGGCTTGGGCAATTGAACGGGAAAAGGGGCGGGCCATTGGTATTACCCTCAGGGCAAAATTCAACTGTCCCACCACCTGCTGTAATTGTTGCAGCGTAACTTTTGATGCATTTATACACAGTTGCAGCGCAGCCCTGAACTTCAACACTTTCTCGGCTGGCAAACAGAAACACCCCTCAATGGAGTCCAACTCGATCCCCAGAAACTCGAGGCAAGTCGTAGGACCCACTGTTTTACCCGGCGCCAATGGCACACCTAACTGTTTCATCAACACACAAAATTCGGCCAAGGCCCGGCCACATTCAAGACCCCCGGCTGCCCCAAGAAATAAGAAATCATCAAGGTAGTGCATTACATCTTGGAAACCCGTTTTCTTTGTGAAAACCCATTGTAGAAAACTACTGAATTTCTCGAAATAAGCACAGGATATAGAACACCCCATTGGCATACACCTATCCATGTAATAACAACCCTGAAACATGAAACCTAGGAGACGCTGGTCGTCTGGGTGTACCGGGAGCAATCGGAACGCTGACTCGATATCTGATTTCGCCATCAGCGCCCCGGGCCCCAGGCGATTCAACATGGCTACGGCCTCATCGAAGGATGCGTACCGCACCGAACACACTTCTGGATCGATTGCCTCATTTACGGAAAGACCTCGTGGAGCTGATAAATTATGAATTAGTCGGAACTCTCCAGGGTCTTTCTTGGGGACTACCCCTAAGGGAGAACAAACAAAATTCTGGACTGGGGGTAGACTAAACGGGCCAGCGACCCGACCTCGAGTCACCTCTTTCCGGATCTTATCCCGTACTACGGTTGTATGCTGCAAGACGGAAAGTTGGTTTTTACACTTATCCACACCCTGAAAGTCCCCTACCGGGATGCGGAAACCATACGAAAAACCGTTTCGCAGCACCCCAGCAGAAGTACGATCCGGGTAATCACTGAGCCAAGGGATCATTGCCAGGGTATCAATGGGAGTGGGTAAAGGCGCCCCTCGGACTATATTAGACCTGTTTGGCACCTCCTCTCCCCCCGTTATCACCCGTTCTGGCTCTGCACGAGGTCTCAGGATGGGACAACCCACAACTACTACATTCATGTTTGAATTTACACGATCCCTGCGGTCTCGTACATTTTCCTCTGTTGTAATTAAAACAGAAACCCTTCCTTCCGGTATTGCCGGTAGGTTTCGAGTGATCGTCGGCCCCCGAACCTGATCGAAAGGGCGTCCCCGCATATTGTCGGGAGGATTCACCCACATTACTTCCTACCAACGGCATTTTTAACATCCCTGACTCCTTCATTTTATCCCAGGTCAAGGCATCATAACAATCCCAGGTTAAACTTTTATTATGCTCCTTTTCCTTTCTGAACATATTATCATAACAAAACCAATGATTACCCTGGTGCGATGTCGAGTACCCCATGATTCGTGATTGGTAGATTGGGAACTCGGAAAGCAACTCAGGCCTACGTTCCCCCAGGATTGATGTAAAGATTCCCCAGGCATTGCCCCAATTGGCGATATTCTCATTCACCTTAAAGGCGGCCATCTTTGCGCGCCAAACACTCGGATGCATGAGGTCCTTCTGACTCTTTACATGCTCCACCTCATAATGATCAACAAGTAACGAAAAAATGTTCACATACTCCCCCGCCCAAATCTTCTCCTTAATTGCCAAAGGAACATGTTGCCCCAACTTTTCTCTCCGAGAGGGTGTTGACTCATCCCTCGCGATCGGCAATGGCCGCTTACCTGCACCTGACGCTGCCTCTGTGGTCGCAACCGTCCCTGGTGTCTTGTCCTCCACTGCAGCCGGCACGGGCACCTTGGCTGCTTCCCGTTTCTCACGCAATTGCTTAATCAGCTCCTGCGCTTCGACAGCCGTGGCGCCCTCGTTACCTTTTCCCAACCACGCTGTCAATTGTGCTGCCAACTCGGGCGGCATATCATCCTCGGACACGGGGGTGATCGGATTCCCCTCCTCTGGCACGGGAGTTGGAGCCTCGAGCGGAGCACTGGGACCGGGGATCTCCTCTCCCGTTGCCCCCCTCCTGGGCCTCTTGTTTTTCCCTCCCGGGGCTGCTCCCGCCAAAGGACGTTTTGGACCCCTTTCCTCATTCTTGTCCACCCGCTTCTTTAGCTCGGACATCTCTTTCATGATAACACGCAGCATCTGGTCGGTATTCATGCGCTTTCCAACCTTCTTCGGCATTCTCCAACAAAGTAACTGAAAAACAAACAAGAACGATTAAAACGCTCAAAATTGGCTCTTCGTTCCGTCTCGAGCTCACGTGCAGCGGGGAGGTGCAGCTTCAGAGCACAGGAACAAGAGGATGTCTTCTGGTCTTGCGTCTCTTTTTATCCATCTTCAGGGCGGGCGTAAACCCGCCCCTGCCTGCCCCGAGGGCGTGGCCGGCGGCGTCCGTGTCTAGGCCAGCCCACTCAAGGGCGGGAAAAAGCGCGCCCCGGCTACGCCGCTTCGGGCATACCAGCCGAGACGCGCCTCCCGCCCAAAAATGGCTTCCCGGGGGGATCGAGGCACTCTGCCATACATTCGGGGGGACCGAGTGGTCGCCCCTTTCCATTCGCTTCAGGAGGTACCAAATTGCAGAGACATAAATCCAGGGCCCACGTGAAATCACAGCTCAGGCAATGAAATACAGGCTGCACACAGGTGAAATACGAATATCGAAATGATAATCGATATGAAGTATTCAAAGTTGAGAGTGCTAAGGTGCCGTAGTAGAGAAGCATTCTCTGTCGAAATAGTTCTAAGTGGTCCGGCTCATTTGTGAAGGCAGGAGGGACATCCATTTTGAATTTCCCAAGATGGTAAAGGAAACGGCGCAGCACTGCCGGTTGTATAGCAACTCCACAGAATTAGGTCGCCGGCTATGCAGTGGAGAGGAGCAGAATGACTTGATACATTTTCTAGGAGTCTAGTCACTTAAATATTGCTTAGTAGTTATCAAAAAAGTAGCCTGTCTTGAAGTGGAGGATGCGTTAAAAAATAAGGGAGTCATTTGAGCAAGTTGTAAAGCAAGGTCAATTTTTTTTACATCAATGCTGTTTTCTGTGAATGTTAGCTAAGTGAAAGATATGTGTGTGAGCAGATGCTACGTTCAGTTTTAAATGTGACAATGGAGCTCTTGTTCATGTCTTCCGATTCAAGTTCGGTATTCGCTGCCAAATGCAAATATCAAGAAACGCATGCGTGGGGTAGATAGTCTGCATTCTTAAAGGAAAGCAAATGGAGGGTTATTTTTACCGCGTTAGCATTGTCGTTTAAAAAGTTACAGTGATTTTCATTATATGTTAAGAAAGTATCACTGATGAAGTTTGAAAATAAATCCTTATAAATAACAGGGACTGGTGTATTTTAGAAAAGGTGTGTATCATTACATGAATTGTAAAAAAAAAAAATGTAATTGAAAGTGTATGGTTTGAAAATGAAATGTAGAGGTTTATAGTTCACGTTTTGAAAGCGGTTCTAGAGGGTCAGATACATGATAGATTTATAAAAAATAGAACATCTTTTTCAATAGTATTATGGAAAAATATGTGTCTTTATGTACTATTTAGATTATCTGCCTGTTGCCTATTCTTTGAGTTCTAGTAATCCTGTGTCTTATAAGTTTTCCAGGGGCGGTTTGAGGTTCATGGTGGGCTTGGGCAGGGAGGGTAGGTTGGGGGTTTGTAATAGGGGGTCCGGGTGGGGTGGAGTGCGGAGTTTAGTGAAGAGTGAGGGGGGCGGGGGGTTAGGGTGTTTGGTAATGGAGCAGAGTCAGAGAACGCCAAATTTCTGTTATGGGGTGCCACGGAAATATGTATCCATTCTCAGAGGTTTATTATATTAAGGATATATATTAACATGGTGGCTCTTGTGGTTTTGTGGTTCTGTGCATGTGTATAATGCTGGCCCTGTAGTTTTTGTCTATGGACCTCATTACGACACAGGGGAGCCACGTTGCACAGTTGGAGATCAGAGACTTAGGAAATAAAACTTTATAATTGTAAGGGCTCTAAGCGATACAAATCGCCCGTTCTCGGTGTAAAAAATATCACCGCTATTGGTGGTATTTTCTACGGTGTTAGTGCTCGAAGGAAAATAGTAATATATATGTGAAAGAAAATTCTGTAACAGGCTCAGCATTTCACATTATCGCGTGAAAACAAAAGTTGTTCTCACATAGCAATAAGTCTCTTATAATTAAGGGACGGAGTGTATATAGTGCTATTTACTACACTGCTATGTGAACGATGTCGAATGTTTCATAAGAGGAGGCTTTAAAAGTTTTTCTATAAACTGGTTTTCCAGGGAAGTGGGTGGAGTGTTCTGTGTAAATTGTAGAATAGAAACTAGTAAGAACTAATTGGAAGTGTTGTTCTAAAGTCACATGACTTCACATGCGTGTGTCGCTGCCTCTACGCGATAGGTGGGTGCGCGCACCCGTTCGCGCACTAAAAGAAAGCGGCGAGAAAATATCAGCTAATATGCTCTTGGAGCTCGTTTTGGTACAAAGAGTTAATTCTGAAAAGAACTTTTTTTTTTTTTTGTGGAAACAAGTGTTATGATGCTTTTGATTTCTTAAAGTTGCTACAACATTTTTCAGTATGTCATACTATCCAAATAAAGTGAAGAAATTTAACTTTTCTTGGAGCATTTATGACTCTCAATTTTGTGTTTAATTAGAATAAAGCTTTGCTCTCCGTATACAAGAAGTTTTCCACAGTTCTTGCATTTCATGTGTACGTTCGTCAGATATGGTTTCAAGTCCATCTCAGCACTCGATGGAGATACAGGTCGTTCTGCAGAAGATGTGCTGGTCACTTCTGATGGTAATAGCGTGGCCTCCGTTTTTCTAGTCAAAGGTGGTCGCTCATTTCCTTTAGATTCGGAAGATGAATGCGGAACGGTAGCCATTGCAGCAAAGTCTTCGGGAAGATGTTCGACGTTGTTCTCTATTGAGAGTAGAAAAGAAAGTGATGGAAGTGGGTGGAGTGCTGCGTGTAAATTCCAGAATAGAAAGTACCAACTACCAATTGCAAGTGTTGTTTTCAAGTCACATGACTTTACATGCGCTTCTCAGGATGTGTAGGCGGTGACACTATCTAGTTACGAACGTGATTTGGAAGTAGCGATGTTCTTTAGTGAAGTTTAAAAACGTGAAAAGAAGTGAATTCAAACACATACGGATTTCACATATTTTTAGAGCTCGATTTAAGTATACAATTATTAAATTATAAAACCTTTTATATTTTTTAAAAAAAATATTAAGGTGTGTACAATCAGTCACGCACGAACGATTAAAAAAAATTCGGCTCCATTTAATTAAAAGGTTTGTATGACAAAAAAAAGCCTAGGTTCAGTGTCTTAACGTACTATAAGATCTTTCATTGGTCTATGAAGAAATTCATTAGGTTTAAATTGGAAAGCTTTCATGAAATATATAGGTGGGTGCGTGCACTCAGTTGTGCACGTAAGATTGGTATGTCGATATTTATTTCAGGTATATCTTTCATACTTAGGAACTAGCATTCAAAAAACCTATGAAATTCACTGAAAAAACCATAGGTTTTACACACGTTATAGTTAGGAAATAGCATTTGAAAAACCTATGAAATTCACTGAAAAAACCCTAGGTTTTACACACGTTATAGTTAGGAAGTAGCATTTAAAAAACCTATGAAATTCACTGAAAAAACCATAGGTTTGACACATGTTATAGTTAGCTGGACATTTTACTCATATAAAACCAATGAAATTCCCCGTTATAGTTACTTCAGCTAACTATAACTCGCGCGCTGCAATGCACTGCTGATGACTTCACATATTACATCACTCATGACATGGTCAGTGACATCACTCATGACATCACTAATGACATCTCAAATGACATCACTGATGACATCATCCTTGTGGAAGAGTGGCAGACCTTCACTCACCCTAATATAATCTTTATTACACACACTCAAAAAGTAGAAAATAACAATTTCAATACAATAGCCATACCAATGCCACTTAAAACACACCTATTTAGTAATTCGAAGATCTATATACACAACCACTTATTCATCAACAGATATATACAGTCAATCATATATTATATACAGTCACTCAGATATGTATTCAGTCATCATATGTTCTTATACACTGATACATCCTGATCATCCTGTTACACACCGACACTCAACCATAGAGTTATTCACACATAAGTTATATGTACTAGTTTAAAACATATGTACTTACTCACAAATACACTATTAAAACAGTTATTCATTCACTTAGACAGTCATATATACACTCATACAGAAAAAAAACAAATAATAACCTATATGCCTTTTACCACACAAACTCACTCACCCATACAGTCTAGCATATATGCTGCCTACAACACATACAAACAGTAAGTCACTCATTCATGCATCTATGCACTACATAAGATCTCCCAACGAAGCATATTGACACTTACACACTCAGACACTCCAACTAATAATCAAACAAATAATAACCTATATAGACATTATGTATCACTCATATAGCTACTCACCAACACATGCAGCCATTTACATAGAAACTGAGAGACAGATACAGATATGTATATATTTAAACATTACTCATTAGTCCATGTACTCATCAAGATATACTTAATCAGTCAGTAATACAATCTATTTTTCAGCTATTTATACACGTATATGCTCAATTCTTCTTCCATTAACCTTCAAATATACATATATAAAACATATTTAATTTTCAGTACTAACCCATTCTCTGGATGATGTCATCAGTGATGTCATGAGTGATGTCACTGACCATGTCATGAGTGATGTAATATGTGAAGTCATCAGCAGTGCATTGCGGGCGCGCGAGTTATAGTTAGCTGAAGTAACTATAACGGGGAATTTCATTGGTTTTATATGAGTAAAATGTCCAGCTAACTATAACATGTGTCAAACCTATGGTTTTTTCAGTGAATTTCATAGGTTTTTTAAATGCTACTTCCTAACTATAACGTGTGTAAAACCTAGGGTTTTTTCAGTGAATATATATATATATATATATATATATATATATATATATATATATATATATATATATATATATATATATATATATATATATATATACATACAATTAATATATATATATTAATTGATTATGAGGAAAAGAAATATCTGGTTGGGGATTTTCCAAGATTAGAGAAGATGTATTTTCTACCTAAAGAATCCACGAAACCACCAGGGAGGCAGATAGTATCAGCGAAGGGTTCACTTTTAGAACCAATGGCCAACTTCATTGTGGAAAAACTGGAATCTTACATTAAGGACACAACAGACTTTTTGGGAATCCAGCAAAATCTCACTTGGCAAAATAATTACCTCTTGATAACCATGGACGTAATCGCCCTCTATACCAACATTGATTACATCATGGGTCTAAATGCTTGCCAATATTTCTTAAAGGAAAGAAATATTCACTACAAAGAACATAACAATATGTTACTGTGCATGATTTCCCTAGTTTTGACAAATAACATATTCCTCTTTGGAGATCAAATGTATCGTCAACAAACTAGAGCTGCAATGGCCTTTCCTTCAGCCCAAGCTACGCGTGCGTAGTTATGGGCTGGTGGGAACAAGAGGTAGCTTGGAACAGCAACAATGAGTGCTTTACCAAACATACAGTGACCTGGAAAAGGTTTATAGATGATCTTTTCATTGTTTGGAGTGGAAGTGAGACGGATTTCCAGCAATACTTTGAAACTTTGAACACGAGTACTCTAGGTTTAAAATTTAGCTATGAACAGAGTAAGAGCAAGGTAGTATTCCTGGATACGGAAGTGTATGTGAAAGACCATTGCGTGGAGATACCCTTACATCGAAAAGCGACAGCAACCGATGCAACTCTGGAGGCAACAAGCTTCCATCAATCATCATTGATCTCAAGTATCCCCTATGGGGAATTCCTCCGTCTGCAAAGAATCTGCAGTGAGGAAAATGAATGGATGAAACACAGCGCAGGAACAATAAAGCGCTTCGAGCAAAGGAGATATGGCAAGAAAATGATAAATAACTGTTGGAAAAGAGCAAATGATAAAACAAGAAGGGAGTGCCTCATGCCAAAAAATGAGGACAACAGCTCAAAAGAGGAACCCATAAGGCTAATTTTGGACTACAGTCAAGAGTCCAGAAATATACCACAAGTGATGAAAAAATTGGAAAATTCTGCAGTTGGAGTTGGAGAAAAAATGGGGACACATTCAATAATAACGTACAGGAGAGCCAGAAATTTGAAAGACCAGCTGGTCCACAGCCATTTTAGAAATAAAAATGTGAAACCAACTTGGCTGAAAACTAAGGGATTCATAAAGTGCCATAACTGTAAAGTTTGTGAGATCGCCAAACCTACAAAAGAAACAAAAATGGCAAACAATAAAGTCTGGCAGATAAAAGAACTGATTACATGTAAGAGTCAGTATACAATTCACATTATAGAGTGCCCCTGCAAGTTAAAATATGTAGGGAGCACTATATGTGAAGTAAAGAAACGAATACTTGAACATGTTCGTGCTACAGTAAACAAAGTCAGGAACAACGCAGCAGCAAAACATATGGAAACTCACCACAATGGCAATTGGAAACTTTTAACGTTTTTTGGGATAGAAACATTGCCTTCATCTGAAAGAGGTGGCCTCCGAGAAAAAAATCTTACGTCAAAAGGAGTTGCGTCATATTCTGAACTTCCGCACCATGACACCTTTCGGACTGAATCAGTTGGAAGAACTGTATATACATTTGTGAATTTTAAAAAATTGCCTTTATTTCTCTTTTCTCTTTGGAGTATGAATGCAATAAGGAGGAAAAGACTGAGCATAAAATATGTGCCCACTGGAGGGCTTGATTGATGAACAACAAATGAACACTATCGGTAAAGATAATAGTAATAACCCATCAAGGGACATAAAGAAAATCTTTATTGAGATTTGTTGTAGAAATCATATGTACAACATGTGTTCAGTTGAAAATCAATATTCAGTAAATAACCGGTATAACATGAATAATGGTGTTCCTTTCCCCATTTAAGAAATAATATGTTGCAAACTTATGATGAATTGTTGCATTCATAATGAGTTAGGTCACATCGGAAGTGAGAGGACTACAGAGCCCACAATCCTCTGGTGTAGCCTTTCCCTTTTTCGTGACAAACAGGAAGCTGGGTAACTGCGGCTTCCTGTAGAGAAATGTTTTTAAACTGTGTGTGATTATTTGTTTAATTAACCGTGAACAAGGTAGATGCAGCTACCGAAATGCGTTGGTTAAGTCTGTGCCAAAGACTAAAATGGATTTAAGAATAAATTAACTTTCAGGAACAAAATGACTGGAGTTGCAGCTTAATTGTCTTGTTGTTCGAGACGTTGTTGGAATTGTAGCCGTTTGGTTCAACTGCGAGAGCCACGCACCTGCCAAACAGCGCCAAACCGGGGAGAAAAGGAACCATCCAGTGCGAATATATATATATATATATTTATATATATATATATATATTACCTACTGGTGGTCGCCAGAAGGTAGTTATAGTTAGGACCTAGTTTCCATTGGAATAGCTTTTTTGTTTTGCTTATAACTTTGGCGTTGTTTGATGAATCTTCATGGAATTCTCAAAACTAATTTTTTGTTGATATCAGCTCCTATGTTGAAAGATTGGGGTGATTCGTCAAGTGGGGGCCAAGAAAAAAGGGGGTCCCAAAACGTGTTTCCTCCATGTTCATTTCCATAGGAAACTTTAGACAAAGCTACAGGATGAATGGGTGAGTAGAATAACCCCATAAAGCATGCTTTTGTTTATTTAGTGTAAATCCATTCAGTAGTTTTTAAGAAATATCAAAATTTACAGATATCGATATTTGAGAATTCTGCCATCTGATTTGCTGAGGCATTACGAGCACGAGCTTGCTGCTGAATGGCTGTGAGCGCTACCAGCGGTTGCAACTAGGAAGTGTTGGCCGCCATTTTGCGATTCCGTTGAAGAGAGTAAGTGGAATAAAAAAAGGCGAAAAAAGTGGGAAAGAGGAGAATAGGAGCACTGTAACCTCTGTGGCAAGTTTAGGGCGTTGTATATATAGGGGGTGCTTGCAAAGTATTCACCCCAATCGGTGTGAAAGTGCTGGGCTACGGAAATTTAGTGAGGTATTGCATAGAGTCTGATGCTGGTAAGGTGAGTTGGGGTGGGACTCGAGGATTAAAGTGTGAGCCCAAACTGTGCATCTTATGCTGTGAAGTCATGTGCTATGGCCGCTGCACTACACCTGTGGAAGTACTATCAGTAAGTTTATATACCTTCTAGGATGAACTATTGACTCTTACTGGTCTGAAAGTCCTACGGTACGGAAAATATGTGAGGTTCTGTCTAGAGTATCATGCTGCTAGGGGGAGGTACTGCCGGACTCGGGGATGAAAGCGTGAGCCTAAACTGTGCGTCATTTGCTGTGAACTCATGTGCTCTGTCCGCTGTGCCAAATCTGTCCTAGTAGTGTCAGCATGTAGTTATACCTACTCGGAGGAACTTTTGTTTTGAACAGTGTAACTTGTGTATGTGCTTAGAGGGTGTTATATAGGGAGTGCAAAGGTAAATTAGCTCATATCAAATGAATTTGGTATTTCTAAAGTGGAAAGCAATGATTCCTACGGGTCTGATGGTGCTCGGGGCATAAGTTGAGGCGCTACTGGAGTTGGGGATAAAGCTGATGAACTACTGACCCCTATTGTGAACTTTTAAGCTGCATGTGTCGTTAAAATCTCGAAAAAATGTTGCAAAAGTATATTGTTAGGTTAAAAAAAAATTATGAACTTTTAACCTGCTGGTGTCGTAGATGGTTCTAGAAAGTCTGTTGATAAAATAGGTTGAACTTGTGACATGTATGTGGCGCGGAATATTAAGTAGCTTTTCATATGGAAAATTAAAAATGAACCAATGGAGATAAGTTTTGGAGTGTCGTTGAAGGAATGACGTATTCTAATTTGTTCTTTACATAAATTTATGTGTGGGGGACAGAGAAATTGTGCTATTACTGGTTCCATTCTTGCTGAAATCGGTGCTTTACATGTACTATGTGACAAAGAAAGAATTGTATGCATGTGTGACATTTGAAATCTCCATACCAACTACAAAGGTGAGTTAGAAATGAACACGGTGTGTTATGTGTTCCGTAGTAGTGATTAAGTATTGGAGGTGATGTTTTTAGGTTTGAAAGTATTTTTTATTTCAAAATAATATTGTGTTAGTAAAGTGTGGTGTTTGATATTCGTTATAAAATATTCATAAAGTTTGACCTGTTGTTAAATAAGTACTTTACATATGTTTGGAATTTTTCACAAAGGAGAAGTGTAGTTTGTCATCTTTAAAGGACTACATGGTTTTGAAAATGAGGTACAGCGTTAATTTGGGTTTGTAGTGTATTCGGGCCAGATAAACAAAATGTTGCATGTTTGCAAATTATACTTTTTGTGAAAATAGTGGGGTGGTGGTTGGAGATGTATGTGCTATTAAGTTAAAAGCGATAAAACAAAACCCAGAAATGTTATGTGGACAGGTTGTGCTCTCATTTTTGACACTGAGAGGTAGATTTTAATGTAAGTCGAGGTAGGTTGTTGTACTGTGCGGCCGTCTAGTGTGTTTGGAGATTATATGGAGAAGAGCTAGAGATGGTCAAAGTGATACGTTCCTTTTATATGTACGCATAGTTTGAATCATTTGATGATAGGTTGAGATATAATATGAAATTTGTTTCTGGTTTGTATTTTTTTGTAGTTTCTGACTAGTGAATAATAAAAAGGTAGATATACTAAAATATATGGTAGTAAACATATTGATGATTGTCTTTTCTTATTGAATAAAAGTGGTTGGGGAGTGCTTCTTTAGAAGAGATGTTTTATAAATGTGTGATAGATAAAAAAGAAATGAAAATGTGCGGTATATTTTCGGTATGACTTTGTTGACATTAGGGAACTACATGTAATTATAAGTGATACTATTTGTTAGACTGTGCGCCTGTGGTGGATATACGTAGGTGCTGAAGTGGTCCAGGTTTTACTGGTGCTCAGCTTCACTATCCCTTTTGAGACACTCGTCAATTTCATTTCATTTAATGTCTTTAATATAGATACAGTAAAGGGACAGTATATCAAAAGTTTGGGAATTAGAACTTTGTTTACTCTCCCCATCCCCTGCTATACAATCTACGGAGTGTTTAAATGATTTTAGTAATATATAGATGTCTAGCTAGTAAAGGTGGTGTAGTACCACTGGGCCCATTTATAAACTGTGCTATGGGATGGTTTATGTTTTACCCGCCAATTTGCATTTTTGAATACTTTTTGCTGATAAATGTTCCGGCAGACACCTGTTAAAATTAACGTCGTAAATTGGTATAGTGGCACTACTGGGAATAGTAGGGGTTTTTGTTTGATTTCGTACGGTTAAGCAAGGGCGGGGGTGGGTGTGGGGGAGGTGGGTATGTTGGTGATTAAAACACAAAATTGATTTCTGTGCCGATGTTGAGCTACTAAAGGTTATGTAGTACCACTGGGAGCACTTATAAAGCGTCCTATGGCATGGTATATGTTTTACCCGCAAATTTGCATGTTTTAATACGTTTTGCTGATGAGCATTTCGGGAGACACCTGTTGACATTAAGTCTATGTGTGGCTATAGTGGCGCTAACAGGAGTGTTGGGGCTTGTTGTTTGATTTCGTACGGTTAAGCAAGAGCAGGGGTGGGGGTGGGAGAGGTGGGTATGTTTCTGATTATAACACGGATATTTGTAACATGAACATGTGTAGCTAGTAAAGGTAATCTAGTGCCACTGGACCAGTTCAAAATGCTATGGGATGGCTTATGTTTTACTCGCCAATTCGCATATTTGAATACTTTTTGTTGATAAATGTTCCGGCACACACCTGTTAAAATTAACCCTGTGTATGGTATAGTGGCGCGACTAGGAATGGTGGGGGGTTCGTTTTGATTTCGTATGGTTAAGCAAGGGCAGGGGTGGGTGTGGGGGAGGTGGGAATGTTGGTCATTAAAACACAGAATTTAGTAACGTGCAAATGTCGACCTCTAAAGGTGACATAGTACCACTGGGAAAACTTATAAAATGCCCTATGGCAAGGTGTATGTTTTACCCGCAAATTTGCATGTTTTATTACGCTTTGCTGATGAGCGTTCCGGCAGACAGTTGTTGAAATTAAGTTCCTGTATTGCTATAGTGGCTCTACTAGGTTTGTTGGGGCTCTTTCTTTGATTTTATAAGGTTAATGAAGGATGGGGAAGAGGGTGGTGTAGTGGCAGTGTGCCCCATTTATGAATCGCTTTATGGTATGGTATATGTTTTTCTGGCAAATGCACATGTTTTTTTTTCACCTTTTGGTGATGAGTGTTCCAGCATATAGCTACACATATTACACAACATTTCTGTGGATAACAAATCTTTGTGCTGATAGACACACTTGTACTGTTGTAGAAGGCTGCCAGTGTTGATGGCAAATTATGAATCTTGGCACCATTGTAGATTTCAATGGTAGCTTAGACTATTTCTTTGTTACTATGGTGTAGTCAGGGTTTTAAGTGGGAAAAAAGTGGGGGTGCTCTAAAAGGGGGGCAAACCTCCTAAAGGGGTGTGGGCTATGCAAGTATGGGTGTGGTCTAAATCAAGCTAAGTAGCATTGTGTGCTCTAGAAAACCCCCTCCAATTATCCTACGTCCGTAAAAAACATTCTTTAAAGGATTTCTCTTCTTTCTACAACGTGGCTCACTTAGCATGATGTCTCAAGTTCTCACTAGTGAGCAAAATGAGCATGAGTACATCGATGTGCATGCTCTCACTGCAGTGTAATAAAAAAACAAAAAGAATTGACTATCTTTGCGAGGGCTGAACATAGAGCCGATAGAGACCCGTTTGGAGGTTCCTTGAAAATAAGTGCTGGTCCTTAGACCTGGCTCTAATTAAAGCCCAGCATCCATCCATCCTAAGCACTGCGCTATGCAACCATATTTTAATTGATGCATGCATTCCTACTTATATACATACATACAACTGTTCCTGCACTTATCTTAAGCATCTATGAGCCCACTCGCCTAAGGTAAGCATTGTGCCATCCATACAGTCATACGCCTATATATCTGTAGATACATCTGTCCCAGAACCAATCCTAACCATCTTTCAGCCCAGCCATCTATCCTAAGTACTGGTCCATGCATTCATGTATCCTTCCATCCTTACATTGATACATCCATCCATCTACCTATCCATTCATCCATTTGGCCATGCATCCACTCGTCATTTATTCAACTATCTATCCTTATTTCCGTGCACCCTCCACCCCCATCCTAAATACGGCGTATTATACTCATCCATCCAGCCTCTTAAGCGGTCAAAAAGGCAGGCCATAAGCATTGGCAGGCAGAAGTTTCTTATAAAGAACAACAAAGCTTTGAGTTGCTCTTTGTCGAGCATAGTTCACCACCCTTCTCTGGTGGTGTTTTAAACAAAGGTTCATCTAGCGAAAGAAATTTAAAGGAGCTTTTTAGTGTAAGACGTTATTTAGAAACATAACGTTTTGTCCAGTTGTATATAGGAACACCGTTTTAAAGTTGTCATGACTCACAGATATTGAATACCTGTACTTCTTTTGTTTGAGAGAGTATACCAGAGAGCTAATTTGGGATGGTGAGAACCTGCAGGTCTACATTTCCATGTGAAGCACAGGATAGGAATATAAAAGGAATTGCAAACCTTTTATCTTCATATTAAGGAGGGGGTGTGAGAACTAAGTGAGTCAGGCAAAGCGTGTGTTTTCGTAGCACTAAAACAAGACAGTGTGTAAGGTCAGAGTAGGGTCGTGCTGAATTTGCCTGCTTGTGGTCGTTTGCAGAGGCGCAACCAGAGCAAAATTTCGAGGGAGCCTAATTCTTTCAGCAATAGGCAGAGTGGGGATATAGGGGCTGTAAAAAGGGGTGAACAGAAACAGAGCCTCGTTTACAAAAAAATGGCCTTTTGAAGACCTGTGAAGTACTCTGTGTGTGCACCCGGTAACCTGTGAGAACCTGTCTCAGAGAGTCCGGGGCAATTGGCTTTGAGTTCCTGGTGGTCTGTCTGCTATTCACCCTACAATGATGTTGCTCCTGCGTTGCAAAAAGAGAAGGAAAATCCTGAGAGAAAATGGCTCTCTTTAAAGGATTTCCCTTCTCCTTCAATGTGACTTACCTGGTATGATATCTGCACTTCTCAGTAGTGAGCAATGTGCATGCTCCTACAGTCTCACTGCAGTGCAGTAAAAAAAATGAACTACCTTTGCGAGGCCCAATAATAGAGCCCCATAAGGACCCCTTTTTTAGGCCCCCCAGAATAAAGTGCTGGTGCTCATACCCCCACAGACAGCCCCCCCCCCAATTAAAGCCATTGGTGTAGTGTGATGTTTGCAAAGTTGTAGATACAAATGTTAGGCTAATAATATTGGTAATATTTGTGTGTGCCTTTTGGTTGATAATATCATCCTAAGTACATAGATTACAATTTTTAAAAATACTGTCTATAAAGTTGTCTGCGGTGGGTTGCAGAGAGAGTGATGTGGGATGGTTGGGTGCGCGGAGAGGTAAAAAGTATGAGGTAGTGCAGTTACATAGAAATTGTAAAGGTGTCTGTAAATTAATATATAAATAAATACATTCTTGCTGTATGTTCTATGGCACAACTTGTCACCCTATTGCTCCCCTGTCATGTTCTGTTATTTTGCAGCACTGGTTCTGGAAGTTGTTAGTAGACGTTTTGTAATTGTATGTTATTATTTTAACATTATGAACAGATGTAAAAAATAATTAAATCAATTTTTTTGTTTTTCAAAAAATTGTTTCGTTTGGATTAAAATTTTCAAATGCCTAGTAGAAGTAGAAAAAAAGAAAAGAGAAGAAAAATGTATATTTGATCAAAAAGAAAGATCTTGAATTAGAGAAAAATGTGAGTAGTACAGAAACAGTTCGTTCTAGTAAAAGTACTGGAAAATATGTGAAAAAAATATTACAAACATTTAATGAAAAAAACATCACGCAAAGCAAAAAGGAGAATTTTTCAAGTAAGGTGAAGCAGACTTCAAATTCAAATACCAGGAAAAGAAGGCATGATAAAGAAACAGTATCTGTTACTCAGAGACAAAAGCAATTTCAAGAAATTCGTCGGAGACTTTTTCGATCTAGAGTGATACAGATTTAATGAAAACATGCTGCAAATATAAAAGGAAAGTTTTGCAATGCAAAGAGAAGGACATAGACATGAAAGTATAGTGGATACTGCTTTCAATTTAAAACAGAAGTTATTTATTCGGATTTTGTAGAGAATTAAAACTAATGGATAAACTAGTAAAAATGTTGAAAGACAAAAGTAGAAAAAATAGACTTGTGAACAGAACCAACTTTTGCTAAATCTTTAGTGGACATTGGAAACATACTTCTACTAGTGAGCCTTTTTTTAATGAGAAAGCTACTTCCAGAATAATAGTTAACATTTGCAGTTGATACTGGAGGGCGTTGCTACGAGGAAAGAAGGAAATAGTTGGTAAAAGTGCAGAAGAGTTAATAGCTGAAGAAGTGCAAGGGAAACATCCACAAGCTCCTGTGTATAAGTGGGGTTGTAGTAGAATTTGTAGTATTCACAAGAATCTATTGATATAATGCCAAATTTGCTACAAGAATATACACGGAAATGTATTAAACTGAAGATCAAGGGGGTCATTAGGATGACGGGCGGACTTAGTCAGCCCGCCATCCTATCGGATTACAGGAATGCCCGACATAAAGGCGGGGGTCCCGTAGGGGGTATTAGGATGCGCCCGCCACAGTGGCGGGCACATTCTAAATTTTTAATATTGTGGCGGGCGGTGCTCTCAGCACCGCCCACCACAATGATAAAAATGCATGTAATGCATTTGCATACACAAAGCGGCAGGTGCCGCGCGGTGCCTGCCGCATTGTGTATGTAAATACGGGGGGATACCACAGGTACCCCCCATGTGCACCCCACCTCACCTTCACCATGGGGGCCCGCAGGGGGCCCCCAAGGTAAAGACCACCTTCCTTTCCGTGGCAGCATTGCCGCCACGGAAATGCATCTCACAAAGCCCATACTAATATGGATAGCGGTGTTTGATAGACACCGCCACCATATTAAACCTTGCGACCGCGGCGGAAAAGCGGCAGACAGTGTTTCTGTCCGCCGCGGTCTCCCCCGCCTTTGTAATATGGGTGGCGGGCAGGTGGCGGGTGGGCAAGGATGTCTGGTGGATCGCCAACGCCATGAGGGCAGTAGCGATCCGCCAGACATCCTAATGGGCCCCTCAGTTGTTACAAGGACTAGATCCATGTCATGTAAAAAAATATACTGAGAAGTATGGCCACTCTCTGGCTTATCTTTCAAGAAATAGTTGTAAAAGTATTTTTCATCAGTTGAAGATGTTAGCAGTACAACATTCAGAAATGAGGAACTTTGTAAGAAAACTAGTACGTAAAAAGTCCTGCATTATGTTTAAGTGAACTGAATACCTGTCTTTTATATGGTTCTTTATAAGGTGTTCAAAAAAAGTCTAATGATATTGAAATGCGATATTTTGGTTCAGAAGAGCAGTCCATAGAAAGTGAAAGTTTGACAATTATAGATGTTGGAGGAGAGGGGAAAGTGATTAGTACTGATCAGTTTGAAGAAGAAATTGGAACGTTTGATGTAGTGTGCGCTAAAATACCACACTATGTTTGTGTTTGTTGTCAACATACTCATTATAAAAGTCAGACTAGGAATGTTGATTTGTATTTGAAAATTGAAAAGGAGAACAATGGTAAGTGGGTAGAATTTGCAACTTATTTGTTGGTGGAGGGTCGTTTTGAGTTAGGCAGTGATCAACATATATGTAAATATTGTTACAACAAATTAGAAGAGAACAAAATGCCTGCTAGAGCAGTACATAATAAGTTAGAATTAGTAGCAGTCAGTCAGTCAGTCCCAAAGTCTTTATTTCAATTTAAAATCACAAAAGACAGAACAATAATACATAGGGGTGAAATGTATAAAAAGTTAAACATATTATAACATAAAAATACCTTATACAATATCATAGTTGATACTCCTTAATAATTCATAGTTATATATTAAATAACTTAAAACTGATAAAATACACTCCGTCAAAAACTGTCACCTAAGATGACCAGGATTCCATAATTCTGCCTACAAACCACTTTAATTTCATTCGGTGCTGGTACAATGATTTGCAAAGTGCAATGTACAATTGCCCTACTAGGGAGCAAAAAACAATTAACTAAGGCTCCTCTCTGTAGAACGAATCACCCACACCCAGCCTAAATACTTAGCGACGGCGATCACTATGGACTAATTGGTAGACATTGGGGCAAAATAAACATTTGCTGCTATTCGCGGTACGCCATTTGCAACTAAATACATTAGTGGGTAGAGAGCCCACCCTGAACTGATGGTGCAGTTTCCTATCTTTAGGGATAGTAATTAAATCCCAGTACTCTTCAAGTTCCACTTCATGCTTTATCTCAAGAAAGTCTCTGGATATTAAGGGACCAGTTAGGGCAGCAAACTGATTCATAACTAGCGAGTTCCAATATGCTGATTTAAAATCACTCTTTGCTGGAAAAACACTGTCAGCAGGGGATGCCCATAAACTGCTCATCCCCATCTCACAAAGAGTGACTTTTACTTGCCTTAGCCACAGAATGTTGCTTATGCCTTCGGCCTCCCTGGCTTCTAAAAGAGCCTGAGCATAGTGGCAAAGCTCCGGGGTGACCCAGAGCCTTCTCTAGTAGGCCACTGGCCTAAAGTGAGCCACATCCTTAATTGAGTAACAACCCAGATATAAAAATAGGGGTAGTAGTGGGGTGGACTGTGAAAGGCCAATAAATGACCTCAAAAATTTGTTTTTAGCGTTCACTAAAGGGTCTAGATTGGCAAAACCGCACAGTTCAGCCCCATACAAAATCGAGGCTCTAATTTTTAGGGAATATATTTTTAATGCAGGAGCGATTGGTTTAGTGTATGATGATCGCTGCTCCTTTAACAGGGCACCTGAAAGTTGGGCATGCTTGACAGAGAGCAGATCTATCTGTGGCTTCCAACTAAGTTTGCTGTCAAATGTTACTCCAAGGTAAGTAACATTCTGTGTCTGTTCCAGAGTACCTTCCTTCATTTCAACTCTACCCATGATGCACCTATGTTTGTGTAGGACCATATATTTTGTTTTAGCTACATTCACTACAAGATCGTGGTCCTGGCAGAACTTCTTGAATGTCTCAATGGCACACTGTAGCCACTTTCGAGTCTTGGAGAGTACAAGGGTGTCATCAGCAAACATAAGCAACAGGATCCAGGATCCCTGCTAGAGTGGGAGCATCCGTGGGATAATTTTGAAAGTACTGGACCACCAAAATAATATGTAAAGAAAAGAGGGTTGGTGCAAGGACACACCCCTGTTGAACCCCCTTCTCTGAAGGGCACCATAGGGTAGTGCTCCCCTGCGCATCCCATGCCACCTGTGCATTGTTGGCATCATGTAACATGACCAGGAAGGCTAGAATAAATAATGGTATGCCTAGTTTAAAAAAAGACTTTCACATTTTAGAGCGGGTACAATGTCAAAAGCCGACTTGAGGTCGACAAAGGCTGCATATATAGTGCCCCTTCCTAACACTACAGTACGCCAGTAGATCAAAAAACAACCTGAACACCTGGTCAATAGTGCTGGTACAAGAGCGGAAACTCACCTGGAGTGGAGACAGAATGTCATGCTCCTCAATCCAGGCCTGGATTTGGCTCAGAACCAGCCTAGCCGAAACTTTTTGTATGTAATCAATAAGGCTTATTGGCCTATAGTTGCCTGGTTGAGAACGATCCCCTTTCTTATAGATAGGGAGTATTTCTGCTCCTGCCCATGTACCTGGCATGGGCACTCCACTTTCTATGGAATTCACAAGGATCTGAATATAAGTTACCCAGTTAGGTACATCATGGAGGAACAGATCCGCGGGGATGCAATGGGGCCCTGTCGCCCTGCCTCTTGGGACTGAGAGTAGTGTGCTTTCCACCTCTTTCTTGGTGAAAAACAGGATGGAAGTAGGAGGTGCTAAATCGAATGAATCATGAGCCTCCTCAGGAAGTTCAAACTGGGCTTTGAAGTGCAAAACCCACTGGTCTGGAGCTACATGATTCACTGGCACTCTTTTTTGTTGCACCACTGCCCCATTTCACCAAATGCCAGAAGGTAATCATGCTTCTCCCCGAGCATGCCTTATGCAACTCAACCCAGTGCTGCTCATCCCAGTCCCTTTTATCTTGATATTGGGCCGCCTTATATACTGCCCTAGCCCTACGTATATCGTCCCCATTCCTTGACCTGACTGCCCTTGCCAGGGTCGACAGGCCGTTTGGCACGAGTAATCATACCAGGTGGTCGCCTTAAAGCGAGAGTGTTTCAGGGATTTTTTTAGTTTTGGTAATAAAAAAACCTTTAAGCAGGTCAAACAATTCCCCATGGACCTGCATGATAATTACATTAATCTCTGCTTGAGTAGCACATGACTGGAGCGTACCCAGTACGCTAACCACCAAATGAGTCATTTGCTTTAGGTGCTCTTCTTTTTTCATCACATTTGACCATTTAACTCTCCTGGCATCATTGGTCAAATATGCCTCCACGTGGTCAATTAGTGATGCCGGACTAGCACCAAGGGGAGTCCATGCAGGATGCAAGGAAAGCACTAACGGGTTATGATCCCTCTCGGTACATTCACAGACCACCATATCAATTAAGTTGGACCAAAATTCCTTATTTAGCAGGATAACATTAATATGACTACTACGCACCCCAGTATTAAAGGTATGCATACCCTGCTTATCTGAAACTGTTCTCCTGTTGTTGGCCCTAACTCCCTGTTCCCTACAAAACGCCTTTAGTTGGAGAACAGACCCTGTCCATTTTTTAATTGGAGGCAGATCCAGAGGTGGAATAAACCACTCAGCATTCTCCTCTGTACTGAGATTTACATAGGTACGGTCCAGGTGTTCAAAAGTAAAATTAAAATCACCAGCTATTATCAAATTGTTATCACCTCTATGTTCTGTTAAGAACGCATCTAAAAGATCAACAGTGGGAGAAGCTTTCCCCCCTTGCACATCCCTTGCATAAACATTATTAAGTAACAAATCAGGTACTTTTACCTGCTGAATCCTAATTATTAGAATGTCCTTGCTATCGATATGCAACTCTTCCACCCTATAGCAGTTAGCCTGTCTGACCAAGGTTGTGAGCCCCCCCTTGGTCTTCCTCTCTGGCCCCCCAATGCTCTGTTTGAAAAGCTTAAATAGCCCTGGCGATGTACATGGTCTTTAGCCCAGGTTTCTTGAAAATTCAGTATGTCGTAGTCCTCAATAAAGATGGAGCAGTCTACTGAGACAGTTTTTGAGAAGAGCCCTGCTATGTTCCAAGAAGCTAGTTTGAGTTCTACAGCGGGGCCAAGATTATAACTGCTACACAGAGGGTGACATATACTAATTGCTTCAGCTAAACCAGTGACCCCTACATGAAGGGGGATACCAGCAGATGTCAAACCATATTCCCCTGCCTCATCCAGCCTAATTACAGCCTGGGCATGATCACATATGTGGCTAATTGTATAGTTGATAGGAGGTCTCCTAAGTTGTTGAAGCCTGTTACACATCCACCCTCACCCAACGCATCTAAAGGAGGAAAAACTGTATTATTACTCACAATTAAACCAAGTCAATCTATAACCTCCAGGTTAGAAAATAGCTCAAATCTGTTGTGTGTGGGAACCACATAGTCATAGGGGCCTAGAGCCAGGTCTACGTCCCTAAGACCCGCCCTTCCTCTTACGTGGGCTGGAAAATTACGATTGATGAAAAATAGCGGCAAGATGTTAATATTGTCCTTGCTTCCGTGCCCGGACCCTGCCCTAACCAAAATAGTTTGGAACAGGCCGGGGGTCCCAAAACTTATGACCACGCTGTCTCCTCTAAGAGCTATTGAAGATTTCCCAACCCAGGGAATTCTGCGTATCGTTTTGAAATCGCTGAATAGAGCGCTACCCACCCCAGTTCTAGAATTCAACAGATGAAGTGCTTTATCCTTAAGTGATGACCAATGTTCATCCCCACCTAAAGGGAGTACTGGCACATTCAGTAGAATAACTGTATATGGTGTGGCTTCAGGAGGGAGATGAAGAGACATACTAATACTCTCTGCCATTCCTTGTAGCAATACCGGGGCTTGGCGACCTACTAGTTCCCCTCCTTGCGATATGTTATCAGTAGTTGAATGTGTACTCTGTGGGTTTATCATAAGAGCCCTCTCTTTATTGTGGGGGGGGGGCAACCATCCACATTAGTAGAAATTCTAGTTTCAGTCATACTTTCTTGACCAGCTATGTTGGATCTCACTGGCACACCCTCACTCACTAAGTGGGGTGAGGAAAGAAGATGCCAGTCTCATGTCTATACCAGACAGCTTTAGTAATAGTGGAGCAAGCATGGCCATGAATTTTTCTTCGAACTTTGTTAAGAGAGCAGCCTCAAAAGTATGCCTGGGGCCGAAACAACCTGAGGCCACCCTCACTGCCCGGGGCTGACACTTTCCGTTTCGCCATTTTACATGCCTGGTGCGTGGTTTTGGGCAAGCTACGTGCATTTCTCTTTTTTGTTATTGGCTTCCCCACCTAGAACCTGTCTGGGCCTCTCGTGGCGGGTAAGTACCTTTTCCGGGCGTGTTGGCGGTAATGATGGAGTACTATCTGCAACATAAGACCCATTGAACTGATGCTCTTGGGTGATAGAACTCACTGGGAATGTACAGTCAGTTAGTGTACCCAATTCTGATGAACGCAAAAGAGATGGTGCGGTAGCTTTGGAGGGGACACTGTGTGGATCTAGTGAGAGTCACCTTTCGGTTAGCTCGATTTCATGGATTAGAACTGACTCTGCCTGTGTCAAGAAAGCATCAACTGTCCCTGCAACTCCTGGCCCCCCTCCCCCTTACGCTTAATCTTGCTCATACTTTCAGAGTAGCAGCACACAATAGCACTACTGGTGTGTATTTAGAGTAAAAAAATAAAACGCTAACCAGTTTTTGGAGGGGCTGAAGAAAAACGGGTGGCCCAGCTCAGTCTCTGACGGACTCAGACGTGCCTGCCTTTGGCCCGGGCACGCCCACGCTTTTCCCTCACCTCCTGGTGGCGCCGTGTGGGGCACCGTAAGGGGCCATGGGAGAGGTAGTTCTCATGCTGCATGAACTCTCCTCCACAATCCCTGGTCAGGCTATGGTGGCGGCAAACAGAGCTGGCATCAAGCAGGCAAAGGTATGTTCTTTAGGTTTGTCTTGCTGAAAAGAAAGGGAGGTGGTTTTCTGTTCTGTAAAGCCAAGGTAGAGAAACAAGACTTCTTGCCAGGGTGCCTGCCCAGTAGGTAGTGGGTAGTGGGTACTCACTGGAACCCCTTGCCCAACAGAGAATTAGTAGCTATTCTGGAGGAACTGGCAGAATTGAATACATTTGAGTCTGTTCTAATTCAATCTGTTCATCCTTTTCAAACTATAATTCAGATGAAGCCTAAAACAGGTAAAGTGCCACCAACAGACTTGCAAAGAGGGTTGAAAGGAAGAGCGGTGTACTTATCTTTGGATTTTAAGAAGAATATTGAAACTATTGCTGGAGAGAAAGAGGAAAATGAGGCAGTAGTCATTCTATTAAATGGTGTACCAACGAATAGTCAGAAAATATGGCAGGAAATAGTGGATGTTAATAAAGTTGAAAAGGCTACTTTATATGGTATGGAGAACAATATTTATTACAAAACTGTAAATGTGGATGAACAGGTAATAAGTTTAGAAGATGAATCTGAAATTTCAAGTGGTCAAATAGAGAAGGACTGAAGAGATTCATGAACATTACACAATATGTCCTTTGCATTCAAAAGAGGTAATAGGAATCAGGATTGACTACATACATATATCAACTCGTATGCAGTGAATCATATACTTAAAGTTGGAGTTCAGCAATCTCTTGTTTCTGCGAAAGAATTTGTTGAGAAAGTTCAGGAAACAGATGAAAATTTAGATGCACAGTTAATCAATTTGATGGCTTGTCAACGTGGAACAAATGAGTATTGGTATTGTCGTCATGGAGACCTCAAGTGTATGTTACGGAACTTAGGTACACCAACATGGTTTGTCACACTTAGCTGTGCAGAGTATGCATGGGAAGATTTGCTTGAGTTTCTAAGAGAAGCAAATTCCAATATACGAATGTTGAAATTAAGACTTTTATTTGTTTATTGGAACCTGTAAATGTGTGCAGATGTTTTCAACATAGGTTTCAAGCTATGATGTCTTTTATCTGCAATAAAAAGACTCCACCTCTTGGAGAAGTTACTGATTTCTTTTGGAGAAATGATTATCAAGCAAGAGGTGCACCTCATAAACATACGCTGCTATGGATCAAGGATGCACTTAAATTTGGAAATGATTATGATGAAACAGTATTGTCTGTCTTTGAACAGTATGTGAAATGTGAGATTCAAAGAGAAGAAGGAGATAGAAGCTTGTGAGAGAAAGTTTTACGTTTCCAAAGTCACCGTTGTGGAAAGTATTGCAGAAGAAACTACAAGTCTAAAGGAAAATTTTACACCAAATGCCGGTTTGGTTTTCCCTATTCAGTAATTTCTGAAGGAAGAGTAAATTCTTTTTTGTCTTCTGTAAGGCACACAATAACTCCAAAGAATACCTACAACTTAAAAAGTTTAGAAGTGTCAAAGTATTTCGATGAATACAATTTCAGTCATTTTAAAAATGTGGAATGTGAACATGGACATTCAGTATGTTGCAGATAACTCAATTGCTGTTGCACGTTATGTTACATCGTACATAACAAATTCAGAAAAATAGAGATGCAACAAATGTGGCAAGAAATTGCACAAGAGAAGAGCCTTAGTAAAAAATCGTACAGCTTTACTTTGAAAATGCTTTCCATCTGAGAAATTGGATTGTATGAACGTTCAGACCGCTTGTGCTCTTCAAGTTTATATTCAAAGTAACGACCAATCATTTGGGTAAGTTTAGGTCTTGCCTGCAAATGAAATAGAGTGTTGAAATCATTTGAAGAAATTGAAGAATTAGCAGAAAATTAACCACACCGTACAGACATTCTTAAAACAAATATTTTAGACCAATAATATCCGAAAAAGAGTTGAGATCTGGAACAGCTATATCTGTATGAAGTACTTCAACATTACAGCTTCAAAAGAAATGTTAAACAGAATTTAAAAGAAGGAAACTATTCAGTAGTTGGATGTCATGGTTGTTTAGCAAAACATGCAAATGGTAATGTCATAAACCACAAGAAACCTAGTTGTGAAACTTCAGATAAGCTAGAATTTTACTATTTAGCACTTCTGCAACTGTTTACACCATGGCGTAGTGAAAGTGAATTACTTGGAGACTTTGACTGCTACAAAGATTCTTTTAATGCTTGTAAGGATAGCATTGCATGTACAATTTTTCATATATATTTAAAAAAGTTGAATGATGAAGTTGAACAGGAAAAGACTATTACAGCTGAAATAGCTCATGACAGTTCTCAAGATTGTCGAAGTAGTGGTCCATGTAGTGAAGATCCTCTTGGACAACCAATACTGGAAAATGAAGCAGCGATTGCTATGCATGAAGTTGAAATTACAATGCAGTACAGCAGGTCCGAAAAGTGAAACTGGGTCTTGATTTTATGACTGAGGATGTCAGAAGATAAAGTCTGTGATAAATTCTATGTACCCCCTCTGACCAGGTGCAACCAACTCTAGGTCCCAACTGTGGAACAGTGTCTTGATCCCACAATGGATGATGTTAGAACTGAATCTGAGAGTGGTAATGAAGGTACTCCCTTTGACCGGGTGCAACCAACTCTATGTTCCATTAGTGGAACAGTGTCCGATCCCACAATGGACGATGTTCAAAATTACATGCTGCTTGCTTTTCATGGAACTCCCTCCGTTGAGGTACATCTGACTCTGTGCTTCTGTAGCTAACTGCTGCACATGATTATTGGGCTTGATTGACTGTATTTGCTGGACTACACCGTGGTACACAAGGTCCGAACAGTGAAACAGGGTCTTGATTCTATGGTTGAGAATGTTAGTAGTTAAAGTCTGTGATAATTTCTGTGTACCCCCTTTGTCCAGGTGCAACCAACTGTAGGTCCCAACAGTGGAACGGTGTCTTGATCCCACAATGGACGGTGTTAGAACTGCATCGGAGAGTGGGGGTGAAAGTACTCCTTACGACCAGGTGCAACCTACTCTAGGTCGCAACAGTTGAACGGTGTCCTGATCCCACAATGGACAATGTCCAATATTACCTACTGCTTGCTTTCAAAGAACTCCCTCCGTTGAGGTGCATCATAGTCTGTGCTTACATAGCTAACATCTGTACAGGAATATTGGGCTTGGTTAAGTGTAGTTGGTGGACTAAACTGTGGTACAGCAGGTCCGAACACTGAAACGGCGTCTTGATTCTATGATTGAGGATATCAGAAGTTCTCAAGTCTGTGATTATTTCTGTGTGCCCCCTCTGATCTGGTGAAAGCAACTCCATGCTTTCGAATTCAACAATACGTGGCTGCGAGGTGGTAATGAATAGTGCCTCTGGCCTACACTGCGGTCAGCAGGGCTCACAATTTAGATCGAGTGGTGATTGTTTCATTACAGAATCCAGTAGTCAAGTAACTAGAACATCTATTGAAATATACACAATATCCTTTTTGTATTCTTGCTTGAAGAACTTTTTTAGATGACTTATAGGTTTACTACAATGACCAAATTCACCTTGTAAGTCCAATGGAACACTGACTAGTCTACACTGTGGACAGCAGAAACCTCTATTGAAATTGTTTTGATGTATTTATTGTAAAGTTTTCTGTAATTTATGTTGATGTATTTTGTGAAGAGGAAGTGAGAAAAAGTATTCATGGTTGTCTGTGTGAGTACTGCCTTCAATTAACGCAGTGCCACAAACCCGTAGGATATGAAATGCGCATCATTTAAATGTGGTGGATAGGATTGGCGTGCTGATTGAGCTTGGTAGATTGCGGATAGGGGACTGTAGTTTTCTCAAAACAAAAAAAATTATATACACATTTTTTGGGGAAGATATAAAACATTACATAATTTTTAAAGTTAAAAAAAGGATAATAGAGTTGCAAAATATAAAAAATAATTAGAAGAAATATAGGTTTTATAAATATTAAAATATGAAATTAACATTTAAAAAACCTTTGAAATTCACTGAAAAAAACACAGGTTTTACAGACGTTATAGTTAGGAATTAGCATTTAAAAAAACCTTAGAAATTCACTGAAAAAACCATAGGTTTCAGGGATGTTGTAGTTAGTTGGACATTTGACTCATATAAAACCAGAGAAATTCACCAGTTATAGTTAGTTGAGCTAACTATAACTCGAGCGCCCGCAATGCACTGCTGATGACGTTACATATTACATCACTCATGGCATGATCAGTGACATCATTGATGACTTCTCAAATGACATAACTGATGACATCATCCTTGTGATAATCTGATGCAAATACTGATGCTCTAATTTAAACTTTGAAACACCCACTCTAAAATACAGACTACTATTTTTGAAACCATACACACAACAATGACAGATAGTTCATAGCACCGACTATTTCCTAGGTCTAAAGACACATCTACTGACTTATACATACAGTTACTCATCAATACAGTACAATAATATGTACTGATACGCCTATACATTCAGTCACACTCCGCCTCTCATTCATAGAGTTACTCACACACCTAGTCAGTCATGCAAAGAATCATCACATACCAATTTACTCATGTATACAGTTATACACACCAACTCCATTATTTATACACATACCACATCACTCATTTATGCAGATACTAACACATACTTAATGTCTTATACAATCCCTGATAAAAGCAGACACTCATTTATACACACATTCTTCAAATAACTTACTCTTATGTATAGTCATTTATATATTCCAACACTCACATATACTGCCTTAAAACATATGTAGTTACTTACACATATACCACTGAGACATTCATTTACTCACCAACACATCCATGCACACACTAACTCACCCATACAGCCCTTCCCAGATGCAAATTTTGAATCCATACAACCAGTGAATCACCCACTCAGACATCTATGCAAAGAGTCACCGCCCCCCACAGGCAGCCACACAGACACTCAGGCACCCATACAGATACTCATTCAACAACTCAATAACCCATATAGACACTCATGTAGCTACTTACCAACCCATGCAGCCGCTTACACACCAAATGAGCGACTAATTCGGACTTTCACACAGTTTAGTCACTAACCCATGCATTCAGTAAGACACATTCAATCCTTTAATTATACAGTCAGTCACGCACCTACTAAATGATTCCTTCAGGCACTTGTAAATCCACTCATTCTTCAATACACCTTGGCATAGATATATATGAAAAATATTTTAACTTTCCAGAAACACAGATTCACTGGGTGATGTTATCAGTGATGTCATTTGAGATGTCATCAGTGATGTCATCAGTGATGTCACTGACCATGTCATGAGTGA
This sequence comes from Lissotriton vulgaris, assembly GCF_964263255.1. Classification (NCBI taxonomy): domain Eukaryota; kingdom Metazoa; phylum Chordata; class Amphibia; order Caudata; family Salamandridae; genus Lissotriton; species Lissotriton vulgaris. Next base: position 1,459,281,799 of record NC_141693.1, read on the forward strand.
TGTAATATGTGACGTCATCAGCAGTGCATTGCGGGCGCGCGAGGTATAGTTAGCTCAACTAAATATAACTGGCAAATTTCTCTGGTTGTAAATAATGAGCCAAATGGCCAACTAACTATAACGTTCCTGAAACTTATGGTTTTTTCAGTGGAGATATATATCAGGCCAAAGACAGGGCTGCTCACTTCAGACATCTCCCTACATGTACGCTGCCTATGGCGGGCTTCCAGATTGTGAAATGGCATATCCCCATCAGATAACCAATGTTAGCGATGCAGTCCTGATAGTACGTACGGCCCCTCCAGCTCCACTGTGCTTAGGTTAATCCTTTGCTGCGAACCCCCTCGGGTCTTGTGGTGGTGCAAAGCAGTGGCCTGGGCTTGGCCACACATATTCTTGAAAAAGAGGTTGCCGTTCTGGTAGATCGCACTTGAAGGAGGTCAGGCCAAAGACAGGGCTGCTCACTTAGGACATCTCCCCACATGTACGCTGCCTATGCGTTTCGGGACTCCTCCCTTCCTCTGGCCAGCTTTAACACAAAATGAAAGGCAACAGAAAGTTTATAAGGAAGTCGCACCTTTATTTTTCTTAGTAAATACTGATATGAATCAGGTGAGTGAAACTGTAGCATGATGGGACTTGAAGTCCTGTTTTACATCTCCAAATGGGCGCTGACTTCTAGATTGTGAAATAGCATATCCTCGTGGGACAACCAATGTTACCGATGCAGTCCTGATAGTACGTACTGCCCCTCCATCTCCGCTGTGCATAGGTTATTCATTTGCTGCGGACCCTCTTGAGTCTCGTGTTGATGCGCAGCCATAGCCTGGGCTTGGCCACACATATTCTTGAAAAAGAGATTGCCGCTCCGGTGGATCGCACTCAACGGAGGTCAGGCCAAAGACAGGGCTGCTCACTTACGACATCTCATCACATGTACGCTGCCTACAGTGTTTTGGGACCACGCACCTCAGCAATCTCTGCAGGTTTCAGCAGGAGCTGTAGTGGCCGCAGCCCAAGATAAGGACAAGAGATTGAATTGCTGCGAAGTTGGTGCATCAGGAAAGCATATGCGCTAAGCAACATCCATATGCCCTGGGAAAAACGGTTGTTGGCCCTCAGAGCTGCACATGGCGATGAGCCATGCCTGGTAGCTAACTGAATAGGAGCAGGTCTGCAGAAGAGTCGCACCTGTACTACCGGTGAATCAGAGGTAGTGCAGGGCAAGAGGGGCGCAGCAGTTTTTTCTACAAGCACTGAAAGAAATACTTAAGAAAAAAGGACTGTTCATAAGTTGGCTTGAGCCTATTAAGGGTAAGGGACCCAAAAGGGATTGCTCCTGTCAAACCGAAAATCTGGAAAGGTGAAATAACCCTTAAAAAACTTGCATATAACGAACTGGGAGAAGAGGGTATGGGCATAACCCCGAACGAGAAAGGCATCCAAGATGTTACCTCTGGACATAAAAAAAACATCACAGAGCGAAACCCGCCCATCGGATTTAACCCAGCAGCAAGGTAGGCAGAGAGGGTTATAAGGAGTATCCTCGGTGACAAAATCAATCAGTTCAATTAAAGACTATGTAGGAAAACACTTTAAAGGGAAGGGGCTGATAGTCACAAAACTGTTTGTGGGTGAGACTCAGTTAGCTCCAACAACTGTGGTAACCCTGGCATCCCCAGAGCGAGTCACTTCTAATCAAACCTGTCTCTGTATATCTGGTTTATTCCTTGAACCAAGACTGTCCTCATCAGGAAGACTTTCTTCTTCCTCTTCGAGATTTAAAGTGTCTGAAGAAGAGGATGATGAGCGGGAAATGGTTGACGAGGGACTGTGTTACAAGGGACTCAATGGCAACCCGGTTGAGAGGATGGCGTGGAATTGTTCCAGGACAAAGCAAAGCTTCTCTCGGGACCCTCTCTTTTTCATTTGGAAGTAACTGGAACCTCTAGTACCTCAATGCTGGATGCAATGTAAATTTTGCAAAAGACCTTGCAAGGGTTACTTGAGGTATCTGTCATGAATAAAGAAGTTTTAAAATCTCAAAGGGACCAGTTTAACATTATGATTGGGGAATTGAAACAAATTAAAGATCTTATGCCCTCTTTAGTTAGACAAGTCGGTGGGAACCTCAAAGAGGAGGTTAGGACCCGAAAGGGAGGCGAGCCAACTGAGGCCTCTTCGCAGAACGAAGAGCCCAGTGTGTTTATTTTGCGGATCCCTATGAATTTAAAAAAAACGTGGGGAAAGGAGGAGTTTGAAGCAATGTATTCCTTGCCCAAGGTGGTGGTAGAATAAATCTAGAAAGGGTAAAACCCCACCACAGCAAGAGTTAGGAAAGGAAGGAATTGAAGAAGGGCAAAAGAGTGTTAGAAAGAACGAGAGGCCAGCCCAATAAAGAATATTGCCTTAGGAAAGAGAACAACAACTTGTAAGTTAGAATATGGTGAAGGGAGGGAAAAAGGTTCAGGAACTTCAAGGAGGAGGAAAACTAGTTCAAAGAAAGCCTGGGGAGAAAAGATAAAAGGGAAGGAAGAGGTCGTCAATAAGAGAAGAGGGGGAGTGAGAATTCAAGAAGGCATTAGTATCAACAGACCCTTTATAGAGGATGATATGGAATTTGATTTTCAAGGCAGAAGGGATTAGAACTTAATGGGGGACTTCCAAGAGCCGTAGAAAAAGGTAGACAGAACCTGTGGGTTTACTTGAAGGCAGTTGAGCAGGGTAAAGGAGGAGAAAGAGTGAGGAAACTAAACCCATTAAACCATTCACAATTCCTCTCTATCTAAATGCGTAAGCCTATGGAATATTGGCTTGGAGGATCCTAAAGAGGTAGGCTTTGTCATAGATAGTAAGGGGTTGGAAGTAACCAAGGTTTTAGTGTATTCTGTGTTAGTTAAGACAGCAATAACAAAAGCAGAACACATGTTAAATGAGGAAGGGTTTATGTTAGTTAAAAGGGTAGAATTGCAAGATCATAATAATGAGTGTGAGAATCCATTCCTTACAAACCATGCAGGGTTGGACCATAGACAGGTTAGGATGATCGAGGCCTGCTGGGATAAAAAAGAGGACATCAAAATCACAATAAGACACAGGGAAAGTGAGAGAATTGATGAAGGTTTACTAGCCGGTAAAGGATATAGAGCCCTAGCCTCTCCAGCTTATGAGGGAAGCAGGTCCCTGAATGAGATAGACTAGGTTTTTGGGTAGTCACGCCACCTGGCCACACTATCCTGGAATGTTAATGGCTATAATAGTTTGGTGAACCAGGAGAATTTTAAAAAGGTTATTGACAGTAATGATATTGTATGTTTGCAGGAGACCTGGCTGTGTCTCAAAACCCTAGTAACTGAGAGGTTTTTCCAACAAATGAAAGTTGCGAGTAGAAAATGCTTGGGTAGACCCTCAAGAGGACAATTGATGTTGGTCTCAACTAAGATTGCTAAGAAGGTGACACTGTTGGATGTAAAATGTAAGTGGGTAATAGGATGTAGAGTGCAGTTATTGAACCTCAATCCTCGATATGAAGGTATAATTATCTTAAATATATACATCCAGAGGGGGGATAAGCATGATTATAAGGCTGAAATGGAAAAACTAAAAGAAGATCTATCATCTGTTCCCAACAAGTATCAGAATGATGTTTTGTTGGTGTTGGGGGATTTCAACCTCAAGTTAAATCCTTACATGATCGACACATGGTGCAAGGAACTGCTGGCCTCGCACAAAATAAATGATGCTATATTTCCGAGGAGGGGCTTTGTCAGCAAAAGACATGGCCCTTGGACAACTGCTGGGTGCCATGTGTTTGGTCTCTGTGTACAGAAGATTGGACACAGATAGACCAGGAAAGCATACTTTTAAGCAAGGCCACCAACCCTGCCCAATAGAAGATGTGTATTTACATGCCTGGAATTTTGACCTAGTCAAGCACTTTGAAGTGGTAAGTACAGAAGGAGGTGATCATTATCCTCTGAGAACAGAAATTGTTGTGTCAGATGGAAAACGTAGAGATACCGTGCTACAGGTTCAGGTAAATTACCTTAGGCGCCTCACAACCCGTTTATTGGAAGAAAGTTTTAAAAAATTGCTAGCGGTCCAGCAGATGCTCCTGGTGGAGAATATCCTGCCAATATATATATATATGACATCACCTGGTTTTAAAATTCTATTAATAAACTAGTAGATTGTTTAAGAATAAATATTAAAGGTTGTAAGCCAGGGTGTGGGAAGAAAGGACATCCTCAAAGAAACGAGAAGAACTGGTTCGACGAAGAGTGTCGCAAAGCTAAAACGAGCATTAAACAATGTGAAGGAAGACTCAGGGTTAAGTATAATGTTGATATGTCCCTTAAACTCCAAAAGGAAAAGAGAATTTACAAAATATTAGTAAGGAACAAAACTAGATCTTATAAAGAGAGTTGCTGGGTTAAACTTCTAACTGCAATAGAATTCAAAGATATCAAATGCTACAGGAAATTAGTTCAAGAAAGCTCAGATACATTTCTGGGCTCTATGTCTTGTGAGGTACCAGAAGCAGATTGGGTCTCATACCTGGGTGAAATTTATGGAAACTGGAAAGATATAGGGCCAGATGTATTAAAGGGTTTTACCCATTCTGTGTCTATGGGAAAATGTGTTCTTACATATGGCCCATAGAGAGTTCATATGCAAAACTATGGCCAGGAGTGGGAGAAGAAATTAAGGTACATTTTTTGGGTAGCAATGTGAAACAAATATTGTCAAATTTAACTCTGACACGAGCTGTGGGCCCAGATAATCTCCCAGCAGTGATTATAAAAAATAGGCCTGAGTAGTGGGCAGATTTCTTCTCAAAAATGTTTTGGGTGGTACTGAACGCAGGCGTATTTCCAGAAAACCGGAGAGGTGCAGTTATAAGATCCATCCATAAGAAAGGAGACATAACAAGCCGGAAAAATTGTAGTCTAATTAATCTCTTAGATATAGGTGAAAAGCTTTTGCCAAAATAATTCTGGAGAGACTGAAAGAGTGGACATAAAGTAAACACGTGTTGCCTCTAGAACAGGGGGGTTTCAAGGAGGGTCACTCAACGATTGACAACAATTGAGCTCTGGTCCATCGCGCGGAAGTTTATTGAGCAGAGGAAGTTTGTTTTGCTGCTTTGTGGATTTCCGCACAGCATTTGACTTGGTGGACCGTGGGACACTGTGGGAGACGTTGATTGGCTTCAATATCCCTAAAGATTTACTTAGTTTGTTACAAGTATTACATACTCGCAATTGGGCGCAGATGATCTTTGACACAGAGGAAAGTCTATCTCAGAAGATTGAAATTGGCAATGGATAGCGACAGGGGTGTGTATTGGCCCCTCTCCTTTTTTCACTATTTATTGGGGACCTACCCTTGGTTCTAAGTAAAGAAAGGGGGCCAGCCCAAAGGTCGATGGGAGACACATCGCATGCCTTTTATATGGGGATGATTTGGTATTAATAGACCAAACTGAGATTGGGTTACAAAGAAAGTTGAATAGATTTAATGAATACTGTATGCTTAAAAAACCAATAGTTAACATGGATAAAACAAAGATACTAAAGATGGGAAGAAGAAGGAAATCAAGGTTTAACTGTTTTTTGGGCTCCACAAAATTAGAATTAGTGAATGAATACAGGTATCTGGGAATGTGGTTTCAGAAAAATCTGAACTGGGCCACCCACTTCGAAGCATTAAAGGTACGTACATCAGCTTCGGTTAGTGGTCAAAAGAACTTCAACAGAGTTTATGGGGAATGTCTGACAGACCAGTTTTAAAGGCCTATGTAGCCATGGTTCTACCCCAATTCCTTCATGGGGCGGAATTATTATATCTGAGTGGTAGATGTAGCTGGGATGTTGAGGAAGGAAAAGCCCTGAAAAACTTATTTTCGCTGCCTAAGACCTCAATAGTGCAGGCAGTGAGGCTCGAAACAGGTATTACTTCATGGAGCATAACAGCCTGTATGGCCGTAGTAAGATTTTAGCAGCATCAATGATTCGAAGGTGTAAATAAAGTTTCCCAATGGTGCAGAAACGAGATTTTGAAGAGTGATCTCTCATGGGCCAAAGGGGATAGAGACTGTATTATTAAAGCTGCGTCTCCAAATTAGCCCCTTGACATTACAAATTGAAGTTGAGAGGAGGGAACTTAGGTGCCTGGAAAAATAATTATCTCATGCTTAGGACCAGGAGTACCTCATTGGGAAAAAATTGGTATGCTTTATGGCCTTGTCGTGGCAAAATGCTGCTCATTTTCCCTATATTGATAGGTTGCTCTATTGTCGCTTGAGAAGTGTAGTTTTAAGGCTGAGAATCGGTGTCAACGCTTGCTATCATAATAATGAGACAAAAAGACTAATGATTGGTAGTAATGGAAAGTGCAACTGTATCCTGGGGATAAAACATGATACTTTACATATTTTGTTGTATTGCGATATGGTACAGAAGGAGATTTTATGTCCAATTTTTTTAAAGTATAGTATAACCAATGGGCCACATGCAGCAGATATTTTAACTGAAATGAAGACTTTTGATACAGTCTATGCCCTGGGGAGGTTTATGCAAAGAGCAAAAGAAAACTTGAAAGGTGTCTAGTATCTTTATGCCCCCCTATTCGCACAGCTGAGATAAGATACATGATTCAAATGAAGGTTTAAGGATGTCAACCCAGAATTCTCATTTGATGTATTAATTGCCGGTGCCTGGGGGGAGTTTATATACAATCTAAAGAACCCCAACCAGAGTTAGTAATGGAAGGCTTGACTTATGCTATGTGAAGTGAACTACTAGGTCTGAAACATGGTATAGTACTTTAAATCATGAATTTTAAGATGATGAGTTTATGTAAAAAAATTATGATTGTATGTATTGTTTTAATGTTTTTTTATATGTTTAAGGACTGTGGAGTCCAAATAAACTTGGTCTTGAACTTAAAAAACTGAACTGAAAAAAGATATGGTGGCCAAAGCACAAACTATCCTTAATAGCCAAAAAAGGGCTTAGCACTGAGGTAGCAAAAGAAAGACCCAGCAGTAACGGGGTTAAGCACATCATAAACCTGACAAAAAGGGAAACGTATTTGTTGCCATTTAAATTTTTCTTATAATGAACAGAGATGACTGACATTGCTATGAGTAATTTCGACTCTAGATTGTCAGAAAAAGTGTCCGTTCCTTCCCCAGTTAAGTGAAAATTTCTAAACAATTGTTTTTGTTTTTAGTTTCTAGCCTTTGCAGCTTCTTCTGAATGTAACAGGGCGTGTTTACTTCTTGTGAAGGTAAATGTTTTCTCCAAACAAATAGCAATAGATCAATTACAACATAATTCCAAAGAAAATGTTTAAGTACAAAAAATATTTTATTTTTTTTTAAAAGGCATTTCTTCGAAAATGTTAACATCAGAAAATGCATGTTAATCAATGTTAAAAAAATTAATCAATATTATAAATAAAAATGTCATATCAACAAAATGACGAAAATTAATGCAATTTTTTACATCCCATAAATAATGGTACTGTCAATCACACATCAGACATGTGGGAGGAAAACATTGGTTCACATAAGCAACAATAACACAATTGAAATATGTAAATTGTATAAATATCATAATAGGAAAAATAAAAAACAACAATATTGATAAACGCAAAAACAATATAATAATAACTATACCGATGATAATAATAATAAATAACAGCACGTATAATAATACCAACAACAGTAATAATAATAATAAAAATATTGCATCAATATAAATATTTTTCTCATGGGAAAAAGGTATCTTTTAGTTTTCCAAGGATCATTATGAATTGAATTGCATTGCCTCGCTGGGGACATTAAATAAGAGTTCACCAGTCCTTTATCTGCTCCTCAACTGAATAGTTATCTGATAAAGTGGGCTGCTTGTCTACTTTGAGGGAACAGTCTTACTTCTTTCTCCCAGTTCAGTACACCAACCAAATAAATATTAACGGTGACCAACAAAGGGCACATAAGTGATACACATGGCTAGGAACCCTTCCTGTATTATTTTTCATGTATATATTTAAGACATGGAGGACAATGTGCCACAGGAGTTTAATAGACAGAAGAATTACGAGAGGTAGTCTTGCATTTTCCTACATTTCAAGTGTCATAATTAACATTTTCAGCGCCTTTGAGTAAAAGTTACAATATGTTAAGTGGTGCTGACCATGATTCCACACAGTTTTGTCATGTCCACTAAATCTAAAATGATCTTCATCAGCCATGTCAGCATTTCGATTAGGACTGGACTCATACATTCAATGATAAGTAAAATCTAAGCTGCTCAGGGTTTCCACTTTGAATATGAATAATGCAAATGTACATGCTATGAGTTTCAGTACTGATAATATGCATATGAGTTTTCATTTCTTAAAACACAACTTTATTTTGAATTTTTTCTTGGTTTGACAAGCCTTACTCCTATTCTGTTTTCTTAATGTCATTTTAGAGCTGGTGCTAAACATACACTAAGAAACAGTTGCACCACCCTGCCGGTAATTTCGATCACATCCCCTTATCATTAGGCCAGGGTGGAACTCCGTGAAGTGACCTAAAATCTCTGCAGCGCTATGCTGAGTTCTGAAAGCAGCGGAGTGAGTTGAGTCGGACCTTCCCCGCTGATTTTAAGTGTCAGGTGTTGGTCCCTCGCTGGAATGGCACCATGCTCAGCACAAGAGGGAGCGCTTCTTTCTGGTACTTGTGTAAATATTCTACTCGAGCGGAAGCTTCCTCAACGCGAATACAGATGATTTCTCAATGCGTTAAGAAATCTTGCTATAGATGTGATCTAGCGTTGGGTTTTCTTTGCTTGCCAACTTAACATTTCCGCATGTGAGAAAAGGAAAAAGCTCCTGCGTACTCCATGGGGCACAGAATGCGGTCAACTCAGTGAACGGAGGAGAGTTCACCTCCAGGCCTAATTTATTGAAAGCAAGGGCCACACTTCCATTAAGAGTGAGGATTACTCTTTGATCTTCTGTTGCTTTGAGTGATTCTTTCAGACTCACCAAAATGTATTAATAACTTGAATCTAGTATTTGCACTGAAATATCTCACCATATTATCTAAAATAATAAATACAATATGTATTACTAAACTGAATGCTTACTGCATTATTTCTTGAAGAGTGCACTTTCAAACAGTGATAATATCATGAATGAATGCATCTTTGAAATATGTTAAAATAATTATACATATAATTGTGACTGCCATAGCAACCACGTTAGCACAATAAATAACATATACATATTCTTTCATTTTAAATAGACTTCTGAAAACTATCAACATTTCAGCATAAATATACTTGAAATATTGATATGATCCATAAATAAAATGATAGCAAAAATAAATAGCTGCATTGTATAACATACCAATAGAAAACTGCTGTATCAACATAAATCAGCTTAAAAACATTTAGCTAAAATAAGTTTTGCAACATTTTAAATACATTTTAAATACATAAATAAATATATAATCATTCACTTTCATTGTACTGCCAATAGCTAAAATAAATATTTAAATTATTGAAACATGTCAACACAACTATACTTTTTCTAAAAATTAGAATTTTTTTTAACTCTTCATATATAATATAAATAGGAATGAATTGAAATAAATCTGTCCAGGCAGTATGCAGACTTCTTTCTTATGGGTGTTCGTGATTCCCGATGTTGTTTTTTATCCAGTGGATGAGGATGTTGATCTCACCAACTGCCTTCATGGTTGCAGCCTTCTCATCAAGCTATTTTAAGAGTTGAAACATAGTGTTATTACACAATTAAAAAGTTTGAACTGTCTGCATTCAACAAAATCTGTAGTGCTGGGAAATATGGATTTGGAAATTTTGAGGTAAAGGTTGGTGCATACTAGACTAGGGCATTGAATCCAAGTCATACTGAATTGGTACCATTGATTAGACATAATTCTGTAGCTAGGCATTATCAGTGAGCAGATTTGTTGAGAGATCTTATTTGAGGATTAAATGTGTACCCAATGACTCTGAGTAGCGAGGTAGAATACATGCTGAATGAGAGCCAGACTGACATGGAGGTTTGAGTTTGGTCACAATAGAGAAACATCACATAATTTGAACGAATGTATCAATGTAAATAATCAAGAGCATCAGTCTTATATATTAAAGTACACATATGTCAGTTTTTGGCTAATTAAATAAATGTTGGCAGATCTGAGAACATTTGACTCATATAATATTGGAGAACCATATATGAGTTCAACTCCCACCTTTCTTGTGGTGATGGAAAGGGTGAATCATACCTTTTTGAAATTTTCCTCCACGATGTCCATCATGTTTTTTGATTGTTCCCCACAGAGGCATATCAGATTTTCACGCTGTTTACGATAAATCAAGCAAAAAAACTGTTAGTATTATAAAAATTACATCTATTTTCCACTGTGTCATATCTATGCTCGCCTCTTTGTGGGAACTGACCGGATTGCACTATATCTCTCTGAAGAACATAGAAGTCAACTCTTACCAATGCAGTCACATTACTAAGGGTTTTTGTTAATTAATCTATTGTTGCACTGTAGCAGTAGACCATTCTTGGACTAAAGGAACAGCACTTTATTGATGTCCAACAATTTCCACAACAATGTGCAACCAGATAATTCTAGGAGGTGTGTCCACCTCCACCTGAAAGCATTTTATACATGCCTGAAAGCCAAGCACAATATGATTATAGGTACAATTATGGCTAGCTGTTTGCCAACAATTTTGGAAAAAAAATATGGAATTAAAAACCACTGAGATATTCTAAAAAAAATAATCTAATTGTAGCTAGTCTTTTCTAGAACAGGGTTTTTCCGAACCTTAGGTCAGAACTCCACTGTGACTAGCAGAAGACCATAACAGAAGTCTCCTTTGTTGAAAATCGAAGTTGCTGAGTCAGGTTCAGCAACAGCTCCTTAATAAACAAGAATATCATTAGCTAAACCCTGGCCTAGAATTTATTCTAGCACTGAGTAGAATGTTAGTTGTTGATGTATTTCAAAACGTGATGTTGCATATGAACTTGCCTGTGTTTCCTTGTTCTCCTTGAACTGCTTTGTAAGCAAAGATATACTGGCCACATAGCACGGAGAGACAATAGTAGTGGGCATTCAGGCTATATTATGCACCCAGTCACCCCTCCCCATCATCCTAAGATCCTCATACCTCTTCAGTGTTGGTCGCTAGAACTTTGAAAATACATGGTTTCATCTAACCGATTACTAGCAGTATAAATTATATTGACAATAATCAATTAGATGAAACCATGAAATTGTAATCCAACGACTACTTCGCTGCTATGCGGTCTCATAGTTTCCTCATTTTCAGGACACCAAAGCTAGAAGGATAGGAGGTGGCAACAGGTCTACTGGGTCGATACTTTTGAACTTAATTTACTGACATCCAAATCACTGTCCAGCAGCCCAATAGGAGCCGGGACTGGACTACGCCAATCCATACTGTCTGCTCCAGTGTCTCAGAAGAAGGCAGGGTCAAGCAGGTATGTATGCCTGGAAAAGATCTTGCTTACTCATGAGAATGGACATTCATAACAGTTTTTCATTTATATTAATACACCTCACACAGTAATCCATTCTTCAAAGTCTCATCTTGATATGGACGTAATGCTATGGTCCGAATTACACCCATTATTTCCTTTGGACATTAAAGTAAATTCACTGAGTGAAGACTGTATTAGCAGACGAGAAGAAAACTGAATATGTTACGGTGGAGCATTCATCACTGAGGCATGACATCTTTAACATGGCTAGGTCGTTCAATGAACATAGAAACCTGGTCATCATAGATAGTATATCTGTATGTATTGTTTGTGTTTTTCTAAAAAAAAAAACATCTTCGAAGGAACATCATTGCAACAAACCTCTATTTTGACAACTATTTTGACAACTTTTTATTTCAGGTCCCCAGCAAGGACTGTGACCTAAAAATAGCAGTCCTATTCATAAATTATACTTACACAGTGCTTTAACTGCAACTTCATGCTGAGGAAGGAGTTGGCCAAGCTCTTGATTTCTAATCCAATTTTGACATTTGTGGCTTCCAGTGGCTTGAAAATCTTGTCCAAGTAGAACCGTAGCAGCTCTCGGAGGAAGCAACATCTCTCGGCATGCTAAAGCAGCAGAACCAACATTGGTTAGATTACTATGTGATCAAATACATATTATTTGCAATTTTATATAGGGCCGACATGGACAGAAGGCATCAGAGCACTTTGCAACAGTAGCAGGATACATGGGTTCCAGTGAGTTCCAGTGATACAACTCGGGCTTTTACATAGGAAGGTGCATGGAGGAGTTACCACTTGAGACAATTGCATCAGTTAGTTGGAGGTTGTACACAGTTAACACATCTATTTAGATGGTGGGGTCACATAACAAAGGTAATTCTCATCCTGGTGAAGAGAGTAGTTAAGTATGTTCAAGGGAGACTAACCAAGTGTCTGTCAAATAGGAAGAGCTTGATGTCCTTTTTGAAAGGTGGTTAGGCAGGTGGTTAGGCAGAGAGAGGGAGGCATACAGGTCCAGATTCAAGTTGCACTACCAGAGAATGACTAGCTCATTTATCATTCTTGGATAAAGGTGGGGGCCTTCGGGAGCAGGGATTAGGCAATTATTGAACCCTATTTTCTTCAAAGATTTTCAGTTTATGGTTTAGATAGGAGGGTAAAGAGGAGTGCAGCGCCCTGTGGGTAACGCAGGTGGTTTTGAATTGGGATTGCATTTCAATGGAAACCTATTGGAGGGTTAACGAAGCAGGAGAAATGTGGTACATTTCTTTAGACCTAAAATGAACCACACTGATGCATGTAGTGTTGCTCTAAGTGAGCCAAGGTGAACTTTGGGAATCCCTGAGAGGAGGGCCATTCCATTATCTAGTGTAGTGAGAACAAGATACTGCACCACTGTTTGGATGTCTTGTTCTGGAATCAATTGCCTGCCCTAGAGCTGTCTAAATTGTTGTTTTTCACTTTTGGCCATGGCTGAGATATGGCTGTGAAGATTAAGATGATTGTCAAGGGTGAAACCAAGTGATATGGTACTCTGGACAAAGGCAGGGTAGCTGCCCAGGATAGGAAAGCTAGCCATCTATTCCTGTACTGAAGTTTCTACTTTCAGGGGCAAAATCAAAAGAAAATCTGTTTTAGTTGGGTTGAGTTTTAAACGGTGTTTAGACATCCAGCTTTGAATCTTTGAAAGCGTAATTGAAAGCTGGGCAATGTCTTCTGGGGATTATATTTTCATGTACATTTTGGTGTCATTGGCGAAGAGGTGGAAGAGATTCTCAGGGTTTCTAAGAATCAAACATAGTGGTTCTTGGTAGAGGTTAAGGTGGGTAGGGGGAGGATCAAGCCTTGAAGGACCCCTTGATGTAACCTGACTGGTCTTGAGAAAGAGTTCCCAATTGTCATAATTTGAGGATGGTTGGTTAGGTATGAGGTGATCCTGTTGAGGGCTGTGCCTCCACAACCCATGCATTGTTCTGGAGTGCGAAGGAGGCCCTGATGGATGACAGTGTTGAATACAGCGGATAAATACAGGAGGACCAGGAGGCGGGAGTTACCTTTACAACTCTTGTGATGCGTATTGTGGCATTAAATCAGAACAATGTCTTTTTAAATTAGCCATTGAACAGCCTTCCATGAAAGATATGAATAATTAATTGTGCTGAGTCATTCTTTTTAAAACACGGGATGGCGATTTATTATAATTTAAAACATACTCTTACTCAATCAAGGGCCAGATGCACTTGGAGTTAGACTGCAAAAAGTGGTCACAAATTACCACTCCCCCGCCCGCAATGTTTTGCAACCTGAGTGATTTCTATACTTGCAAGGGACTATAGAATGATCTGCCTAAAAATATTTATTAGGCAGGTTGTTCTTTCTGACACCCTTTGATTGGCTCCAAACACAGGAATGATGGCCTGTAAGAATCAGCAGACCGCCATCCCTGTGTTTACATTACTCATTTTTGTTTTCTTTTTATAAAGCCGCTCACATTCCTTTTAGAAATCGGTGCGTTGGTCCCAAGGACCACTGCCTACTCCCTCTGAGGGAACTCAACATCATTCATAAAGGCGAAAGTGTGATGAGAAATATTCTACAAAGGTGCGTGCCAGTGGAATGAAGAGCTATTTGAAAACAATTTACGCGTAGCATTGTTCTGCCTATTGGAGCGCAATCAACAACACATACCTGTACACCATTCAGCAAGCGAATGTCCAACAAGGTTACATCTGTGCTCGTGTCTTGTGAGTGCTGCAATAAAAAAGAAACTAAGTAGGTAAAAAAGCACTGATTTGTGATCAATATTAATAAACTATATGGAAGACATTGTAAATATGAGTTCAAGCAAATTAAGGTCAATGACTTGGTCAAATATATTATACAACCAAAAGCTCTAGTTAGTCATTGCACAGCTATAATTTTGTTTTTTTAACTACAACTCAGCAATGCATCAGAGCTAAAGTGTGCCTCTAGATATAATTTTCTTACGTTACAATCTTAGGAGACTCTGTTCTAGCATTATTAACAAGTATTCAGTAAATCAGTTTTGAGAGAACTCATCCTTCCAAGCTCTGAGGCATTTTGGAAAGTTAGCAGATCATGTTAGTTCACAATTTTGCCAAGGGTTCCTGTGAAAGGCGGTAGCAGCCATAGTCGTTATGGCATGGAATGTGGTAGATGCATGCTTAAAAACAGCAAGGATCTGTCAGTCTGGGTGACCCTGTTACTAACAGGCACATCCTCAGTACATCAAAATAACCTCAATGTCCATGGTACAACATTTCTTCGCAGCAGCGTGATTGGGTATGCCATCACCTCTTATTAGTTTAAGAATGTGTTGTTACTCAGTCATTTCAAATATAACTATGTAGTTGAGACAAGTTAAAAGCAAATTACATTTGAAAGATTTGCAGACCTCATGAAATGTGCCGAAGAAAGACTTTAAATGCCATGTAGAAATGCAAAGGGGTGTTAGAATAAAGAGAGATGGTCCTACTTGCCATACGGGTATTGTTATTGCCAATGTCTTTGTCTGGCTCAAAGATATGGCCTTCTAAATTTTTCTAATGGGGAAGGGATTTGTAGGTCACGAATCTGTTAGCAGTGTCCAGAAATCATGACATTCTGGTGCCAAGCATGTCATTGTGTGTTCCCTGAAGAATAATCCTTTACACAGTATGACAATTGTGACAGCAGGGATGGAACCTTCTTGACACGCTGACCATATAAATCCGATTAAGTTGGGACACCATGCTACACTTTCTCCCACCTACACTAATCTATGACCCCCACAGTCCTCCTGGATCTATAACACTTCTTCCTGACAGCATAAAAATATGAAACGATAACTGTCCATGTAGGCATTTGATTAGCAAAACATAATATATTGTTTCATCGGAAAACATATCTCAGGTGTAATGTAGACCTCTCCTGCTTATAATTTCTTCTTTTAGGCTCCAGCTTAATAACTATTTCTGCTGTTCGGTCGCTCAAATGGTTTAATATCGACTGGCAATTGTATTTATTAAACAATATCTATTTTATCTAGGTATTTATAATATTAAATCTACAATTTCCCTACATATATTTATCTTGACGATATAGCGGTAGCAAATATTGTGGACTCAATATGCAGGTTGATATATAAATTATTGACGTTTTGTCACATAACCATACTACCCCACGTCTTTAAGCTATCCCGCTGACACCTCCTCCTTCTTTTGAGGTCATGTTTGAACATTAGTATTTGCTTTTATCTGTTGCCCAATTCTCAGCTTCTAAAATCTGAGCATTGTGTTGTTTCTAGCTTTGTTGAGGTGGGAACTAGCATTTATTTTCGGGTACTGGATTTGTTTTCTTCTTTAGACTTTGATCAAAAGAAAGAGGGAGTGAGAGAGAAAGGCAGAAAAGGGAGAACGAAGGTTAAGGAGCAGAGGGAAACAATGACAAAGAAAGATGGGTAGGATTAGCAAACCTGCAAGAGTGATATAGACAGAAATATGTGGAGTGGTGAAAGTAAAGGAGTGTGAGGTGAAATCACGAGTAGTCAGCTGGGAGGCTCTGGAACCCCAGCATCACAACACCTTCGGGGCCCTGCACTCTTTTTCAAATGTAGCACTAAATGTAAGGTCCTTGTTGTGTTGAACATTTTCTTCTAAATATCAACACATTTTTCAGAAGGTTTCAGGAATTCCATATGGCTTGACTAACACATGCAAATGTTCACAATTTCTGGGAGCGATTTTGGAATCCCCACCTGATATAGAACATCAGATTTAAACCTGGCTCTATACATGCAATCCATATCTATATCACACCTTGCACTGCCACCTCAGTGAGATAAATTCTGACCACATCCACTGTTCTATGTGTGAAATCCATGTTAAATCTTTATGTTCTTGAAAACTGCTGAATTGTAGTACATCACATAGCACCTCCAGTTCTCAGATTTCATCCCTCAAACACACTTGGAAAAGTAATCAGTTGTACTCTAAGCGTTATAATGGGTTAACAACCAACTTTAACCCCACTAATAGAGTAATGACTAAGGTCTATCTAGTCCATCAGTGTGTTCTACAATCCCACCAGTAGTGCCATGAGGTTAATACCTTCTAGCACATAGCCGTATGCTGATTCTAAGATTAAGATGAGGGCTAAGCACTGACTGGCATATAGATGGAGCAATTAAAATCCTTCAGTAATTGATTGGGGGAGTCATTATCCCTAGTGGATCAGACAAATCTCCTACACTCCAGGATTAACATAATGATCAATCACTCCAATCCTTCTAGAATTCCAACAAAAAACGCGGAGGTCTTTGAAGAATATGCCAGAGTGACTTTGCCACATTCTAATGCAGGATATACTGTAAACTCAGGCTCTTCACCAAGTCTTGTTCACCTGTCTTTGTACTTACAACGGAATGCTTAATGGCCTCAAAATGTCTGTTTACTTCTTCGATGTCAACTGCAACAGCACAATGTCCAAAGCGAGGTCGTCTTCCTTCTGCAACTTGCATCCATTGGCAGAAAAAAGTTAGGCTGAAGAAGCACGAAAAAGCTATCCAGGTCCTCATTGCACGTTGGAATATGGAAATGATGCAAGTCCTGGACAAAGAAAGGTCACTGTAAGCACTGTTCTGTGTTTCATATGTACTACTACAGAATATTGGCACAGTTATAACTCATGTGAAGTTAAGAACGATAAGGAGAGCACAGTGAATATCATAGACACATCTTATCATCTTTGAGTCTGAAGTTTATTTCTCTTAACAAAAACATTATAGCTCACTCAAATATTTACCCCAATTTAGAATAATCTATATTATTACAACTTAAATAAAAACTCCTTTATAAGCATTGATTAATTTAGTGGTATTTAGATCTGAGATGGACACCAAGTCTGGATCTATTGGTTTCTACGTGCCTCATTTTAGCCCAAGGTTCCCTCTAGTGGAAAGGATGACACATTTGGTAAGGGGGTCAATGTTTCCTAGATAACTACTAAAGTTATCGGTGGCAGATATTTTATAGATTAACATGCCCTTCTAGTCATTTCCTTTTTGCTGTAAAACAGCAACCATAGTTATTCATCAGTTTTGTATTTTAATTTCAATTTGACTTTATTTCGGTCTCTTTGACCCAAAAAGCACATAGATAAAAACATACCCATCACACACATAATCTCATAAATGTTGTATTTACTCTCAAACTAATTTGTCTCTAGTGTATAACCCATCTAATAAAAAGATTTGCGTTTCTTGCATTTACCCCTCTCTGTGAAGAACATTGTATATACCTGCCAAACTTCCAGTGGAAAATTCATATTTTATGAACCTTTGCTTATCTCTCATGTCCCGTTATTTCTCTTTGATGTCCTTTTGTTTCTGACATAATACACTTTATTTATATCTGATCACCCTTTCCTCCAGCCATTACTTCCTCTCTGCCTTAAGTGCAGCCACAATTCCACCACATGCCCAATATTGACCCCCCCTTCCCCTACCGAGGATGTGCATTGCTTTCACCAGCCTCCAGGCTTTTTTGTTTTAGTTTACTCCTCTCTCCCTGCCTCAAGCTACTCTGTAGAGCATCCGCCTCCTCCCTGTTGCTTCCCGTATACTCCTTTTTTGCTTCCTCGCCCTTCCCGTCATAGCCTTATTGTTCATGTAAAACATTCATAGGCATTTTTGGAGAGCTCGACTACTGCAGTTTGGCACGTTTACATTAGTTTTTGTATTTACTTGTCGTTCTCAAACTTGAAACTTAAAATTTTAAAAAGTCATGCCGCATTATGACACAAATGTCTGTATGGTGATGATGCAGGCACACCTACCTATCATGGTGTTTTTACCCGATGCTGCAAAACAATGACAACGTTTTGTTTAAAATTCTTGAGGAAGATTCTGGACAGCATCAGCAAAACCAGTAGGTCAGCAGGCAAAAGGAGTACCCCCTTGGTTTTGCCCATGTATGTTTTACCAGTGATTATAATACAGAAATAGATACGTTGAACACCCATTCCCGATTATTAACCTTAGTTACACCTTGTCACAAGCTCTTTTGTTCTCTTCTAATATATTTAATGCTGCATTGCTCGGTGTCTCCATGTCGACAGTAGCTGCTGTTCACTTTTTTTAAACACATTTTGGGGTAGCTTTACAAATATATAGTGCAACACTATTCGAAACCAAAATCGCTGCAGTTTGTTCGACAAGGTGGAGAGAACAAGTTTAAAGCCATATTTACTTAAGGCCTACTGCGGCTCTAACCCCCGGCACACTAACAGGCTGGCAGCAACACGTGGCGCACATGAAGTGTGTTAATTGTTCAGAGAAATAAATATTTTTCCAACTTTGCCCCTGCTTGAAGATGGCATTTTTTTATACAAGGTTTGAGCAGGCTATTTTAGTAGAAAGGGCTTTGTGTCAAAATGAAATGAAAAATGAAATACCAGTATTTGTAAAGCGCACAGCTACCTCCGAAGTGGTGTCCCGGCACTGGGGGCCCTCGGGAAGATTAAGCGATCTATTGCCCAGAGTCACATGGTGCTGGGCTAACCCGCCGCCTGCAATCAAACCGCGTGTCCCGTAGTCTGGAGTCAGGCACCCTGGCCACTGCGCCACACCTCTTTCACACCTGACTGCTTGTGCTAGATTCTAGAACAACTATGTCCACCCCTGTAACACTCCATTGATTGACACAGGGCATCCTAAGCGCCTAGATATCCCTAGGGGTGGCGGGGCCTCGCTTTACAAGTACTGATTGATTGACTCATTGAAAGTGGATCACTACTACTTGGCTAAAAAAGGGCATTTTTCCGGCTTTATAAAATGATATAGCTTGAAATATAAATAATGATTCAAAACTTTGCACCCGCTTCGCCTCACTATGTGTGGCTTTGAGGCAGCACAATGTATTCTTGCTAAACCTGCGTCGTTGGTCAGAAATGTCACGAATCTTTTAAGGAAATCTGGATAAATATGTAGAATGCATTAAAATACATTTAGTGCCAGCAGGATATAAAATAAATGTATACATGTTACAACCATTATCCACATACAAAAAACATTTTTCCAACCTTCTATCCAATGAATGCAGACAATTTGTAGGGCCCTGAAAGGTACCTAGCAAGGTCAATGCACTTTAACGACCCAAAAGATGCATTTCTTCAAATAATATTGAACCTTCATAAATACCTATTTTGTGCTTTCAAAGTGGGAAACGCATTTAACGTGCAAAGAAATGTCTCACCTGCAGCTGTTTGACCTGCTTTTTGGATTGGTTCCCTGTGGTTCTGAAGCTAAATGGATTTTGCCGTCCTTTTTATTCAGGTTAAGATATTTGGGAGGAGGTACTTACTCGCCTACTCACGGCACCTGCTAGCCATGCCCTAATTGCTGACACGAGCTATGTTTCATCGTACGGAACGTTTCACTTTGAGCCACAAAAGGAAAACCAAAATCCCTGCATTGGGTAATTGTTAAATTGCCTCATCCCAGGCTCCACGGAAACGGAAATAGAAATTTCAAAACATGTCGTCATCATACTGCGCATCTCTCCAGTCTCATCCTTAATATTGCCTCGCGATGCAGATGCAATAAAGCAAATTAATTCTTAATTAATATTACGAGCATACTTAAAGGGATAACAATTTCTTAGAAACAAATATTTGGATCACATATTTTTACCATTGAGATGATATAATGGTTTGAGATTGGAGGGTTGTTAAAATATATCTGTATTGTCATTTTAAATACGTTTGTAGTCTTCAACTCTTATCTCTCTAAATTGTTTTATTAATGTACGTGTGTCAGATATATATCGTCAACCAAATATGGACTGAATACAATTACATAAAAAAAGTTAATTATTAAAACCGAAAAATAGCAAGATAAAACAGAAATTTAGGAAAACACTAAATAGAAAAAAATACTTTTGCGATTGCCGCAGAAGAATTTCATGACCTGCAGAGACAAGTTCCAGATGAAGAAATGTTACATTATGTCATTATGCCTACTTTTTCATGAGCTTTCGAAAGAAATTGTGCTGGTAGTGTGGAGTATGTAAATACAAGATTAAACACTGAGGAGTCTTTGGAATGTAAGTAACGATTGAAGGACCATGTGAGGTCCTCAGACCCCCCTCTGCTAAACTTAGCCATGTTTGACAGAATAATGTCCCACGTTTTCCAACACTCTAGACTTGTATTTCAGTGTGGTAACCTCCACTTTCAGTGGCCTATTGCATTTCTCCAGGCCAAAGTGGAACTGTAATAAATTGGAGTATTATTTGAAGGGGGCGAGAACCCACTTAAAATACTAATCACAATCCATGTCACGAGCCCTTAAATTACTAAATAAACTCGTGCTCAACTCTCTTGTAGCTTGGAACAAACCAGTCAGGCTTAACTTAGAGGCAATGTGTAAAGTATCTATGCAGCACTCAAACAGTAAACGGGTAAAAAGACATCAAAAAATACCAAAACCAACTCAGAAAAATAGACATAATTTAGTACACAAAATGACACCAGAACAGCGGAAATCCAATAAGTAGACCAGGGGATATGATTTTTTTAATTTTGAATTTTTAAATATAGCACGAAAAAGAACGAGGCACCAACTGCAGGAATATGATCGTACTAGATCAGGTCAAAGCCAGTAGTCAATGTAGGGGAGAGGATGTGACCTAACAGCTAGAGCGGTCGACCTCGAAGTTGGAGAACCAGTTTCGAGCGGTTGATCTCGAACCTGGAGAACTAGGTTTGGGTCGCGGCAGGGACTCTAAACATCCTGCGATTCTGGGCAAACGTCTTAATCTCCACTTGCCTAACTGTTAGAAATGGGGGTCTCTAGTTGGCAGAGGTATTCACCTCTGTCCAAATAGGGGCCCTTGCTTCTAGTCAGGGTAAGGGGAATACACACTTTAGGTAACCCCTGCTCATCCCCTTGTTAGCTTGGCACGAGCTGACAGGCTTATCCCAAAGGCAATCTGTAAAATATTTGTTCTCAAAATGCACACAATGGACACCGCACCAGTTTAGGAAAATACATTTTCTTTTTCTAAACTAAACAAGATCAAAGTACAAAAACCAACATACATGTAATAAAATAGCACTAAAAATTAGTAATTTCAAGAATAAAATTTGTAGAAAATGAAAAGCTCCACCTGGAGCTATTCCACTGTTGTGACAGCCATAAATCAAAAGTATGGCGACATCCATGAGGTGCGCAATGTCGGGCATGGAGTCACACAGACCCCAAAGAAACAGTACCTTTAGATAATGAAGTCTATGACAATGCACAGCTTTGTGGAGGTGAGGCATCGGTGCTGAGGTTGAAGCCAGCTACCTAGCTGCCGCGGAGAGGTGAGGCATAGGGTCCACGAGGAGGTGACATGTCAAATCCACGACAGGGGAAGTCGGTTGCGTTGGGGGTGAGGCGTCAGTTGCCGTTAGGCGATGCGAATTAGGCGAGTTCGTGGAGTCACCCTCAGCACTTATCGGCACTGGCATAGGAGGATGCAGGCTCTGGCAATGATGGAGTCAGTGCGAGCGCTGGTGTTGAGAAATTCCGATAACCGCAGGTGTCAAAAAAGCAACAGAACTGCAGAGCAGTGCCCCTGAACTCGTGCATGTCACTGCATCACAACGGCATCGCAGATGGTATTGTAGACAGGTTTTCTTGCTTCTTTCAAGTTGCTTCCTACAGCAGGAACCACCTTCAGAGGCCCAAACCGGAATAAGCACCTCCTTGCAGGTCAGAAATCTCAGCAATAGAGATCAGGGTAGCTTGGGTTGAAGTCTTTGTGTCTGTGAGACTTCAGAAAAGGAGGACAGCAGACACAGGCAACTGGAGATTCTTCTTCATGCAGGTTCCCAGCACATTTCCAGTCTTCGTCCTTTCCTTGACAGAAGCAGCAACTGCAGGCCAACCCCACACAGCAAAGGGGCAGTACTCCACCTCACAGCTCTCTAGCTATGTTCTTTAGCAAAGGTTCCTTTCGAGTCCAGAAGTGATTTAAAGTTGTGGGGTTTAAGGTCTACTACCTATACACCATTTTGTCTTTATTCTTTTGTACAAGAGTCTCTGAGGCCAGTCCAAACCAGTTCCGTCCTCACTGGTTCAATATGACCACAGGGGGTGGAGACAGCATTGTGCAAGGGAGACTGGCTCTATTCAGATGCAAGGAAAACTCCTCCCACTACTCTAAATGCAGCCAAGGTCTATTCAGCCCAGCTCATCCAGGAAGGGCCAGGCACACCTCAACCCCCCTCAGTGTCTGTCTAAGGTGAATACACATCCCCAGCCCCCGTCACTCCAAAACCAGACAGTCATTCTACAAACAGGCAGAGGCACACCGAATGGTTTGAACAAGAAAATGGCCACTTTCTAAAAGTGGTATTTTCCAACACACTATTTAAAAACCATTGTTACTAAAATATGTGTTATTCAATTCTGAGTTCAGAGAGCCTAAACTTTATTTTTTTATCTTGTCCCAATGGGATGTTATACTTGTACGATGTTACAAAGTAGCCCCCATTCTATCCTATGGGACAGAAAGCCATTCAATGGTGAAAAACAACTTTGGCAGTATTTCACTCTCAGGAGTGGTGAATTTGCACATTACACTGCACTTCCCCCACAATGACTTCATATACCAAGATATGAAGTTTTTATCATGGTCAGAGACAACCACTCTGGGGAACCCCACAAGGGAAAAGATCTCCATCAATGCATGGCTCACCACAGGGGCAGTGACTGTTCTGAGAGGGACAGCTTCAGGGTATCGGGTGACATGGTCCACCTAGAGCAAGATACACTTATGCCTATGGCTGTCTTGGGTTCCAGTGGGCCTACTAAGTTAATGCCCATCCACTCGAAAAGGGTGCTCACGACAGGAAAGGGTTGGAAGGGAGCCATAGACTGCCCTCCACTCTTGCCACTTTTCAATATGTGTCAACGTGCCTTTGCATTTAGGGCCAGTGGAAGTGGGTGACAAGCCTGTGATAGGTCTTGTCATACCCCAAATGTCCTGCCAAAGGCACATTATGAGCCATACCCAGGAGGAAGGTCCTGTAGCACTCGGGTACCACCAGCACATGGGCTGTTCCGGACTCAGCAACCTAAGGCTCGCTATGTAGGAGACTATACTCCCAATAAGTCAAATGAGATCCAGATGGACCATCTACTGCCTGGTCTGCAGCCTGCTGCTGCAAACCAACAAGAGTAGGGCACTCCATCTGCGCCTTGCAGAACTCCTCCCTGGAAGGACCTCCTTCCTGCTGCCAATGGGTCGGCCCCAGCAGGTCTCCCAGCTTGGCCACTTGCTCCCCTCTAGGTTCCAGGGCATTACCATCAGGGTCTACCTTCTCTTGGACCATGGAAATTTCTGGGGTGGGTTTCCCACTCCCCACGCCCCACGCCCGAAGCCCCGTGCCCTTTCTATTTCTGGCAGGCACCTAGGCTGCAGGTCTTCATGAGTACCCCTACTGGCTGCCTAGGCATTTTAATTAATGGGCTTTTAAATTTTAAGACACTAATTGAGGAGCAGTGTAGTAAGTTAGTGTTCTCTACCCATTCAATAATGAATTATAGTCGCAGGCTGGTGGTTAGCTTGTATAGCTCGATCTGTTGCTCTAAAGTGTTATACGGGGCTGAAGTTTGGGGCTATAGCGATGTTCACCAGCTACAGATAGAGGAGAATAAATATTTGAGAAAATTGCTCAAAATTCCACAATGTATGTCTCCCTATATCACTCATGAGGAATTGGGCATGGTTTGCATCGAGGACTTGGTTCAGGTCAAACCAATTACGGCCTGGCTTAAGATTTTCGTTAATCCGGAGACTAAACTGAATAGACAAATAATTATGGATTGCCTCAGCAGGGATAAAGGGATGAGCATTCCATGGTTGTAGTATGTGAAGTCTTCTTTAGAGGGAATTGGGTGTAAGGACCTCTTTCTAAATCCGAGGGCAATTACTAGCCAGGACAACAACAGGGTGAAGAGGATATTTGGTAATTACGTAGTCTCTCAGAGAGAAGTACGGGAAGGGGTCAAAAACTCTGTTCGCACTCATAGCCTGTTGAAGACCTGTGAGTGTATGGAACCCTACTTAGCCCTTATCTCAAATGCGGAGGATAGATTTTTAATCACGCATTTTAGGCTCAACCTTTTACATAATTTACTGGCAGATCCGCCAGGTTTTACCTTAGCTGTTGAGCAGAAGGGTCCCTGTGGTTGCGACTATCGGTCCCCTCAGGATACCCTTCATTTTGTAATATTGTGCCCATTTTATTCATTGCCAAGGCGTCGCTTTTTATTAAGCATTCTAAAGCAGGCCAGGGTTGCCTTATTATTCTTGCAAATGGCCAATGACCCTAGAATGTTGTTTTGTATTGTGAACTTTTTAAAGCTAGCACTTAAATTGAGGAAAACGAGAGGGATCTGATGAAATAGGTTTAATGTTTTTATAGGCTTTCAAATGTTTATATGAGAAAAGCTCAACAATTTGTAACTGGTTGTGAAAACGTTTTTAAAATATCTATGCACTTGTATTATTATGCACTTTTATGGTATTTTTTAAATGCCGAATAAAGTATATGATTGATTAATTGATTGACAGAGTGGTCACACAGGTCCCCTGCGGCAGATGCGGTACAAAAGGGGGTGTTGATGGACGGAGCATCTGAATCAATCAAACCCTCACTCCCAGTCAAAAGATTCTGGGTTTAGTCCATCACCGTTCTTTAGCCCACTCTGCCACCCCAGTTCAGACATGGCTATATGCAAATCAGTCTGACCCTGTGCCTCATGGGAACAGTCCAGCCCGAACTGCCAAGCCATGTCTTCCCTGGCCCAGAAACAAGCTTCTGAGGACCGGTTTCTGGCATTCCAGCCATCTTCAGCCCGGCTTGCTTGAATCCAGTGGAAAAAAGTGGGCAAGGGTCTCACGTCTGAGCATACCCTGCCACACTTATGGGGGCCAAAAGCGGTACAAAATGGGGTGGTGATGGACGGAGCATCTTAATCAATCAAACACTCACACCCAGTCAAAAGATCTGAGGCAGATGCAACATCTTTAAATGAGCCTGGCATTCCACCTCCGTCCAAGGGGAGCTCTTCAGATCAATGCCAAGCAGACAATCAACAGACATGTACAGACTTACAATGACCATCAAGGAACCTGAGAACCCCCCACACTCAAAGGGAACCTGTGATACCTTATACAGGGGTTCAGAGTTGTCTGCAGCAACTCCAGGATGAAGCACTTTGGGGATGACCTGCTCTTCAGACATCTATTGTTGACACCTGACAGATGTCACACTGGCTCCTGTGTCTCTCAGAACTTCCATCCTCCTTTCATTGATGGTCACGCACTGCAGGTAGTTTTTAGTGTTATCTGGCAGGCAGGTTTCAGGCACCATCTCCTAATGAGATAAGGATCATCACAGCTGGCTCTCCATACTCACTAGGAACCAACTCCTCCCCCAGCACTACACTAACTAACCCCGGTGATGGTTCACCAGTGGGTGCTGGTTGTGCCTTGGAGGACTTGAGATCCTTCTGTATGTGACCGTCCTGACCACATGCATAATATTTGCGGGGACCCAGGTTGTTTAGTCTACCCTTAGGGGCCCTGGCTTCTTATATCTGGGGGGGGGGGGCTAGGAAACCTTACCCTCGGAACTATTCTGGGGCCCTTTAGAGAATTCCTTTTGGTTACCCTTGTTCCCCCACTCTTCTTGCTTTGGCAGGGTTTTCCACATACACCTTGTGGACCATAGTACTAGTCCTTCCATGCACCTCCTGAGCAAGCTTCCTGGGTTCAATCAGCTTACTATCCATCAGAGGCTGGTGCAGCTCTGGAACACAAAGAAAACTCAAGTGCTCCCAATCAACTAGATTGTACAACCCCCTGGTAATTGGTATTTTGCTGTCCTTTATCCAACCATCCAGTGCTCTGCAATAAAGATTCACTCATTCATCCCACATATTGGATTCAAGCTTCTTAAAAGACCTATACATTTCCCTGTACTGTTTCAGTGTGATCCCATACCGGAGGCATAAATCCTCCTTCATATTGGGGTAGGTCAGAGCACCGTCCTCCTCCAAAGATGTCAGGGTGTTCGTCCCTTTGGCCTCATAGTGTCTCCAAAGGCCAGCCCTCAATTCTACTCAGGGACCTCCTTCATAAGCAGTGCTTCCTCGTAAGATGCAAACCAAGCATAAATAACCTCCCCCTTCTGAAAATTTGGCATAAGGTCTTTGGGAATGTACACCTTACCCCTTTGCACTGGCTGTAAACAGCCATCATTTGGACTGGGCTCCACCTGTTTGGCCTTGAGGTCCAGCTCTCTCATGCTCAATTCATGTGCCAAAAGCATTTTTTTCTCTTCAAAGGCATGAGCGTTCCTGCTCTCCTCTGCCTTTTTCTGGATTTCCATTCCCATCTGCTTCATCTTGAGCCTCAGGACTTCCAATTCATGCTCCGTGGCCAATTGCCTTGCCTCCATTTCCTTTGAAGCCAAATTCCTGGAAGAATGTTTGCGGCCAGTCACAGAGGCTGCTCTCCCAACGTGCAAATCCTGGAATCTGAAGCCGCCTTCTGGTACACCCCCATCCAAAACTGCCTCATCTGTATCTCCAGCTTCACTGGCTTCCCATCAGGCACTTAGAGCCTTCTGTAGCTTCTCCTTCCTACATTTGCTCATCATGGAATATCCAAAGCTCTTGCAGAACTGCTTGAGTTGATCTACTTAGTAACTACTTAACATTTCAATGGCAAACTCCAATTCCTCAGTCTCGCTTGCTGGTTTACCATTTAGAGACAATGTGCACGTGTACTTTAAGGGTAAGATCAACAATAGAACAAAAAATAATACACAGTTTGAGGTTCCATAGTGGTCTGCACTAAACTAATGATGTACACAAATCATTGTGTGTCAAGTACGAATACAAGTTCAAATCCTCACCGCTGACAATATTAGAAATGAGGGTCTCTAGTTGGCAGTGGTAAGCACCTTTGTCCAAATAGAGACCCTTGCTTCGAGTCAGGGTAAGGGGGATGCACACTTTAGATAAACCCTGCTCACCCTCTTGGTAGCTTGGCACGAGCAGACAGGCTTATCCCAAAGGCAATGTGTAAAGTATTTGTACTCAAAACACAAATTAAAACACCGATAACACCACACGAGTTTAGGAAAATAAAGTGTCTTTATTTAAACTAAACAACAGCAAAATGACAAAAATGTCTTGGGGCTTTGGAGGTGCGGTGCAGGCCGGGTGGTGCATTTTACACTTCACAAGCGGAGCCCCTGGCCTTGGTGCAGGTAGCAGCATCACAGTGGCATCTTTGATGGCATAGGGACAGGTTTTCTTGCTTCTTTCATGTTGCTTCCAGCTTCTAACAGCAGGAACCATCTCCAGAGGCCCAAACTGGAATAGGCATCTACTGGCAGGTCAAAACTCTCAGCAATAGAGTTCAGGGCAGCTGGGGGTGAAATCTTTGTGTCCCTAAGACTTCAGAACATGAGACCAGCACACACAAGCCCTTGGAGATGCTTCTTCAAGCAGGTGTACAGCATGGTTCCAGTATTTGTCCTATCCTTGGCAGAAGCATGCCATCCCTACACAGCACACGGCACAGAGGCAGTACTCCTCCTCACAGCTCTCCAGCTCTTCTCCTTGGCAAAGGTTCCTCTTGAGTCCAGAAGTGATCTAAAGTTTTGGGGTTTAAAGTCTATTACTTATATACCATTTTGTCTTTGTTCTCTTTGTGCAAGGGTCTCTGAGCCCAATCCAAATCAGTTATGTCTTCACTGGTGCAGTATGACTAAAGGGGGTAGAGACAGCATTGTGCACAGGAGACAGGCCCTATTCAGGTGCAAGTAATACTCCTCCCACTACTCTAAATGCAGCCAAGGTCTATTCAGATCAGATCTGAGGCATCAAGGAAGGGCAAGGCACACCTAAACCCCGTCTTAAGTGGCTGTCTACAGTGAATGCACATCCCCAGCCCCTGCCACTCCAAAACCAGACAGACAATCCACAAGCATGCAGAGGCACACATAATGGTTAAACAAGTAAATGCACAATTTCTAAAAGTGGCATTTTCCAAAACACATTATAAAAATATTCTTTACTAAAAGATGTGTTATTAAATTCTGAGTTCAGAGAGCCTAAACTTTATTTCTCTATCTTGTCACAATGGGAAGTTATACTTGAAAGATGTTAGAAAGGAACTCCCATTCTATCCCATGGGACAGATAACCTTTCAATAGTTAAAAACACAATTGGCAGTATTTCACTTTCAGGATATGTCGAACACACCAGTACGTGTCCTGCATTTTACATACACTGCTTACAGAATCATCATAGGGGTTTGCCCAAATCACCCTTCACAACTTGGGCTAAGCACATCACCTTTTATAATGCAGGAGTGTGGAAGAATTAATATCTCAATATTATCCAAGTATA
Source organism: Lissotriton vulgaris (assembly GCF_964263255.1). Classification (NCBI taxonomy): domain Eukaryota; kingdom Metazoa; phylum Chordata; class Amphibia; order Caudata; family Salamandridae; genus Lissotriton; species Lissotriton vulgaris. The sequence goes on from NC_141693.1 coordinate 1,459,310,852, forward strand.
CAATCAATTACCGTATACCATACATACACTGCACCCTACCCATGGGGTACCTTGGTCCTGCCATAGCGGTGCCTTACATGTAAGAAAAGCGAAGGTTAGGGTACACTTCCTAGGTCGACATGGCAGTTTAAAAATGCATGCATACACTCTAGTGGCAGGTCTGAGATACCTTTTCAGGGCTATTTATGTGGGTGGCACAGTCAGTGCTGCAGGCTCACTAGTAGCATTTGATTTACCGGCTCCATCACATTCAGTGCACTTTACTAGGGACTTACCATTAAATAAATTATGCCAATCAGGGAGAACCAGTTGGAATAGCAATTTATATGTGGAACACTTGCACTTTGACACTGATCAGCAGTGGCAAAGTGCCCAAAGTATCCAAGCCAGCAAAAATGAACTCCAGCACAGCATAAAAAATACAGGAGGGAGAGGCAAAAAGTCAGGGGAAAGCACCGCAAACATGCTAAGTCTAACACTAACAAAATGAATGTGTCCGATGTAATGCAACTGGTGCTTATGTTAAGTGCTCTGGTACCTTCAGGTCAAGTTTGCACTATATAGTCTGAAGGCCAACTCCAGTAAGTCGGAGGTTCTATTTTTCGGCTGTGCCAACGATCCTGAGTGGCGGCAATGGTGGCCGGCTGCCATGTGTCCCCCGGCACAATCCTCCTTGGTTGCCAAGAACCTTGATGTTAAGCTGGATAACAAGCTCTCTTTGAGAGCGCACGTTCTCGGCCTGTCCGGCACTTGTTTCGGCATTCTGAAAATGCTCCGCAAATTTCTTCCTCTATTATCTGCGGAGCACAGGCGGATCACGGTGCAGGCGCTCATCGGATCTAGGCTGGACTATGCCAATGCCCTTTTCTTAGGCCTTCCTGATTACTTGGTCCAGCGTTTGCAGGTGGCACAGAACTCTGCAGCCCGTGCGATTTTTGGTCTGCATAGACGAACACGGGCTTCTGGGCTGCTGCAGATGCTTCATTGGCTGCCGATCCGGAAACGGATTATGTTCAAATCCCTGACGCTGGTGCACAAAGCTCTGTTCGGCTCAGGCGCGGGATATCTGCAGAAGAGATTGGCTTTCTATCGCCCTGCTCGCTCACTGCGTTCTGAATCCCTTTTCACTGCTGTGGTCCCGCGTGTGAGGAAGGCCCGCATTGGGGGGCGCTCTTTTAGCCTCAAGGCCCCCCAGCTGTGGAATTCGCTCCCGCTGGCACTTCGCAGTACCCCCAATCTGCTTCAATTCAGAAAAAATTTGAAGACTTGGCTTTTTAATCTTTCTGTTTAGGCGGGTTTTCTCTTCTTTGGAATCTGTTTTTCTTGTTATGTTGTTCTACACCTCAGCCTGTGGAAAGCGTCGGGACACTCTTTTAGAGTAGCCAAGCGCTATACAAGCGCATTTTAACAAACCATAACATAACATAACATAACATAACATAACATAACATAACATAACATAACATAACATAACATAACATATAGCTCTCAGAAGAAAAGAAAAGGATGGCTATGATGTAGCTTAGGTGTGTACAGGGACCAGATTCATCCTGGTAGACACTTTTCTTTCTGACTTATAAACTTTTATACAGAAGATGTGGTCATCAGCAAGTGGATCAGATGCTGCTCATAATCAAGTCCTCTAAGTTTTTAGTTAGAAACTTTGCTGGATATCAGGTCTCCTTCAGCTGGGTAAAGCAGCAAGTTTAGGCAAACCAGTAAGTTGACGGAGACCAGGATTTGCATTGTGTTTCCAGGCAGAACGTTATCAAAAGCTTGCTAAAAGGTTTATAAGTCTACTTTTTGCTCTTACAGCTTGTGGACAGGAAGAGTACACTCTAACATCAGCCAAAGGTCCAGGAGCTAGGGAGCATCATTTGGTGGTTAGGACCCACTGCAACAGAGGCTAGCAGTATGTTACAAGGCAGGTTCAGTTGTTACTGGCTAGTTGGGCTGCTGCGGGGAGGAAGGCCTCTGGAAGTTTTGCATGTACCTATAGTTCAAACAGGAGGTCAGTCAGCTGCTGCAACAGCAACAACACTTGGAATAAATCCTGGTGCCTTCAGACCTAGAACCAACACCCACTCCCTCTGACCAGGCCAGAAACCTCACAATCATCAAGAAGACCACCATTAAATTATAGACATACGCCATCTACTTCACCTGCTTCCTCCCTCTGCGCATGCCATGTAAGATCTTCAAGCGCCTTTCCCTACACACGAGACACACCATGACACATGCCCTCTTCACCAGTCGACTGGACCATGGCAATGCAGGAATCGCTGCAAAGCTCCTACAGAGACTTCAGATCATACAGAATGCCACATCGAGGCTCATTCTCTCCTTTCCCAAATGAACCCATATCACACCCTGCCTCAGGCAACTCCACTGGCACCCTGTAGTATCTCGCTAATTCAAGCTGCTGACCCACGCACAAAGACTCTACACAACTAAGGACCTGCATACATTAGCCACTGCCTGAACCTCCATCAACCATTGAGAAGACTGCGCTCCGTCTCCCTTTCACTCGCCCATATTCCTCACATCTACCGAAGCAGACGTGTAGGACGCTCCTTCTCCCACATTGCAGCAAAAACCTGGAACATCCTCCCAACACACTTCTGTACCATCACTCAAGTTCCGGAATCCTGAATGGCCCTCAAGACCTGGCTGTTTGAATATACTTCTGGGACCTGCCAGCGCCTGAATCCCCTATCGGGTAATTAGCCACACATTGTTACAGCTCAAAAAGGGAGCCGGCACAAGAACTTGTCAAACGCTATCATGACTCAAGAAACCAATCTTTAGGACAAAAGATAGGACATCAGTTTTGAACTAACAACCTGCCCGCATGCCTATGACAGACTCCGTGGGTGGCGGGAGAGCTGAGATGTTTCAACCATGAAGCGCCTATTCCCGAGTGGTATCTGCATGTTGGAAAACAAACAGGAAACGTCATCATGCTATGAACTGGAAATGTTTAAAAGATATTTCCGGGTTTCTCGCCCCGCAGATTTTTCTTTCGGTTCCAGAGATCAGACGTTCAGAGAGGTTACGGAGCAGTTTCTGGATGTTGTGCGGTAAGGCAGTTGCCATTCCGTGAATTTGCACGCCTCTTATTTGAAGTTTACCATTTGTTCTGGTCTCAAATGTATCTAGACAATTCCTGATGTTTTTGGGGAATATAATTTACTTTGCCAGTGCTGGGCTTCGTTTCTCAGTAAGTCGTGGAAGTCTATGGTAAACTCTGCTTAGAAAATAACGGTCTCATGTGTCTTATATCCTTGGGCAATTCCTTTTTATTTTTGCTTTTTGAGATTCAGTGAAATGGGTGCTTTGTCACAGAAGTGGCAACAGCAATTGTGACTTGAATATTTGTTCATTGAGGTGTTATTGAACTCATTGGGGTTTAGGAAGATGATACGTTTCTATTCAGACCCAGGCCATTGACTCAAAGTGTTTCTTTCTAAGTATTCTCTCTCAGTTGCCATATTTAACAAGGGTGTTCTGAGGTGTAACCAAATGGATTCCCAAGTGAATTGAGGCTGCTCTTTTTGTTTGGTGGGTGTACATCAGGTAGAAGGAAGCAATGTTAAGGTCTATTATGTGTATAAGATCCCATGTGTATATTTGTTTACGTTGTAGTGTTTCTAAGAAAGTGCAACAGTAGTCCTTGTATTCAATATTAGTACAGACTGTTTCTTATTATTTTACAGGTATAGGGGCAATGAAATTTAATTTATATAAACGCAATCTGTATATGTATAGTCTGATGTTTTTTCACTTAGTTTTCAGATCTCCTTCCATGCTGTTCCGAATTCTTTCCTTCCCTCACTTACTCACCTCAAGCTTCGGTGTTATTATAGCAATTCAGAATTGAGGATATCAAGTGGTGGACCCACTTGAGCCATGAACAGATCCTGAGTATTCAGAAGGTTGCAGACCTGACGGTCCTGACATAGTTCATAAATACTAGCTAATTGATTGATTGATTGACCACAGTTGGGCTGGAAGAGCACCTTCAGGTCGTCTTCCAATGGCCCAGGTCTGGGAAAGCACAACTTGGGTGGATAGGATTCACAGCTGGCAAAGTCCAGGTGCTAGGTTCAAGGTGGTGGAAGCCTGTAATGTCCCTGAGACTTCTGATCTAGAGGCCAGACAACTAGCCCTTGGAGACACTTTAGTAGTCCTGAGTTCAAGATACCAGTCCAGTCCTTTTAACTTAGGCAGCAGGGCAGTACAAAAGGATAGCAGAATGGCAGTCCCTCTTGAAGCATGCAGCCACACATCAGTTCTTCAGAGTCCTCTCCAGATGTGTAGTGAAGAGTTGAAATCTGAGGTCCAATATTTATTCCTGGTGGCCACTTTGAATTAGGAGAAAATCCTAGAACCCTGCCAACCCCCCAACCCCCTAAAGTCTTGGAATTTCCTGCCTCCCTGCCCCGGCCCCAGATTGTCTGAGATTACAATATACTAGTGTCAAACCCTTTTGTGAGAGGGCTCATGCAGGGCCTTTGTGATATGCAAGTGGGGTAGGTTGCGCTCCTCCCCCTTTTTAACTCAGCACGGTCTATCCTGCAAACACCTAGGTTCCCTTTGTCTCACAGGCAGCAGATGCAAAATGGCTGGGATAAGAAAATGGCAACATTCTAAAAGTAGCATTTTTTAGAATTGTGATAAAAAATCCGACTTCACTATTAAATAGGGCTTTTAATAGAAATTATTTAGACACCAAACTCAATCTGTATACCTACTCTCATTTGAAAGTTACCATCCAATTAATTGTATTAAATGTAAGGTGACATGAAGTTATCCTGTAGGGAGGTAGGTCTTGCAGTAGTGAAGCATGAATTTAAGAACTTTTCACTACTAGGACAAGTAAAACTTAACAGTAAATGTCCAACTTTTAAATACACTATACCTTGCCCTCTGGTGTATTTAGAGCCTACCGTAGGAGTGACTTAAATGTATTCAAAAGGAAAGGTTAGGCCCAGGAGTGTCCCAATGAACTTAGGCCTCTAGACATTCCTGAGTCACAAAGCACTTCAAACAAAATGACTTGTATTTTGTCCCCTCAACATCATTCATCTTCTAGACTGATAACATTTGAAATTCTTCATTAAAGTTTTAAGGTCATGACTCTCAGGCCACTATCTAGGTCTACACAGGGTCTTGAACTCCATCTGTTGCTTTCTATGGAGTCACTGCATTCATTCATGAAAAGGGGTAACAACTTTTCACTATGAGGGTATAGCTGAGAGAGTTATCTGTGTTTTAGATCTTATGAAGCCTAGCTATCCTAGCTGTCATTATTGCATATGCAAGGAATTTCCATGATCAATATAGAAGAAAGTATTGAGTCTCTCCAGTGAGAGCTGCTAGACAAGTCCTGAAGGGAGGAACATTTTTGTACGTTTAGATTAAAAATTGCAATTTTTAACCATAGCCATAATCTGTAAGAATATTGACAGCCTGTGGTACAAAAGTCCCATATGTTCTTACAGCAACTTTTTACTTGTGGCCAGACAAATGACCAGGGAAAGGGAATCCCCACTCTGAACAGCAGTATCTCTTTTTGCAGATCAGTAAAATTTGTCCTGCTTTTCCACATTCAAGTGATCCTTGGTCTTACTTCCCTCAGCTGTGTATTAGCCAACTAAAGCTGAAAATGTATCTCAAAGCATTTAACTACCTCAGTAAAGGGTTGAACATATATATTAAGAGAAATCTCAATAGTAACCTTTTCTGAAGGACCCCAAAAGTGAACTCTATTCTTTGAGCATAGGAAATGCCATGGTTACATCATTGCAGACAAGATAACATGACACACTTAGTCCGGACTATAACCACTCCTCTGAAGTTGAGTTCATTATCCAATCTTTCTAGTAGTATATGGTGACGGACTATTTCATGCTGCTTAAAGGTCCAATACAGTCACGACTACTAAAAATCCCAATCAGTTGTCATTAATATCTACCTTATAACTTTAATATCAATCAAAGCTTACGCCACACCTTGATTAGACTAAAAGCTTGATTGCCATTCAGGTAGTACAAATGCAGAATTACCATGGTCATACATCTGTTCCTGTCCACCTTCTCTGGGACTGGTAGACCAAAATAGGACTAAAATTTGTAAGTGTGAGTGGGGGATACACCATCATTTTTTGAAGGTGCTGACAGTATACCCTCAGCGATGAATTGTTTGTCACTTCTGCTTATCAATTGATAGAAATGCACAATCCTCTGTGAAGCATGAACTCAAGAAGCCTTCTGAACATTTTTTAATGATCAATGACAATATTTAGGAACTTTATAGTATGATATCTGCCACACCATGAGATACTCCTAATTCTCCCTGAAAAGCTTTCTACTGATGTTAACATCCCTTTAATGTATGCTACACGAGCAGGAACAATATGAGTAATTTCTATGTAAAACAGCCAATTGTGTACCTATTATTCTAGTCCATTAAAAGTAATGGGTTCCACTATAAATGTACCTCCTCTTATGCTCATTCAAAAATGCTGAACCAATAGATCATTCACATCACTAGGAATCATGTCCTTCAAGTTTGATATATATTACCCATGAGCAGCTCACACATAAGTGAAGGAGTTCACCTTCTCTGCATAAGATATTTATGGTGTCTTCCACTTGGGATGTGGATTCTTGGCTTTGGAAGAGGTTACAGAGTATTGGGTTTTTGGGAGGAAAGGAGAAATAGAATAACAAATTAGCTAAAACTATTGGTTTAACAACTATTTGGTTGAAATGTGTCCTACAGGAGCAATATTGTAGTTTAACTGTTAAAATCATTACAGAATTATTGTTAAAATGTGACCTTTTATACTACATGTAATTGGAGACTGGCGGTATTAATACCTAAAGGTTGTTTGTCAGAATATTGTATACAGAAATATAATCTGATAGAAATATTGTACCCTAAACATTGTTAACAAAAATACTGTCCCACTGTGTTTATATATTACCAACTCCACTTAGTGATGTTGTTCTTGACGATATTTAGGATATAATTATTACAACAGATGATACTCAGCCTCCTAATGCCGATTTGCATTTTCATTGCAATGCCGAACGCGCACATGGCGAGCTGACGTCATTGCAATGGAAATTAAACTGAAACTTAGTTTTAGTGCTAGTGGGGTTTTTTCAGCCCCGAGCACCGAAACACTTGGGAGAGGTACCATTGTAAAGAGGATAATCTCCCCTTTCCAATGGTACCCTACCCTTGTGGATCCCTGCTTGGGGATCGCCGCAGGATAGCCCCCAATCTGCCCACCGGGGGTCAGAAAGCACCCTAGATGCCAGGAATTATTTTTATAGGCAAGGGGTGGGTGCTACCCAGAATGGGTATGCAAATGCCCGCACCCTACCCCCCAAAGAAAACAAAAGACTTTCTGCCCCCCAGGAGGAGCGTTCCTCTTCTTCTCCTGAGTAAAATGACACCTCACTAGTGGGGGTGGGCCAAAGACCAGTGACTGGGAGGGCCAAAACGATATGGATTAAGGGTATAGCACCGAAAAATCTAAGCCCTAATTGTTTTTAGAAAATAAGTTTTTAGCTGATTCTGCATTGGACAGCCACACAAGTGAGGTATCATTTTACTCGGGAGACCAAGGGGAATGGTAGGTAGTAGGACATTTCTCCTGGCACGATAATTCTACACAAAAATGAATGAAAAAAGTGATTTTTTTCATGTAAATGTGAGGTTTACAGGGGATTCTGGGTAGGAAAATGTTGGGGGATACACGGAAGCCATACCTCACTGGACTCTCCAGGGTTGTCTAGTTGTCAGAAATCTGTGGGTTCGATAGGTTTCCCTAGATGGCCGCGATCCCAGGGTCAAAAACCCAGGTGACCCCTGTCAAAACCAGGTAGTTTAATGACATGTAATTATAAATTCTCCACAATACGTTTATGACCCTTGCCTGTTGTGGGTACTTGACCCACCCACACAAGTGAGGTACCATTTTTATCGGGAGACAGGAGGAATTGCTGAGTAGTAGGAAATTTGTGACAACCCAGTGATCCTACAAGCTTCCCACATAAAAAGTTGAGAAAAATGTGATTTGTTCAGCAAAATTTGAGGTTTGCAGAGAAATCTGGGTAGGGAAACGTTGGGGGTGCCACACAATCCATACCTCACTGGACTTCCCAGGGTGTCTAGTTTTCATAAATGTGTGGGTTTGGTAGGTTTCCCTAGATGGCCACTGGGCCAAAAACCCAGGTGCCCCCAATCGCAAAGCCAGGTTTTTTTATGATTGGTAATTTTGAAGTCTCCACAATAGGTTTAGGGCCCTTCCTGTCGCAGGCACTATGCCTACCCACACAAGTGAGGTACCATTTTCTCTGAAGACTTTGGAGAATGCCGGGTGGGTGGAATTTTGTGGATCCACGCAGATTATATAACATTCCTTCACAGAAATGTAAGGAAAATGTGTTTTCTTTTACAAAGTTTGAGGTTTGCAAGGGATTGTGGGTAAAAGAACCTTGTGAGAACAAGACAAGTCACCCCCTCCTGGATTCCCCTGGGTGTGTAGTTTAGAAAAATTATTAGCTTTGCTACGTTTCCCGAGGTGCCGGCAGAGCTAGAGTTCAAAATCTACAGCTAGGCACTTTGCAAAAAAGGGGTCAGTTTTCACTGTAAAAATTTGGTGTGTCCACGTTGCGTTTTAGGCTGTTTCCTGTCGCAAGAATTGTGTGGATCCACACAGTTTCCAGAACGTTCCACTACAGAAATGTGAGGAATGTTTATTTTTTTAAATTTTGAGGTTTGCAAGGGATTCTGGGTAACACAACCTGGTGAAATCCAGACAAGTCACCCCATCTTGAATTCTCCTGGGTGTCTAGTTTAAAAAATGTATAGGTTTGATAGGTTTCCCTAGGTGCCGGCAGAGCTAGGGTTCAAGTTCTACTGCTAGGCACGTTGCAAAAACAGAGTCTGCTTTCTTTTTTTTAATAAATCTTTTTATTGAAGACAGTAAATTAACTAGGTATACAAGTGTTGGGTATTTTGTACATTCAGCCTCAATATAGGCGAGTTCTGGATGGCACACAAGTTATTTACATTTATATAGATTCAGATTTAACATTATTCAGCATGCATAGGTTCATCAGGTTGGGGAAGGGTAGGGAAAAAAGGGGGGCACAGATGTTTCCACTATATATGTTCAATTTAGACCATTTTTTGGGACACCCCCTAGAAACATACACTATTTTTCTCTAAATGTACACCAGTCCATGTCTTGTTTCCACGATTTTAGGCAGGGGGCCTCCCTCGCGCCCCATATTCTGGCAATGTTACTCTTAGCTATCCTATGACCCAGGATTCCCTACGGTTTGTTACTAAAGTCCACCGGCCCCAAAAAACATCTGGCCTCAGGGTTCAGGTCCCGACCCAGCACCACTGTCATACATTTTAGCACACACTTCCAGTATTTACGAATGTTGTCGCATTCCCAAAGGAAATGCAGAAACATGCCCTCCTTCCCAGAGTTTTATCTACAACTCAAGTGCTTCCCATATGCCATTCTGGCCAAGACTGATCTTGAATAGTATGTTCTATGATATATGGGAGTGCGATCCCTCCATTGTACCAACCCGCACCAATTTCAGAAATGATATTCGAGGCGTTCCCTTTACCCAAAGGAGGGCTCTTTGTTCACCCTCTATTGCCGTGAAGTAGGTCGCTGGGACTGGAGTGGGAGGGTTATGTAGAATATATGGGAAGCGGGGTAGGGACATCATTTTAAAAAGTGCTGCCCTGACCAGCAGGTTATGAAGAACAAGGTAACCCAAATAAAGTTAGTCAGGGACCTTGGGTAATCAATTATTTTTAAAGACAATGGTCCCTCGACAAGGATTAATGATTAATGACAGCAAACAGTAAATATAGACACAATCAGTGCAATATTTTACAGCTGCTTGCCCGACACAAAATTTAGCAAGAAAAAAATAAAGTGAGACATAAGCTGGCATCCGACTTAGTAGGAAGGACGTACAACATGGAAGAAAAAGGCTCAGGCAGAGTAAATTGTTTCATGAGACACATTTTGGTAGGGCAAACAAATTATAGTGGAGAAAGCATTACACATACTAAGCATTAAATAAAGAGGTTTATATGGGGTTCAACAAGTCAACAGCATTTTAATCCTTACAAAAGATTTAGCATCATCATCAGGACATTAACAATGGTATGCCTGTATACATATTGCCTATAATAAATAAAAATGTAGGAGGGAATAAAGGATGAAAAAAGAAAAAGAGACATATGAAAGTTAGCGCGGGGGGAGAACAATTTGAAAACAACTTGGGTGCTGGTGTTGGCAGTGTATGTCAGACCAATGTAAGAGGATCGCAAGTGAGTACAATGATACTGGAGAAGTGAGTAGAATGTATAAAATTGCTAAGCAACAGTAAAAGAATAAAGAAATGACGAGTAATGTTTGCCAAAAATCATAGTCATAAGTGTTGAGTGATAGAAAGTGCAATACCGTAGAAACTTAGTTAAAGTAATACCGAGATCCAGATCAGAGTGACTTGGAGGAGGTTTGAATCAGGCAAAGACCAGCAGGAACAGCGGGAGAGACTTCCAGTGCTCCACATCACACTGTAGTCGCGGCAGTGGTGGCAGAAGGTTCTGGTCATAATACAACCTAGGGTCTCCGGTGATGTAGATGCCTAGATATTTAAAGCCATCCACCGCCTCTGTCACTTTACACCCCCTGGGCTGGAGTGGTTACCTCCCCCTGAGCACATAGATCAATGATTTGGTCTAGTTAATGGCAGAAAGGTTCAGTTTTCACTGTAAAAATGTGGTGTGTCCACATTACGTTTTGCGCTATTTCCTGTTGCCAGCACTAAGATTTCTACACAAGTGAGGTACCATTTATCTTGGAACACTTTGGGGAATGTGGGTTGGGTGGAATCCACACAGATTCCAGATCTTTCAACCACAGAAATTAGAGGAAAATGAGTTTTTTTAATAAAGTTTTAGGTTTGAAAGCGATTCTGGGTAACAGAACCTGGTGACAGCCAGAGAAGTCACCCCATCCTTAGTCCTCTGGGTGTCTACTTTAAAAAAAATTATAGGTTTGTTAGGTTACCCTGGCACTCGGCAAGGGTGCCCTTTGATAGCCTTTGCTGTTTGCGCTTTCAATGGAACCATTTCTCTGTACGTTACAGACACAGTCCCAAATAATTCCCTTCCAATTTGGTCCTACCTCTTTGAAAATTACAGCGTATGACGATGACATAGCTATCTATTCTACAGATGTGGTTGAGGCACTACAGGGTATTTCTGACAAAGCTAATAAACTTGGAGCTGTGCCCGGATACAGAATAAACGGAAATAAAACACAAATAGTATCAAATTACAAACCTGTGATACATATTCAAGGGATTTGCAGGACTGCAACTTATCTTGATGTTAAAATCTCTTCTAAAATAAATGAGATAATTACACTTAATTACGATGCTTCATTAAAAGAATCTGCCCTTTTATTAAAAAAATGGCACAACCTTCCCCTGAATATTATCGGTCGAATTAATCTGATTAAAATGAAAATACTTCCCAAATTTCCTTATTTATTTAGGTCCATTCCTTTATTTCTTAATAACTCTTTTTTTAAGAAGCTTGATGGGATAATCAGTAGCTTTATTTGGGGGTATCAAAAAGAACGCAGGTCGATGGCGTTACTCAAATGTCCTTTAGATAAAGGCGGGCTCAACTTTCCCGATTTTAAATTATATTTTCTGACAACTTTTTTCGGTCGTTTACGTAGTTTATTTAATATGGATAATCAACTTTATTTCCACATATTTATGTTAAATTCTGACTCTAATAGGTTTTTATTAAGAGTCAATGACCCTAATTATTTTTTAGAGGGTGAACCTTACAACTGCTAGGGATACAGTTAAGATTTGGTTTACTATTTTGACAATGTGTAAAACTTCTTTTTTTAACCTAAACTTACTTTATGGGAGAACCCGGACTACCTGGGATCTTCAATGATGGCATGGGTAAGATATGGTCTACTCATGGTATTAAAACTTTAGGGGATTTATATGGTATCCGCGGTTTTCTGGACTTTGATACACTTAAAAGGTTATATAAGCTGACAGAAGCTATGAGATTTAAACACATGCAAATTTATGATGACCTTATACATAAGATGAAAGGTCGGGAAATCGTGGACTCAGATATATGGAATTGTCTTTATTTACTTAAAAATAAATCCCTAATTAGTGACGGTTACAAATGTCTTAACTCCTATAAAACTAGTGATTGCGCTAAGATTACTGAGAAATGGAGTGCAAAGCTGGGCTCTGATATAACCGCTAGTAAGATCACTGCTTCTTTATGCAACATCAATAGTCTTGTACAACCTTCGAGTTTAAGACTACAGCAATTTAAGACCACAAGCCTTTTATACCATACTCCAGAAAGGATTTCCAAATGGTCTAATAATCTCATAAGCGATCGGGCTAAATGCCCCAAATGTGATCTTATGGCAGCAGATTTGGATCACATGTTATTTTCTTGCCCAGCCTTGACCAAGTTTTGGTCAGATCTGGACAAGATCTTGAAACAAAACCTTGTCAGATCACCTTCTCTCACAGCATCAATTGTACTATTAGACATACAAACATCACTATCCCTCAGAAAGATTTGGTAACTATCCTATTGTCTTGTGCTAAATTGGCTGTTGCCCGAGCATGGATTTCACCGAAATCCCCCCATATTATGGAATGGTGGTCATTGGTTAATGAAATTTACACTATGGAGCATGCTTTAGCCCTAATTAGAGGAAACCGATCAATAATGAAATTTGATAAAATTTGGGGTACTTTTATTTAAATCAACAATGCTACAAATTAATTTGGATAAACATGCCTTCCTTTTTCTTTTTTCTTTCATCCGATAAAAACTTGTTTAATGGATTTATAATTGATAATTATGTCATATTCCACAACGCTTTGCTACTTTTTCTCAGTATATAGTATTGTTATGTAAAGAAGTTATTCCCATTCTGCTTAATTGCTTCCTCCCCTCCTTGTGATGTCAAAAATGTATTGTTTTTCTTTTTCTTTATAGTGTTGTTAATAAAAATAAAAAAATGAATTAAAAAAAGGTTTGTTAGGTTACCCTAGGAACCAGTAGAGCTAGGGCTCAAAATCTACAGCTAGGCACTGTGCAATAAAAGGGTCAGTTTTCACGGGCACTAAGACTACCCACACAAATGAGGTACCATTTTTCTCGGAACACTTTGAGGAATGTAGAGTGGTGAAATTTTGTGGATCCACACAGATTCCGGAACTTTACACTACAGAAATGTGATGAACATTTGTTTTATTTGACAAAGTTTCCGGTTTGCAAGAGATTTTGAGTAGCAGAACCAGGTGAGAGCCAGAGAAGTCACCCCATTCTGGATTTCCCTAGGTGTCTAGTTTTCAAAAATGTATACCTTTGCTAGGTTCCCCCAGGTCCCGGCAGAGGTAGTGTTCAAAATCTACAACAAGGTACTTTGAAAGAAAAGAGTCAGTTTTCACTGTGAAAATGTGGTGTGTCCATGTTGCGTTTTGGGCAGTTTCCTGTTGCGGGACCATTTTTCTTGGAAGACTTTGGGGAATGCAGGATGTGTGGAAATGAGTGGATCCAAGCAGATTCCAGAACTTTCCATCACAGAAATGTGAGGAAAATGTGTTTTATTTACAAAGTTTAAGGTTTGCAAGGTATTCTGGGTAACAGAACCTGGTGAGAGTCAGACAAGTTACCCCAACCTGGATTCCCCTGGGTGTTTAGTTTTTTTAAAATGTATAGGTTTGCTAGGTTTCCATAGGTGCCAGCAGAGCTAGGGTTTAACATCTACAGATAGGCACTTTGGAAAAAAAGGGTCAGTTTTCACTGTAACAATGTGGTGTGGCCATGTTGCGTTTTGGGCCATTTCTGGTCACGGACACTAGGCTTACCCACATAAGTGACGTTCTTGGAAGACTTTGAGGAATGCGGGGTGTGTGGAATTTTGTGGATAAATGCAGATTCCAAAACTTTCCACTACAGAAATCCGAGGAAAATGTGTTTTTTTGACAAAGTTTGAGGTTTGCAAAGGTGTCTGGGTAACAGTACCTGGGGAAAGCCAGACAAGCCACCCCATCCTGGATTCCCCTGAATGTCTATTTTTCAAAAATGTATAGGTTTACTAGGTCTTCCTAGGTGCCGGAAGATCTAGGGTTCAAAACCTACAGCTAGCCACTTTGCAAAATAAGGGTCTGTTTTCATTGTAAAAATATGGTGTGTCCACGTTGAGTTTTGGGCAGTTTCCTGTTTTAGGCACTAGACCTTAATTCCCAAACAACTGAGGTACCATTTTTATCAGACTCAGGTGAACACAGAATTGTAGAGCAACTGTTATTACTTATTGACTTTGATGCATTTCTGCCTTCCAAATGTAAGACAATGTGGAAAAAAATGAATTCACTTTGAAAAATGTCCTATAATGCACATGCCAGTCTGGGTACTCACAATTTTGGAGATGTGCAAATAGCTACTGTTTCTAAACTCTATATTTTGTTCCCATTTCAGAAATACATAGGTGTCTTTCATACCAATTTTTCACTATTTATATTTTCCCAAATGAATTGCTATATACCCGGTAATCAAAAATCCAATGCAAGATGCTGCTCAGTTATTGGTTCTGGTTTCCTCTGTGAACCTACAAGTCCTATGTATCCCCACAACCATAGGGGCCCAGCGGTATATTGCTTTCCAAAACCATTCATACTTAGAAGAAGTTACAGGTGAAAACGTTGGCACAAATGGTTGTTTTTTTCAACTCATTTCACTGCTTCCCATTTTCAACTATTAGTTTCTATAAGAAAACCTTGAAGGATCTTCACAAATGACCCCTTACTAAATTCAGAATCCTAGGATCCATTATTGCTTTCATACCAATTTTTACCATTAACTGGAAGGAGGTTGAAAGCACAAAAATATTGGTTTTCTGACAAAAGTCTGTCAGACCCTGAAAGCTGGGGAGGTGGTAATTTCAGCACCACAAACCCTTTATTGATACCATAGGTAGTGGAAAAGCCGGACACTTTAATCTGTAGCACTTTTTTTTCAATTTCTACAAAGCAAAACAAAAATTAGCAGTATTTTGGCAAATTTTTGGGTCTCCATCTGGGTCTGCATCAGGGAAATCAACAAACCGTGGCTACCTTTAAAATCCGTATGGTGTTGGAAGAAAAGAAAGCAAATTTGGCGTGGTAACCTTATGTGGTCAAAATGTTACAGAGCCTAAGCGCAAACTACCCCAAATATAAAAAAAGCCTTAGTACAGGGGGGTAAAAGGCCTAGCAGCGAAAGGGTTAAAAGGTAGGGCATGTGGGTTGTTTTAAATGTCCTGGTAGGGAAACACTCCTAAAGTGGGTTTTCATTTGTGCAAGGTTTATTTCTCCCTTAGAACCAATCATTGTGCTACCTTATTACAAGGAATAAGTGACAACTTGAGTTTGGGAGCAGATATAAAAATAATGTTTGCATTTGTAATGTAATTTAAAACCCTCTTTAATGGTAATGTCAGATTGTAAGTCACAATTCTGAAAATACCACTTTTAGAAAGTTGGCATTTTCTTATCCTAACCATTTGGTGCCCGCAGCCTGTATCCTGGGTCATGTGACTGGCTGTAATTGGCAGTTGGCCTCTGTGTGTTCCTCCCATTTAGTGAGACAAAGGTTGACCAAGTGTTGGCAGTATCCTGCCATGATGGGAGGAAGAGAGCTGTTCCCACCCCAATTTACATTTCAAAGGTGCTGCATTCAGCACACTCATATAGACCCTGACACCAGTCCACTGTCCCCTCAGACTAATTGGAGCCTATGCTGGACAAGGAAGGACCTTGCAAAACCAGACCTGAAGGTAGTATAGGGAGTCTCCCACATGAAAGGCTAGCACATTGTAAAAATATTGGACCTCCTCAGCCACTCATCAGCTATGTTCTGGGCCTGTGGAAGATTCAGAAGAAAGATTGTTCTTCTGCTGCGGGGACTGCCCTGCTGCCTGATTGAACTCTGGCCATCATAGATACTCCAAGGGCTTACTGACTGGCCTCCTTTTCTGAGATATAAAGACACAAAAATCTCCTGAGGCCTCCATGGAACTGCCCAGCATGATCTGCTTCAACTGGACCTGCCTGGACTTGCAACTGTACCTGCAAATGTACCTGCCTGATCCCTGCTGGCCTCTGCTAGAATGAGTACCTTATCCCTAAAAGGTGCCTTCCCTAGTCCAGGACCCTTGGCTGACATCAGAGTGCACGCTGCTGGAAATAAAGAAAACAATCTGATGCTTTGGGCTCTTTATGACTGCAAATGTGCTAGTTCACTCCAAGACTATCACCCGTGATGACCCCAATGTGAAGCTTTGGTGAACCTTACTCCAGCGTCCGCAAGCAACAACCGACAATGCAAGAACTGCACTTTACGATACAGCAACAACAGCCTTCCATGACCACCAATGGGAAGCTCCATGACTGATCCTCTGCGACTTCATTTGTGATGCTGGCTTCTCAATTAAGGGACTCTTTGGAAATACAGATGGAAAGATGTATTAATGGTATTGTTCACAAACATTGAGCATGTTGGTAAATGCATTGAACGAAAGTATAAGGGAAACCCCCCAAATGTAAAAAAAAACTAATGGATGCAGGAAGCCCTACAACTGGGTAACTGACGCTACCTAAGCTAAACCAGAAGAGCTGACCCAGCACCTCCTTTACTCCTATAGGTCTTCCACCTCTTTCTGCCCTGGCATGTCCTCGTTCAGTTCAGACCTGGTTGTCACCACCTACATTTCCTCCCTGATTTTCTTCATTGTATATTTCTTTTTCTTATCTAGCTACACCCTCACAACTTTCACCTTAAGTTTCTGAAACATACTGTAAGAGATTAGGGGATTAGCTGGTGGGGTGAGTATTTACCACAAGTAACAGCCACAACCTTTGTCAGGGAAAACCTCTAAATCACCATGTGCTCAACATTCAGGTAGCTATGGCACAGAGGAAGCAGATTTAACTTAGAGTCAAAGTGTAAAGCATTTTATGCAGTATTGAATGCAGTAATAAAGTGAAAATACAATAACAATCTCAAGACAATTTAGAAAAATAGGGTAAATTGTAATAAATGAAACGACACCAAAAGGACAAAAATACACTTCAGAAAACCAGAATGATTAATTTTGAATGGTAAATATAAAAATAGTGACAATGACCATTAAACACTGACCGTGGTCATCTGGTTGCACTAGACCTAGTGCAAGTTAAGGATGACCGGGATGTAGCACTAGTCGGATACAGAAACCAAATCTCATCCACCTAGTAGTTTTACTCTCCGTTTAGCCTCTGAAATGAAAGCCAAAAATCCTCAACGGGGCAAGGCAGCAGGCTGTGGCTGAATAGGGCCTAATGATGTTGGGAAAAGTTGTGGATGCTTGCCCAGAAAGTTCTGAGTGGGCGAAATTTAAATTTTGCACATATGGAGGGCCCCTCATTTGTTGGATACTTTTGGTGCCTTTGCCTGGTGAAGATTTCTACCTTCTGACTTAGTTCTATCAAAATGAGAGGGCTCCCCTGTGTTTTTCTTTTGCCAGAGGATTCAGGTGATAGGGGACAGGACTCTGGAATGTCTTAGATTATAAAAAAGGATCCTCATCCACTACTACCACCAGTTGCATGCTTCATCATTGGGTACTCCCCAGTACACCTAATGTGAGTTGGTGGACTTCACGCGATTTCTAAGTGGAGCTCTTACTATTGTCTTATGACAGTCTAAAATTGCCTGCAGGTTTCTCCAGTTCTAGTTAGGTCAATTAGTATAGGATGCCTTTGGCAGGGTTAAAAACCATTATAAGAGGATGTTGTCGGTCAATGTTGTAGCCTTTTTAACTACCCAGAAGGGTCAATAGTCTTTCTTCAGGACAAATTTCCATCTAGATTCCTAGGCTTGGAGTGATGATTTATCACTACTGAACTATTTTGTTAAGTTGTGGCATTCTCACAAAAATAAAAGTATGTATATAACTACAAACCATTCAAAGGGAATTAACCTATGTTTATCTGGAACAATATATATAAAAGCCATACACATTAGTTATCATTCTCATTATCAATACACACTCTCACGCATAGTTGCCCGCTGGCCATTATCTGACAAATACAGTGTCCATGCAAAATGTTACATTCAGTGGTGAACACCTATCACTACTGCACCACATGAAGTAGTGGGTACACTTTTTTACCATATACTAGGGTCTAATAGGTACGTAAAATATAGCAATCATGAGTGTCGCAATTTCATTATATGGAAAAGGGGAGCACAGACACTGTGCAGAGTCCTACCACCAGCAAAAAAGTCAAACAACTGAGGTGCACGAAGCACAAATTAGTCATTTCCAACACATACCAAAACAAACTTGATATAATATTCTATCAGGCTTAGAGAGAACTTAGTGTGCTCTTGTTTATTTGTGATGGTGCATTTTTTATTGAATTTACAAAGTCACCCGTAGATACCAGACCAAACAAGCTTAAGCTGTCTGCCTTCTAACATGGATCCTTTGGCTGTAACACAAGGTAATTGCAATCTGTAAGCAACTGGGCTGTCAGTTGACTGCAGTGTGAGCCCTGGTCAAGAAACTGTCACAATCCCTTGCACAGTGAACCATATAATGTCCCAAAATTAACCTGTGCTTAACCCTGGGTAGCTTGGCACTAAAAGCAGTCAGATGTACCACAAACAATAGAGTAAATCTTAATAAATTATTTGATACCAAGATGACAAAAATCCAATCAGTAGAACTAGAGATATACATGTTAAAAGATTTTTGTAAAAATAGCGCCAGGAAGCATAAGCTGCCAAATGTGGATATCTTGTTGTACTGGGCCAGATCAAAGTCACACATTCAGACTGGCTGTGATGGAGCATAGACCTGCTGCGGTCACCAGATTAGGCCCGCTGAAGTTTTACCCTCTCAAATCAGAACCAAGAGTCCCATTTGCAGTGGAAGGGCCCGTGTGGTGCAAAGAGAGTGTTATGGGATGCTGCCTCAGTGGCATGAAGATCCTGTAGTAGCCATGGATGGGCATTGCTGGAGCTTCACAGTGGGGGTCCCCATGAGCGGTCGAGTTTGTAGTCCGAAGATGACGCTGCCAGAGCTCTGCGCTGCAGTGATAACTTGGAGCAAACTGGCCCGTCCGCAGTTGTGAAGAGCCTAAAAAGTTTGATACAGCTCTCTGAGGCCACACAAATTTTCCAGGACCTACAGGACAACACTTCATCTGTGTTGAGGTTCTGAAGAAGGATTTTGGTTAGTATTTTATGTCGCTGTGCTTCAGATCATGAGGCCAGCAGACTAAAACTTGCAGTCACTCCTGGGTTCAAGGCTGAAGCTGAAGGCCCAGTCCTTGTCTCCCAGGCAAGGAGGCAGCAGAGTGGCAGGTCAGTAGTTCAGGGCCACAGTCCAGATGGGCAGCAGACCAGCAGAAGGGTAGTGCTTTGAGAAAGACAGCTGCCCTTCTTGCGGGCAAAGTTCACAGTTCCTGAAGCGTACTCAAGAGTTGGTGTCTAGGGCCTTACTTTTAATCCGTGGTGACCTCCTTATGGGAGGTGGTAACATCTTCTAGACAGCAGCTTTGAAATGGAAGGAATTTCCTGGCTCCGAGTTGGCCTCAGTGATAATGTGGAAGTGACAAGGCCTTTGTGTGGCAGCAAATTCAGTTGCAAGTGGGGCTGCACCCATCTCCACCCCATCCTGCCAACAATGGTCCATCCAGGCACACCTTATCCCTCTATTGTTAGACTTTCTGGGAGGGATTCAATTCACAAAGACTGTCAATTACATCCATGTGACCCTAAATAAAATGAATTTTTATTGTGCGCCCTGCATCGCATTTGGCAATGCCACGCGCGCAATGAAATTTGTTTTATTTATTCATTTGTTTACTTACCTCTGTTCAGCCGTATGCCGTAGTTTACTACCCCTCACTCTGCTCCTACCCCACCCCGTCCCACCACCCCGCAGCACTCCCTCCAGGAGCCAATACTGCTTAAAAGCACATGTCCAACTTTTAATTAGAATGCACTCTGACCTATGGTCTGCCTTCGGCCTACCTAAGGCGTGAAGTACATGCAATAAAAGGGACCTTTAAGGCTTGGCCAGGGGGTTATACTGACAAGTAGAATTGTTGGTTTAAAACTAGATACAGGCTCCAAAGGCATACGTGGAACATGTTTTAAGGGGCTACTTAAGTGGGTAGTGCAACATGTGCTACAGGCCTACTAGTAGCATTATATTAACAGACCCTGGATCTATGCTGTAGCACTCTACAAGGGACTCATAAGTAAAGTAAATATGCCAATAAGATGTAAGAGAATGTAACTATCTTTAAGGGAGTGAGCAAAAGCACGTTAGCACTGGTCAGCAGCTGTAAGGTGCACAGAGTCCTAACATCAACAAAATATTTTTTTTCTGCAACAAAAATGGAGATAAGTAGGCAAAAAGGTAGGGGGGAAGACCACCCTAAGACTGAAATGTCTTAGTACCAACAAGTTATGTTAAGATCACTCATGTGGAATGTTAGAGGACTCAACGATCATTGGAAAATGCACAATATCTCATCCTGTTTGAAGCATGACTTGATAGACATGGAGCTTATTCAGAAGATACATCTTACCAAGCTCTCTGTGCATGATATAACTCATAAAAGAGAGGCGAATGCTATAAGTCACCATTCAACTTTCATGCCAGGATGGTGTTGCTTTGGATTACAAATGGATGTGGGATGCATCTAACTGACACCATTTCTGATTCTCATGGCAAACATATAATGGCCATGGTCATGCTTGAGGGGAAAGGTCTGCTGCAGATTAATATAGGAGGGGTAATTTTTATTGTATTATGATCCCAGAACTTGATAGAGCAATAGGGCCCCTTAGAAGACCATTGGCTGTTGCACAAGAAATATGCTTTGTAATTGAACAGTTATAGATACTTGACATATAGCGACATGAACAAATCTTGAAGACAGCGAGTTAAAATGTTATTTTGAAGGTCACTCATTGATATGGTATATTTATAGTGAAATCTAGAGATGTCACCTCCTGGATTTAGTAATGTAAATACTTAGAACTTGATTACGATGTCAGTCAGAGTTGCCTCTAACTGACACAGTTGCAATCTCAAGACTGACTGTTCTCCAGTCGGCGGTCCCAATACCGCAATTACAATGCGACCGCACATCCATTTCTCTATGGGAGCTTTTGCTATGGCTGTAAACTGGCACACGGTGCAGGAATTAACAGGGGGGCACAGTTGGTGCCCCCTCAGCCCCAGCCGGCAGCCTCAAGGAGAAGGGGGCCCTGTTAGGGGCCACAAAATTCACTTTCTGACAGGCTTTTCATATCAGAAAGCCCACATGGAAAGCCTGTCAGAAGTCGAGCATCATAACCCAGCAGCTGAAATGCTGTTCATTGAGATTACGGGACGGTTTCTGACTGGCTGATGGGTCCCTCTAGCCCATCGGAATCCAGCCGAAAAGACCACCTGGTTTCAATTCCGATTGCCGATATTGTAATAAGGCTGTCGAATTGAAACCATTGATGCCAGTCGGTGGCTTTCCGACCAACATCTAAATAAGCCCCTTAGCACGCACATATTCTGACCAATCTCCGGTGGCTGTGGAGCTGGCTGTGCCTGGCAGACATGCAATCTGCTTCTCTTGGAGATCGCTTACAAGTTTTTACTTGATACTGTATTTAGATCCAAAATTGCCAAGGCCATCCAAGATTAGTTAATCATAATGTAGACTCAGTTTAACATTTTGAGACTGTGAGGGGGGTCTCCAAGTTATGTATTCATGGAATAAGTGTAGTTAAGCATGCTGAGGTCTTAAAGTCAATTCTGTGTAGTTTTACGCAGCTTTAGCATGAGATATGCTTTCCTATTTTTAATAAAAAATGTTATTTAGTATATTTTCTCCATCATAATAATACAAACAACCCCAAACCCCCCTTCCAAGAAGTAATTCATCTTGCATCACAACCATTTTAGCAGCAGTAAAAAGAAATAGATAATCTCTCTATAAAACTGTAAAAAAACATTGAGAGTGTATATAAATCATTTTGCAAATACATCTTAAAATTCATGAAGTGCAGATATGAGTCCCAAAAACCACTTTTGCATAACAGAAGCCCCTACTATATTCCCCCAATATGTCTCCTAGATCATTCCCACCTATCCTTGATAGCACACCTCCATCTGATAATGACAAAATCCATTCACTCAATGGAGCATAGACATGTAAGCCTCTTATCCTGGCTATTTTACCTTTCTGGGCATTTACAGTTTTTTTCAATATGTTAGACAGAAAGCAGTCGGGCCAACCATAGCTGGGATGAGGAAGGATCAGGATCATGCCAGGCTTTAGCTAAGCACTGCCTTAACACTGCTATTGCTACCAAAATAAAAGATTGAGGGTGATACATGTATTCGAATTTTGGGAATTTGTGAACCCCCTATATCACTGGCTGCGTAGTCACCTCAACTTGCAAGCTCACTTTTATTCCATGAAACTCAGTGATAATATTCTTTAATCTCTCCAGGCCTGGACATTCAGCAAATACTTGTACCACATCCGTCCCAGTCATTGGACATCTTGGACAACCAATGCCGTGTGTCCCTCCTCCATTTAGCATTGTTCCTAAGGGTAATATCAAGATTAAACAAATTATGAAGTGCTGTGCTTGCAGGTTATTAGACAGTAGCAATGTCTGGGCTAATGCTAACTATTCTACCACTTACCCATCTTCATTCTGCAGTGCTCCCTGTCACCTTCTAATGTTTTTATCAATATCATCATGCATCAAACTATTTAGGATCTTATAAAAACATCCTATAGGAGACTTTACTAAACTCCATTAGCCCTCTGGTTTTTATCTAGGAAATGTCTAATCTGTAAATATTTAAGAACTCATTATGCCTAATTTAAATGTCATTTTAAAATCCTGAAAAGAAATTTATACCATTATCTAACACAAAGTCACCCAAAGTAAATGGATCAGCTAGGCTGTGAAATATGTAATTCTATGTTTAGGCAAATTAATACCTTAATAACTTCAGATTTTAATATTTTTATACTACATTGGCTTGATACTTTAGTAATTTCATATTTAATATTTAATGGTGAGTGTTTTAATTCTATTTACTATAGTATGTTTTACCTCTAATCATCCCTCATTTATACTACTCTATGTATTTTGATGTTTTCGTTTTTCCATATATAATTGTATTTATCCATATTTCTGAAATGCTAACAAATACATTTCAACACAAAGTAAATTGATCTTGCTCTTTCCATCTTCTCATATGAGGATTCCAGAAGATCTCAAGTAATATAGGATTTTCTTGTACTGGCACATAATAATTAAATTCACCGATACCCAGTTTCTTCCATACTGCAGACAAAACTTGATAGGCACAGGAACGAGTTTTAAATATAACTTTTTTATAAAGCCCGAACTCTATCTGATGGAGGAGACAGCCTATTGACTCTTTCCTTATCTGTAGTTCATAAATTGTGGGTTGACCTTCATCTACCTCATTTCGATCCTCTTTTAAATAGAGTAATAAGGCCATATGTTGTAAAGCTGTAGCCCAGTAATATAACCGAAGGTTTGGTGCTGCCCACCTCCTGTTCTCTCGTAACAGTCAAAAATGTTCTGGGTCAGGTGAAAGCCCAGAGAAATCTCGAAATCATCCCGTCCAGGACTATAAACCAATAGCTCCCTACTACCAACAGGTTGGCCCTAAACAAATACAATATTTTGGGGAGAAACATCAACTTTACTAGATTGCTTCTTCCAACCAAGGTGAATCAAAGGTTGTCCATCTCTCAAAGTCTGCTTCAATTTTGCTGACTACACTGGATGAGCTTCATTTTTTAAGACAAGACAGACGGTTAAACCTACACTCAACACAACAGGGACAAAAGCAACAAGGAGGAAAAGGAGAAATAGGTGGATAGGAGAAGAAAAGAAAAATCAACTGTTCACCAATTAGCAGAAGTGGAAGAAGAAATGAAAAACAACAATCCCATGATAATTTCAGTGAATATGACACTAACAGAAAAAGAAATGAGTATTCTATCGTTATGTTTTTTATGCTATTCGGAATCAAACTTGGACTACCTGCAAAAGCGAATAGATTTATTCAAATTCATCAGGTCATTAAAATCAGAAAGTACTTCGAGATGCAACCAAAGTTTATGAAAAAACAAGTGGCCAAAAATGAGAAACAACCAGGGGAGAGGATGTAGCCTTACGGTGAGCAGTTGACCTCAAAGCTGGAGTACTGGGTTGGAGTCTCGGCAACCACGCTCAACATCCTGTGATTCTGAACAAATCACTTAATCGCCCAGTGCCTCATAAAAATGAATGTGTCATTCTATAATGAAACTGGTGCTATATAGAGTGCTATGATACCCGACGTCTCTCTCGGGTCTCGTTTCAGCCACATAAAACTCTAAAAAAAAGAAAAAGAAAAAAACCAGTTCAGAGTGGCTGATGTAGCCCTCATGAAAATGTTGCTTGAATATTAATTTATCTTGAAAAAGGACTTATTTTCTAGCCAGGAGGATATCTGAGCTTGAGTAGGTTCAATATCGTCTTTATAAAGATCCGAAAAAAGTGAAAGTAAAGTGTTTTGTATATCTTCCTGATTAGTTGATTTATTACCACTGTTGTCTATGATTAATTCACTGATATCGTTCTTAGCCCGATCTAGCCTAGCCTTCCAGGCCAGAAGTGCCCCAGCCTTCTCCCCATATTCGAAGTTCTCCATGTTCCTAGTTTGCCACTGCGCTTTACATTTCTGGTGTAAGAGTAACCTACATTTTTGTCTTGCATTGTCCAACTTTTTATTAATTAACTCGAATTCCCCCTGGTCTCCCACCATAAGCTTACTCCTTTCTGCCTCCAAGACGGCTGCTTCCCCTCTAATGATTGAAATGCTAGGACTTTTACTCAACTTTTTGAGCTTATTAGGACGTGTAGATGGCCTCTCAAGTTGGCCTTATAGGCATCCCATACCTGATCGATAGAAGTTGATCCCAGGTTAATTGAGAGGAATTCTATGGAGGATCTGCTAATAGATTGTATAATCTCCCTATCGGTTAGCATTACTCTATTCAATGTCCATCTAGGATGTACACGCTTCCCACTGATTGCATAGACAGTTATTAAGGGAGCATGGTCTGATAGGTGTATTGGCTGGACTGAGTTATGTTATGTTATGTTAAATTAACTTATTGAGCGCGCTAACACCATTAGGTTTCCTGGCGCTATACAGAGGGAGCAGGGAGGAGAGACAGAAGATAACATAACACAGAATGACGGCTAGTAATAAGCTACAGTGAAAAGGTGAGTTTTGAGGGAGGATCTGAATGTGGTGTAGGGGGAGGGCAACCTAAGAGAAAGAGGTAAGGTGTTCCAAAAAGACGGGGCTAAGAAAGAAAACCTGAGGCCACCGTGTTTCTTCCGCTTGAATCTGGGGACAGAAAGTAAGGCCAATTGAGATGACCGAAGAGTGCGGGAGGGAACATAAGGATGAAGCAAAGAAGAAATGAAGGAGGGACCATGACCAGTGAGGGATTTAAAAATGATGCAACCAAGCTTAAAGTTGCAGCGGGCAGAAACCGGAAGCCAGTGGAGACTTTTTAGGAGAGGTTGGACGTGCTGATCTCTAGGTTGATGATAGATCAAGCGGGCAGCTTGATTTTGGATCAGCTGGAGTCTCCTAAGTTGGTATGCAGGAATGCCTACGTAAAGTGCATTTGCGTAGTCAAGCCTAGACATGACTAACGCAAGCAGGGCCAAAGTGAGGGCATCGGTGGTAAGTCGGCGGGAGATTTTGCGTATTTTCCTGAGCTGGAAATGGCTGGAGGAGACTACAGCGCTGATCTGGGGTGTCATAGAAAGGTCGTTGCTTATGACAACTCCCAGACTTTTTGCTGAGTTGACAGGGCAAGGGGGGCTGCCCAGACTGGCAGGCCAAAAGGAAGAGTGCCAGGGATTAGAGGGCCCCCCGACAAGCACCAGCTCAGTCTTGTCGGGGTTAAGTTTCAGATGGTTTGTGCCCATCCAATCGCTGATGAAGCAGAGGGTGTTTTGGAAAGTGGAGATGGATTGGTCACTGGAGTCGATAGTGAAGACCAGTTGAATGTCATCCGCGTAGTTGAACGCGGAGACATTGAATTGGCGGAGGGAACGGATAAGCGGGGCTAGGTATAAATTAAAAAGGAGAGGGGATAAGGAGGATCCCTGCGGGACACCACAGGTCAGCTCGACTTGAGAGGCAGAAAACTGGGACAGTCTGACAGCTTGATGGCGGTGAGTCAGAAAAGAGCGCACCCAATCCAGGGCAGTGCCCTGGATGCCAGCCTCTCTGACACGGTCGACCAAAATATCGTGGTCGACCGTGTCAAAGGCGGCTGACAGGTCTAGAAGAACCAGGGCCTGACAGGTGTTAGAGTCGGCGCCCCTCCGTAGTTCGTCCATCACAGAGAGGATGACTGCTTCTGTGGAATGCGCAGGTCTGAACCCAGCCTGCTGGGGGTCCAAAACACAAGAGTCCTCAATAAAAGAAGTAAGGGTTTGAGTGACATGGGACTCCAGGACTTTGCTAAGGAAGGGAAGGAGGGAGATAGGGCGATAGTTGCTCATGGTGGACGGGTCAGCCGTGGGTTTTTTCAGGATGGCGACCACCTCTGCCCGTTTGAAGGAACCCGGGACCACCCCCGAGGTTAAAGAGTTGTTTAAGAGGGCTAAAGGGGGGTCCGGGCAGGAAGTAAAAGCTTCTCGCAGGGCAGAGCGGGGGCAACAGTCGCTAGGGGAGCCAGAAGAAACTTTGAGCAAAAGGGAGAGAAACATCTCTTCTGGAATGAGGGGGAGCTGGGATAGGGTGTGGGTGATGGGGTGAAAGGAAGTGCTGGGGGGGAAAGAAGTGGATGAAACGTGAGCAGAAATGCTGGTTTTGATTTTAACAATTTTGTCCACGAAGAACTGATTCAGGGAGTCACACAGAGGCTGGGAGGGAAGCGGGGCAATGGTGACTCTCGCCGGGTTAGATAATTCCTCAACAATAGAAAAAATGTCTTTAGATTTGTTAGTAGAGTTCAAAATCTTATTGGAGAAATAGCTGGATTTAGCCCGGGCTATAGCAGACTGAGATGCCTATGATGTTATTTAAAGCTTCTTTATTAGTCAACATTTATTAGTCAACATATAATCTATCAACATATAATCTATCCGTGATGAGTGTCTATATGTTTTGCTGTAATAAGTAAATCCCTGCACATCTCCTTTCTTGGATCTCCATATGTCAGCTAAATTTAAATGTAAAATTACATTTTTCATTACCCTTTGTGATTTAGGGGCTGCTAATATGTATTTTGAGTTGGAACTATCCTTTCCAGGGTCGAGTCTAATATTGAAGTCTCCGCCGTTTATCAACGGGGGACTTGACAACATTAAGGACCCCTGTAATTTAAGTAAAAATGAAGAATCATCCATATTCGGACCATAATAAGATGAACGTGCCATCTCAGCTCCCCCAAAATAGGGCAATTACCCACCTACCAGATTGATCAGTTTGGACAGACTTGATCCTACAGGTGACACCCTTCTTAATCACGATTGCTACCCCACAGCTGCTCAGTGTCTGTTGCGAGACACAGAAACACTGTATCCATGGGGTCTTAGAGAAAGCCTCATAAAACTCAGTTGGGCTTAGATGTGTCTCCTGAAGTAAGCAAATATGTACTGGAGCAAGCTCTAGATATTTCAGAAACAATCTTCTCCTACCGGGACACCTCAGGCCATTTAGGTTCCATGACATATATTGGATTTTACGGCCACCTATCACTTTACCCATTGGGGCCTTGAACACCATCGCAGGTACTGCACTCCCTTACTGCCTCCTTATTAAAAAGCAAAAGTTAGGTTTAGGTGAGGTATTTTTTATTTGACCTACTCAAGCTCAGATATCCCCTGGCTAGAAAATAAGTCCTTGCCTACTCTTACGGAGGCCTCCTGAGAGGCGCTGGATGCCCCTATGATGATAGAGGAGATTAGCAACCAAATAAATCGAGCAAAGAATAAAAAAGCCGCTGGTCTTGACGCCCTCCTCAGTGAAATATATAAATTACTACAGGAAGAGCTTCTACCGGTGCTCCTTATGCTTTTTAATTCAATCTGTAGCTCCAACAGGGTGATGCCAAGATCTTGGAGCGAGGCCACGTTAGTGTTAATTTTAAAACCTGGGAAAAATCTCCTAGCCGCAGATTCTTATCTTCCAATCTTCCTGCTAAATGCCAACTATACGATCTTTGTGGGCATTATAGCAGGGAGATTGGTGAAATAGGCATCTAACTTGATCAATCCAGATCAGAAGGGCTTTATGCCGGGAAGGGTGATCCAAGAACAAACCCAGTTGCTGATAGGCAACATCGACCTTGAAGTTGCAAGGACAGACCCCTTAGCAGTAGTTGCAATTGACGCTGCTAAAGCCTTCGACTGGGTGTGTTGGAGGTATCTCTGGTGAACATTATAGGCCATGGGCTTGGGCCCAATGTTCGTACAGACAGTGAAGCTCTGTTATTCGGATGCTTTAGCTAAAATTCTTCTGAATGGTTCTTTGACTACAAGTTTTTTAATTCAGAGGGGGACTAGGCAGGGATGCCCCCTGTCCCTCTTATTAATCAACCTCTACATAGAACCTCCTGCGCAGACCATCAGACTGAATAATGCCATTTTCCCATTTAAATCATCAGACTACGAGTGCAAATTGGCATTATATGCTGACGATGTTATAGTTTATACCAGCAACCCAGAACAGACCATACCACACTGGAGTACACTCTGAGGGAATATAATAAGGTTTCGGGGTACCTTGTAAATTCGGATACAACTGAAATAATGTGCTGGAACACAGTATATAGAGATGGTTCTGAAAGTAGAGAACTCAGATATCTTGGAATTAAAGTAGTCAAAGAATTAAAAAATTAAAAAGGACATACACTATCTGTTTGCTAAATGGAAACACCTCCCTTTGACCATGTATGGGAGGGTCGATTTAGTAAAAATGTTAGTACTTCCAAAATTGACGTATATTTTTAACGTAGTCCACTAACTTTCCCTAGTAAAAACATCAGCAGGATACAGGGGAAAATAGGCAGTTTTATTTGGGCTCAAAGAAGGCCAGGATGTAGTGGAAAAATGTGAAGAGGAAGCTCCTCAAAGGAGGACTAGCGCTCCCGGACATCAACTGGTACCTAATGGCTTTCCAATTCAAAGGTATAAGGATGTTATTATCTTATCCTGAATAATCGGCTTGGGGTAGAGTACTCAGGGAACTGGTTTTGATGGAGAAGGGTGGTGTCCACGGAGGATGTTTGTATAAATTTGGCGCACCAAATTTTTTAAGAGGGTTTGGCTTAAGGTGTTGAAATCAGCACTATCTATTTGGTATAAAATAAGAAGTATATGGGGCATAGGGCATTTTTCTGATTTTGCCCCAATCTGGGACTCTCCTGGGACTCCACTCTGCCTGAAAGACTGCCTGGCGATACCAATCAAAAATTCAGGGATGGCCAGATGGTCAGATTTGGTTGATTCAGAGGGCATTCTTCCCTGGGAATTTCTACAAGTCAAGATAGGTCCACTGTTTTCAAGATTTAAATATCTCCAGCTAAAATCATGGTATGAGTCAGAAGTTGAGGACATCTCAGGGAATTGGGAATTAGAGCAGCTGTTGCAAGACCCTAGTCCAAGGAAGCAAGAGATAGCTCTTTGGTATGCACAAATTCAAGAAGCGGAGGAAGCCAAGACCCCCTCCCCAACATCAATCTGGAATTCAACGCCACTCGCCCCAAATATCGAGGAATAATTTGAATCAACATTGAAGACCTTATACAAATTTGTAAAACCTTTCACCCAGAAGAAAAATCATTTTTTTGTAATAAATAGGCTGTATTACACCCAAGCCAAAATTGCAAAATTTGCTCCTAATCCGCCACCAAGTTGTCCCAGATGTACTCAAATCAATGCCAATCATATGCATATTTTTTCCAATGCCCAGAATCAGATATTTTTTGGAAAGGTGTGGGGGATATCTTATCATCTATATTGGACATGGATATAGAAGTAGACCTACTCCTAGTCTTTTTTGGTATGAACGATTCAACCAAGGAGGTGTGCTCACAGAATCAAAAAGCTCTCTTATTATACTTAATACTTCTAGCAAGGAGAGAGATCTGCATTAAGTGGAAATCTGCCACCCCTCGAGGTACGGAAGACTTTCTAAAAGCCGCTGTAAACATGTCAAGACTAGAACAAGAAACTGGAGATGACGGCCCTCCTAACATTTGACAACCCTTTACAAGATGGGCATGTCATAGGCATCTGATTAATTAATCAATGTGTTAAAAATTAAAATGGCTCCCGGCATCAAGGTCCTATGATTACACCAGTCCTCAACCACGTGAGGAAGGCCAAGGGGCCTAGATGGAAATAGTGAGCCAAGGGGTCCCCAGAAGCGAAGAGATAAAAAATTGGCTTGTTAAATCTGTGAAAGTCTTGGTGAGATGAGGACTTTTAAAAAAAAATGTATTTTGAAAAAAACACATGTGACCTGCCAATCGGTAACCCCAGGCCAAGGTCTCAGAGCCTACCTGACCATGTATTTCAGAGTCTGGGTTGATGGAGAGTTTACGCCGGGCAAATTTGATAATAGTGATGGGCTTTTTGACCGTGTATGCGAGTATATCATTGTGCATATTGACATCCAATTGAGCAATATTTCATCCCCCCTTTAGTTGGATTTTCAACTACATTATCTAACCAATACTTCATGACAGTCACATAATTGGGGACTGGTTGTTCTTCAGTTTTGGCTATTACTACTTCCGTATTACTTGCATTGTACCTAATTTGAGGACTGTGTTTTTACATCAGGAAACCCTCAATTGCAGGAAACCACACAAAAAACAGGAATATGAAAACCGGCAGCAATGATGTGCACAGACCAGTCGACCACCTGGGGAGCCAGGAGAAACTTTTCATATTCCATTTGTGCTCTGGGGCACCTCCCTCCTGAAGCATGTCTCTGTGTAAACAGTGCAATGCCTGGATGGCAAGAGTTAGAATCCAGTTGTCCAGGTCACTGCCTGGTATTTATGCAAAAACAAAAGTTGATGGACTGAATGCAGAACCATGTCATACATTCACCCCAGTACAGAGATCTGGGCCTAAATCCATCGTTTTTTTGCTCACCATGCATTCCAGTTTGAACCCAGCCATATGCAACTCAGTCTTGTCCCTGTGCAATGTTGAACACTCTGTCCATCATCCCCTTTGGTTTTGCTTTGTTTGCCCTAAGTTGGCAGTGTATGCTCAGACGTGGGTTCCTTGCTCACTTTTCCACTGGATTCAAGATAGACTGACTGATGAAGGCTTTGAGCCAGAAACCAGTCCAAGGATGCTTGTTTTCGGTCTAGGGAAGACATGGCTTGGCAGTTTGGACTGGACTGTTCCCATGAGGCACAGGGTCAGACTGATTTGCATATGGCCATGTCGGAACTGGGGTGGCAGAGTGAGCTAAAGAATGATGATGGATTAAACCCAGATCAGTTTGTAGTGTAGTTCCTATTTTCCCAATAGGCCCTGCGCATTGGAATAACATAAACAGCAGTATAGACGTAGAAGTGCGGTCTTCCAGGTCTCTACTGACTATGCTAAACTTAATTGGGTTTGTTACCAACTAGCTCGGAGGTCACTGGAAACTTTCTTGACTGAATAGGAAGTGATCAGCTTCCCTGGCACAGACAAGAAGGGATTCAGTTTTCCAACAACCGCATAAACATGACAACTTTGCTCCTTAGAATAAGAGTCAATCTCTAGAATTGTGTGAAACAATAGACAGTTATTTTACTCAGTCAGTTGTGCAGATTACTTTCACCAAGATGCAGAGAATAGAGAGACAAGCGTTTTCAATAAAAAGGTATTATTTATTGAACAGTCTTTCTTCTCGTGCAAGAGAAGAATTGCAAGACTAGTTATTATAAAAAGTGCGTACAGTAAAATGAGGACTGCGAAATAATACTGTAAAAGCATTGATATGGTTTCTTAGCCATACAATGGTTAAAATGAATAAAAAAATATGCATTCATATATACATTTGTCTAACGTACTCAACTGGTGCGTCTAACTACGCCTACCCCAGTGTACCTGACCTAAGCCTAATACTTGGGCGAGGAGTAAGTAAGTAGCAGTTTTAGTTAAGTTGGTTTTGCCAAGGTTTGCTTCAAGAATTCTCTCTAAGGGTTTAGTCAACACCATACCTCTGAAATAGAATGTTGGAGGTCTTGTATCTCCTTTCAGGACTCGATATCCCAGTCACTCGCAAGAGTAGGCTGGAAACGCCGGAGCTGGATTTTCTCGGCAGGAGAAAAGACAGCGTCTCTCCCAGCGCGTCAAGGAGGAGGAGGGGCAGCTTGCAACTGTTGGGCTCTGTAAGGGACAGCTGATCTGCTCCTGTGTTCACCACACCATCGCTATCATCGATGTCGTTGAGGCAGTGTTTGCTTAAGGCAACGTTGGTAATATTTATACCTGAAAGGTGCCTTGTTTGACGTAAGTTTTTGGACATAAGACGTCAATAAAGATGTCACTAGGTCTCTCAGTGCTCATTAGAGTTCTATTACTAATCAAAACATAGCAAGCGGGGCTTTCCCAGGTTGCTGAGTTCTATCTTGTTGAAGAACTCGGAATGTAATCTAGGAATCTTAGATAGTGGCTTCTGCTGTGTCATTTGCTCTAATGTGCTGCAGAGGAAGAGATTCTGAAATGTGGCTCTGATCGTGCTAGGCCAGAGACGAGTTTCTGAAATATCGCTCTTGATGGTTTATGCCATTATAGGGGTATAAATGGATTATAGCCGTATAGGTCATAGTATTGATCGGGGTCCTACATTAGAACACGACAAGTTGACTGGGGGTGAGTGCTTTCAGTGTTCAACACTCCTTCCATCATCCCCTTTGGTTTTGCTTTGTTCGCCCTACGTTGGCAGGGTGCGCCCAGACATGGCTCCCTAGCTCACTTTGCCACTGGATTCAAGATAGCCTGGATGATGAGGGCTGTGAGCCCTAAACCGGTCCCAGAATGCTTGTTTCCGGTCCAGGGAAGACATGGCTTGACAGTTCGGGCTGGACTGTTCCCATGAGGCACAGGGTCAGACTGATTTGCATATGGCTATGTCTGAACTGGGGTGGCGGAGTGAGCTAAAGAATGATGATGGATTAAACCCAGATCAGTTGACTGGCGGTGAGTGCGTGCAATGTTCAAAACTTCGTTTATCATCCCCTTTGGTTTTGCTTTGTTAGCCCTAAGTTGGCAGGGTATGCCCAGAAGTGGGTTCCCTAATAACTTTGCAAATTGTATTTAAGATAACCTGGCTGATGGGGCAGTGAGCCCGAAACCGGTCCCAGGATGCTTTTTTCTGGTCCAGGGTAGACATGGCTTGGCAGTTCGGGCTCGCCTGTCCCCATGAGGCACAGGTTCCGACTGATTTGCATAAGGCCATGTCTGAACTTAGGTGGCGGAGTGAGCAAAAGAATGATGATGGATTAAACCCAGATAATTTGACTGGGATGAGTGCTTGCAAGGTTCAACACTCCGTCCATCATCCCCTTTGGTTTTGCTTTTTTTGCCCTAAGTTGGCAGCTATGCCCAGACGTGGGTCCCTTGCTCACTTTACCACTGGATTCAAGATAGCCGGGCTGATCAGGGCTGTGAGCCCAAAACCGGCCCAGGACGCTTGCTTGTTTCCAGTCCAGGGAAGACATGGCTTGGCAGTTCAGGCTGGACTGTTCCCATGAGGCACAGGGTCAGACTGATTTGCATATATCCATGTCTGAACTGGGGTGGCAGAGTGAGATAAAGAATGATGATGGATTAAACCCAGATCATTTGACTGGGGGTGAGTGCTTGCAATGTTCAACACTCTGTCCACCATCCCCTTTGGTTTTGCTTTGTATTTATGCACAGCATGACCTGCCGTTCGTGACACACACCCCTTCCTCCTTTGCGGTCATTAAGTCTAACACATACCGATGTTGCATCACCATGAGGCAGATGACGGTGAAGAAAGGAATGGACCGTCCTGTGTTTACTTGTGTGTCAGAAAACAGTCTGGATTCCTCTGGAATGTCTTTGTACTGAGCCCAGCCAAAATACTCAACAGTTATTTTTTCTCAAGCCTGATGATAAAACAAATTACATTGCGTGTGCAGCATTGCCATTTGACATTGCAGCGTGCACAATGTAATTATATATATATATTTTTTTTACTTACCTTAGTTCAGCCACATGCAGGAGTTTACTACCCCCCACCCTGCCACTCCTACAGGGTAGTCCAGACTCTATACGTTTTAATAGGTGCACTACCCCCCCCACATCAGACATGTTAAAGATACAATGAACCATTTCCTCAAAATGGAGCTGGAAGTTCGTACGGACTAGTACCTCTATCTCAGATAAAGATCTTGCAACTTGGAGATCAAAAGTATGTCGGGCTGAGGTTAAGGCCAAATCTTTCTTAAAAAACATGTCTTTCAGTACGCTCAGAGAATCCAAACATATAAAGGAAACATTCAATGAACCATTGAACATGACAACCATTGACCATTCAGGTATTGTGAAACAGTACAGTACTTTTCGCTCAGTCAATCGTGCTCACTTAGTCTCAGAGAGATACACAGAATAAACATTGAACCAGTGTCATTCTAGTATAAAACATGTGTGCTGCAACAATCATTCGACAGAAGCAAATGTAAAAGATTACAATCACCAATAGAGTGAACAAAAGGTACAATTCTATTAAAGTGCTAAAATAATATTATATGCAGGCATATATAAAAACAGTAATCTTAGTGTACTCCTACTATGCAGACCCCACCTAAGTGTACTTAGCAAGGGATGTCAGACCTCTGCGTGTTCAAGCTTCAGTGTGCATAGATTTCAGTGTCTTGTGTCAGCGTGGAAGCGTCTCATCTAGTTACCTAGTGATGGTGTGGTTCTTTTATACCAAGCAGGTAGTCTTAGGGTTTCTACCACAATCAATGTGTTGTGAGTACAACTATGCAAATAAGCCGAAATCAATAATTGCAACTAAGCAAAGTAGCCCTGTCACATAAGAATGAATAGAGCGATGACTTCTGTACAGAGTATCTTAATCCTGTTATGTACGTCATGTGCAGGGGCTTTTACCAAGAATCCTCATACATAATAAATTAGGCTAGTTGCAAAGAAACCAATAGACATTTATTCAGCACATAACTGGGTAAAGGGTCAGTGCAAGAACCATCATGCAGAGCAAGGTAAGACTAATGTAGGTAAAAGGTCACTTTGCTACTTAGGCCTAGGTTAAGGAACATAACAACCGGAGGTGATGGAATGGGACAGTTGGTTGATCGGGCACTCTTTCCCTTCCCACTGACTCACATCGCACAACACTTTGCAATCTGTCGGATCTTGTGATATGATGTTTATGGGGTCTTCACTATCCCAAGCATATGGGAGAACTGGCTACTGACACTGGAGGACAGCTTCGTTTTGGAACTTAAAGGGGGCCTCCATTGTCTGGAGGCAGCTAGCTTTTGGGGCCTGTGTTAGAACCACACGCCATAAGGTATTTTGGTTGTGGGCTGAATGGCCAAGAATGGGGTCCTTCCGATTTTCATAATCGGAAACCGTCCCAATTTGGACTTGAGTGTAGGGACCTGGGTGCCTGCTTTAAAAAGACTTGGACGGGAGCTGTGCTGCCCACTTGTCAGACTACCCTCCCCTGGGTCTTGGTCAGCAGCATAGTGGGGCCTAGGCTCCTGCAGAGACCCTGATTGGTGGACAGTAGTGAGGATTTCAAGCTAGGGGAAGAGTAAGCAAATTCAGCGCTCAAAACAGAATTCATAAGTATTTAAACATAAATGCAAATTTGTAGAGTGCTTAAAAGAGGAGGGATATCATCCATGAAACCCCTGAGTGCCCGTGCGCTTAAAAAGTTAAGAATAACACAACATACCATAACATCCCTGCATCCCCTGAACCCAAGAGATTATACAACGCCTGTATATTCTCCAGTCCTTTTTTTTATTGGTTCAGAATTCTCTGCCAGCCAACTCGTGTTTCATCAGTGGGTAATTCACCCCTCGACTTCCTCTGGGCTGAAAAAATTAGTAGCGCAACTTAAACATCCATCTTGGGAAGATATTAGAACATTTCACTCTGTGCCAAAAGTAACTGTTCCTAGTTTGGAATCACAAAGCACAGTTGGTAGTGGAAACTGCATGATCAACATTTCACATTAGAGATACAGTAATGTTCATGGAACTGTTTAATCATTTCTTGTGTCGATTTCCACTACATCCAGAAATTAAAACACAGTTAATTTAAATTGAGTAAGTGTATTTTGTACACCCGTGAAGAAATGCAAAGCTGTAAGCCACTACAGGCATACACAGTGTCTCCACATACAAGTGAAGCCTTAAGCTGCAGCCAATCATGCCCTATCCCTAATCGTAAGTATCTGTCACCTGATACCAAATTTAAAAGGTACCTGTTTTGATTGTATCAAGTCAGTAACCAGTGCTTGTCCAAACACAGTACACCAACTAAAGCGCTTTCATTGAATATCAATATCACATACCTTGAGTTGGGATAAAATTCTCCCTGCTAAATCCAATCACAGTGATACAGTATGTTATGCAAATCAAAACTCTTCCAAAATATACAATGTTCAAGTGTGTCCACAACGTATATATAAGTGGTAGCCTGCAGCACAAAACAATAAGCTCATAGTCATGCTCGATTAAGACAGTGTCCGCTGACACATCAGTCCACTTCTTCTAGCATTATTCAGAGCAGACCGGGACATCACCACACTCCCCAAAGTAATGTTTTAATATCCTTACCCATAATATGGCCAGTATGTATGAAACTTCTACCACAGATAGTGCACCGTGTTCAGCGTTCTGCCCGTGCGCCATCTTATCTCACTTTTAATTCTTTTTCGTATTCATGCACGTCACACCCAATAAAGAACAGACTATTTTCAACTTGTTAGCGGCCCGCCATCTTAGACTATGTTAAGGAAATTGTTCAATGAAATCATTCTTACTTGTATTGTTCCTTATCTGCCTATAAGAAATAATTCACCAAACATATATTTAAAGTCTATATCATATAAATGTCCCACATCAACGCAAACGATTTGTCACGTTACTTGAATATCTACAGCCTATGTCATTTTGTTCCTGACATGATTCAGGCTCATACATTTTTACCACATGTATGTAGTTCAGATGCAATGCTGTTTTGTCTTAGGTTGCACACTTCTGTGTTGACATTTTGCCTGGGGATGATGGTGTGTCCACAATGCAGCAATGATTTTGTTCATCACAATTGCTGGCCCAATAGCTTAAGCATTGTCCAGAGTTGGGACATGTGTGCCACTCCACATGACAGCCAGTAGGTTTTATTTGCAAGCAACTGTGTCATCAAGGAATGGATGCCTATGTGAGGGCTGACATATTTGAAGTTGTGTCTCATAAATGATTGTACCTTGGCACTCACACCACTTGTTAAACGTTGTTCATGTTTAGAATGTGTTAATATGTCAAATTGTTTAAATGACACTTATGTGCCTGCATGATAGATGTCTCAGAAGGTAGTGCACACAAAGCAACATTTCCACTTTCTTGAAAGAATCTGGCACATATTCAAAGAGGCCCGTGTTAGCGATTAATGGTGTGACTTGATCTCCATATACATGTCCCTACAGTGGTCTTGAAGTATTGAAACTCCTTTGTTGTCAATTATACAAACTAATGAGTGTCAAGACATCAAGACCTCAGTTGGACCATGTATATGGACAATATGCAACGCCATTTGTTTCTAACAGTGTTTTCTCTTGAAGGGTGCCAGCTTTTTCAATGAATGTGTACATGTTTTTTATTGTGCATTTCATTGTGAGATATCTTTCATGCAGGCACACACATGTTCTCTTCATAAGATGGTGAATTACTACATTCAATCCATGTTGATTGTGTAAAGTATGGCGAGTCCCAAAATACCAACAATTTTTTATCATTTATTTTTTGCCCAATGTACTTACAGGGCTCTGAGTGTGGCGTCACCTTGGGGAGTGAGGTGGGTTAGTTTGCCCTGAGGGGCACCACTACTGTTTGTTTCTTTGTGAACTTCAGGTGGCATCACTTCATTGTATTGTTCTGCTCTCCTGTAAACAAACACTCGCTTCTCTGTGTATTTCTCATTCAAGTTGTGGTCAGGTGTGTTCTTTGGATCATTGTGTCCAAGTAGCATTGTGTCTATACCAACTGGGCAGTACAAGGCTCAAATATGTGCAGAGTTATCTGGCTGTTACTCATGATGCATGGCATGATTTGCAGTATGAC
Source organism: Lissotriton vulgaris (assembly GCF_964263255.1). NCBI lineage: Eukaryota > Metazoa > Chordata > Amphibia > Caudata > Salamandridae > Lissotriton > Lissotriton vulgaris. The sequence goes on from NC_141693.1 coordinate 1,459,349,452, forward strand.
CTACTAATTTTGTGCTCATGTGTCAGATGTGTACAGGTCACTGATGCATTTCTGTTTTTTCTCCTTGCCCACAGCATCATCACCAGAAACTGGCGGAGACAGCTGTACGGACCAAGAGGAGGGACTCAGCCACGTGCCACCAGCGTGGAGGAATCAGAGGGAGCCAGTGGTCATGGAGGGTGAGGAGAGTCAGTTTGTGGACCAGTTGGAAGGCGAAACATCATACTAGGCCGATGGTTCCGATTCTGGCTCCCTGGAGGAGGGGGAATATGCAGCAACACTAGGCAGCTTCACACAGTCTGTGCCCGCCCCCTCCTTCACCATATTCACCCTCCCAGTTGCTCCCATCCCTTCTGTTCGTGCAGCCCCCCATGTCTCCTTCAGCCCCGGCACCGCAGCCCCTGCCCCTGTCACCCCTGCTTCCCTCAGTGCGGAGTCTGTGGACTTACTCCGCAAGTTGCATGTTGGTCAGACATCGATGCTGAGTGTCCTCCGGGGCCACACTCAAATCCTGACCCAGTTGTTGTCTTTCATGGAGGGCATGTCAGCAATGATGTCTGACTAACATTGGATCATGCAGTCCATGGACTCCGCACTGATGGCAGCAGTTTCCCTCCTGCAGTGGTTAGCCCCCCCCCCCTCCTTTGGACCCATCCACACTCCCCTCTACCATACCTGTCCAACGCACATGCAGGAAGACACCATCACTCACCCCAACAGACCCAGGCAGCACACCCCCACTTGTGGTGAGCGCACACGTCCTGGCACGCACACTCAGGGGGCTGCAGGCACACCCACAGGGACTGGGATCAGACCGCATACACGCAGCCAGAGTCATGGTGTGCATCCCTCACAGCCCTCTCCCTCCACTCCAATTGTATACTCTGGTGTAGGGGTTGGGCTGGCCGAAATGACTGCAGTGTGAAGTGCTGAGCCCACCTTTGGCGCTGCACACTGCAATGAGGAGGATACGTCCACCCCTACACCTACCACACCTACCCTTACCACTCCTGTGCCTAGTCCTTCCTCTGATGATGCCCCCTAATGGTCCACAACACATTGAGTACTCCATGTGAAGGCAGGTTGGGGTAGACGACCTACCCAGCGTCCCCCTACAAGGACTAATTTCTGAACTGGCCGTTGGCCTTATCTGAGCAGAGACTCATTTTTCAACATCTTTTTTGTTTCTGCTGAATAAAGCCTTTTATTTAATGTTCACCACTATTGCATTTCAGGTACTTGATGTTGGTGATGAGGGACCTGGAGTTGGTGTCATGGTAATGTTTTGGGGTTCTGAAAAATGTTTTTTGTTGATGGTCATGAGGTGGGCCATGGTATCTGTGTGCCATCATAATGTCTCTGCAATTAATCATTGGTTGTATGTCTTCAGTTCGGCTAGAGACATTGTCCCAAGGAGTGTTCCTTCCTCTGTGGCACCTGACATCTTCACTGTAGACAGTTGCACTATTGTTGTGCTGACATGTGTGCACATTTCCTTTTTTGGTGACGGTTCCCTTCCACAATGGCCATGCCTGCTCACAGATGTCTACTGCTCATTGGTCTGTGCCATCCCTGCAAATCACTGTACTTGAGTTTTGAGTATGTACAAATGCCTTCATGGACACATTCAACCTTTTCACCATTATGCATGTGTATAATCACAGCCTACCCCTAAGTTGAGGGATGCTATGCAGGGTATTTCGGCACATGACTCACAATGATGTGCATTGGATCTAAGGGGTTTCAACCCTCTTCCTCCCATGAGAGACTGCATCTTGGTGGTCTGACGACCACTGTACATTCATATCAGTCCTGGGATGTGCGTGACAGTGTGTGTTCACTTTCGCTCTCTTTGTTTTGTAGGCTGTTACATTACTATACACTATTGTGTCAAGATGGTAGGGTGTGTATTTCACCAGCAACCTCCATGGGTGGGTATGCATGTGGAATTTGACAACACACCCACATGTGGTGTGTCACAAAGTGTGTGAAAGTAATCCATCCTCCAGGGAGTGGGACACTGCTGTAAGTGATGTGTTGCTATGGCACTATCATTATAGTCACAAGTTAGGGATGTGCACATAGCCCCAAGTGGTTGTGGTATGCAGAGGATGATGTACAGCTCATATGTCGGACCTCTGCTGGGAGTCATACCCACCCACCCCTCATGTGTCTGGGCACTGCTGGGAGTCCTCTGCACCCACCCCCATACTGTTGGCCTCTGCTGGGAGTCATACCCACCCACCCTCATATGTCTGGGCACTGCTGGGAGTCATATCCACCCACCCCCATACTGTTGGCCTATGCTGGGAGTCATACCCACCCACCTCTCAAATATCTGGGCACTGCTGGAAGTCCTCTGCACCCACCCCTCATGTGTCTGGGCACTTCTGGGAGTCCTCTGCACCCACCACTCATATATTTGGGCACTGCTTGGAGTCCTCTGCACCCACTCCCATACTGTTGGCCTCTGCTGGGAGTCCTCTGCACCCACCACCATGCTGTTGGCCTCTGCTAGGAGTCATACCCACCCACCCACCCCTCATGTGTCTGGGCACTGCTGGGAGTCATATCCACCCAACCCTCATATAGCTGGGCACTGCTGGGAGTCATATCCACCCACCCCTCATATGTATGGGCACTACTGGGATTCCTCTGCCCTGCCCCAATACTGTTGGCTTCTGCTGGGAGTCATACCCACCCACCCCTCATGTGTCTGGAAGCGGGCGGCGGGTGGGCAGTGGGTGGCCTGGATTGGTTCAATCTCCGTGCCTCTCTACGATAGTCCCTTCCGCGACTTCCGCCCACCCCTCAAAATTATTATTCCCACTCCAGAGAGTGCAACAGTAGGGAAAGTGTTGGATAGCGTAGAAGTTAAAACTAGCATACTTATAAATAAATTAATAATGTTTAAATATTTAAAAAATAGTTTATTAAATTAATCTAAACTATTTACAAATACCAATAAATAATTATTAAAAAAATAATTACCAATTTATAATTATTATCCTAAAAATTAATTATCAATATTCAACTATAATTGTAATACCTACTTAATTACATATCTATTACTTTACACACTGTTCCCCTATCAGTGCACAAAAAACACCAATAATAAAATAATACACTTAACATAATTATCAATTAATCAATGATTTAAAATTAATTACCTGAATACAAATTAATTAATAATTAGTTAATATAATTAGCAAAAACAATTGATGAAAATCAATTATTACTTAATTGTATTTAATTGACTTCCCACCCTATTCCCCTAAAAACCCACAACCCACTATAGAACATAATTATCAATTAATCAATGAATTAAAATAAATGACCAAATAATAAAAATTAAATACCACTTAATTAAAATTAATGTATAATTCCTAAAAAATTTATAATTAATTTTGTATAATTAAATTACTTCCCACCTTATTCCCCTATAAACCCACAACCCGCTACAGAACATAATTATCAATTAATTAAAATAAATTACCAATTAATAAAAATTAATTAACAATTAATTAAAATTAATTTATATTTCCTAAAAAATTAATAATTCATTTAGTGTAATTAAATTCCTTCTCACCCTATTCCCCTATAAACCCACAACCCGCTACAGAACATAATTATCAATTAATCAAATAATCAAAATGAATGACCAAATAATAAAAATGAATTAACAATTCATTAAAATTAATTTATAATTCCTAAAATATTAATAATTCTTTTAGTATAATTAAATAACTTCCCACCCTATTCCCCTACTAACCCACAACCCTCTACTGTACTAAAATACAAAAATTACTTAAATTACATTTAAACAAAATTCATACATATTAAATACATAATAATATACATAGAAATCATATAAAAATCGATATTAGTAACATCGATATTACTAACATCGATATTAGTAACATCGATATTACTTACATCGATATTAAAAAAATGGATATTACGTACCTCCGAAATTCTGTCGTCCCATATAAAAAAATCGATATTTCTTACCTTCTATATTCTGTCCCTTCAATATTAAAACATCAATATTTTGGTAGGTCGATATTAAAAAATCGATATTTTGTCTGCCTACCGTCAGCCAGACCGACCCTTCGCACCCTCCACTGGCTCCCGGTTCAGAAGCGGATCAGGTTTAAGGCTCTTTGATTGGTATACAAAGCGTGGGAAGGATTCAGCTCACCCACGATCTCCACCATGATTCGTCCCTACAAAGCCAGTCGAAACCTTCAATCAGATGATCTTCATCTGGCAGAGATCCCTAAGATCAAGAGATCCAGGAGTGGTGGCAGACTTTTTTCATATAATGCCTCTAAACTCTGGAATTCCTTGCCTCTCCACCACACGTTATTTCGGAGCACATGGCTTTCTGGAAGCAACTAAAGACATTGCTCTTTCCCTAGTCCCTATGGCCCCCTGTGTTGGTGACTTAGCGCTAGGAGGCATCCAGGGAGCCATGTGCTCTACAAATGTCATTCTATTCCATTCTATTCCAATAACACTTTAAACCATGCCTCTAAGTTAAGGCTAGCAGCTTTTGTGCCAAGATACTAGAAGGTTAGGTACAGATTAATTTAGTGACTTTTGTGGTTCACCAGGATAGGGATTGTGCCTGTTGCATGAGAATTATTAACACCCCACCCAACCATCAACCCAATTTCTCACATTGGTGTGAAGTTGCATATGAATCAGCATGTGTTCCCTTGCTTTCCTTGATTTCACTTCACAAGCACAAATATTCTGGCCATGCAGCAAGAGTTACAGCAGAGGAGGCTCTGATCAGTTAGTTACTTTTAAAGTTGAGTTAATGACTGTCACCATAGTGCATTACAACTCACTGGTGAGCAACCACACCGCAGCAGTTTGTGGACAATGCCAGTCCATACCGTCATCTCCAATGATTTAGAGGGATTCTGGGTCAACGAGGTGTGCTGGGAAAGATATTTGTATTCACTTATAACAGAGGTTCATAATTGTTTTACGTTAAAATGTAATCCTCTGCAAACCAATCTTTAGCAGCCTCGAGCTTGATGTGGACATAGGATATGTACATACTTACATATATCCTTTTCTTAGGACGTCAAAGCAAATTTATGAATAAACATCTATTATTCAGCACCAATATACCCTTCTGGGTGAACGTGTGCCTGACTAATACACATTTAGGATTGAATTACGAGATGGGAAGTGAATTGAGCAGTTAACAAAGTAGCTTGCATCCATAAGGGATGACAATGCTTTTAACATGGCTAGGGTGCTCACTGAAAAGAGTAAACTAGTCCATATAGATAATATTTGTTTGCATTGTTTTTGTTTTTCTGGAAGAAGCTTTTAAGTAGTTTTCAAGTTTATTTTTATTTATGATTACGGAACTCTCATGAAATTCACATAAAAGACATAGCATTACATTCCATAAAATCTTGAATAAGTAATATTACATTACATAGAATAATGAATAAAAATACAAAGTGAACTGGACGTCGAGACAACCACCTAATACAGAGTCAAAAAAACATTTTAAAAAGTTATACAATTTAAAACAGAACATTTCATTAGGGGGGTTGTTCATAGCCGCAAGAAAAGCAGTAGCAGACAGAATATTCAATTGGAGACAGATGGGTCTTAGCCAGTTTCGCCTGTGCGACATTAGAGGTGGGCAAACAAAGATGACATGGAGCAAGTCCTGATTTTTCATATTGCAGAGATCACATAAGGCTGATGAACCATACCATCTGGATAAGAGAGATTTCAAAGGAAGTAAGTCCTGCCTTAATAAAAGCAATAGACGCCTGACTCCATGAGGAATGTTCCAAAAAACATACGGTTGCGCATTCCTCACCAGACAGGAATCAATAACTGGAGTGGTGCCTTTTTTTTTTATTACGAGTCTCTCTATCCAGTCTAAACCCTAATTCCCAAGATGCGGACTTCAGGAGGGTTTTCAACTGATATGCAGATAAAGAAAACAAAACAGCTTCATCTAGTTGTAATTGGCTCAAAGCACATCTAAAATTTTTCAGAATTAAAGAGTAATCATTAAAATTTTCCAGTAGCTCACTTTTTATAAGATGTCTTAATGTGCCAGGCTCACCCTTTGCAAGGCTAAAGACCCAGCGCACACTCCCCGCTAGACCTTGAACCCAGCTGCTACGTAATCCGAATTCCTGTCTAAGAGCAGCTGTCGAACTAGCTGTGTTGACAGATAAAAGGCTATGTAGGATTTTACCTTCAGAGGAGTTCAAGAAACTCCAGCTTTTCATGTTGATTAACTCCATTCCGTAAAGTAAAGAGGCAGGAATTGTTGCTCGATATACCTCCAGCAGCATCGAGAAATGTCTTCTGCCTGTGGCCTTATATAGTGAAACCAAACTCTTTCCCTGGACAATAGCTTTCCGGGTGTTATTAGCTATGTGAGCTTTTTCACTTAAGTTGCTCGTAACAATTTTGCCAAGAAAAGTATAAGATTGCACTACTTCCAACTTTTGGCCCCCCACGGTCCAATGAAAGTTTGCATATTTAGAATTCTTCCTACCCGTCAAACACATCACTTTACTTTTTGCAATATTTATCAGCAGATGATGCTTTCCTGCATAATTGTACAAAGCATGCAGGCGATTATTCAACCCTTTAGGCGTTAGGTCAAGAATCAAAATGTCATCAGCATACATAAGACATACGATTGGGGAGCCCCCCAGGTTCGGAACAGTACCTGTACTTGCAGAAAGAACCTGGGGTAGATCGGCTATATATAGGGAAAACAGCAAAGGAGCCAATAGGCAGCCTTGCTTTAACCCATTAGCTGTGGAGATAATTCTAGACAGTCCTCTTTCCCCACCCAACAACACTCTGCACCAGGTATCTGAATGCAAGGCACGGACTAATCTGATAAGAGTTGATGGCATCCCAAAATCAAATAACTTTCCCCACAGCAATGTTTTATCCACTTTGTCGAAAGCTGTGGAAAAATCGATAAAGGCGCCATAAACTCACCCTCCACGAACCTTGACATATTTCTGCGTTATAACCTGGAGTGCAGTCAGATTTTCTAGGGTACCGTGCCTTTGCCTAAAACCGGTTTGTTCATAGGGTAGAATTTTGGCCTTAAACACCCAATCGGTAATTAGATTAAAAGACATTTTGCAAAGACCTTGCCAATAGCATCTAATAGAGCGATTTGGCGGTAGTTTTGAGGTAGGTCTCTAGCCCCTTTTTTAAAAAGAGGGACTAGTATGCTCCCTTTCCAAGATGGAGGAACTGTTCCACTAATAAAAAAAAATTTAAACACTGGGTAAAGGATTTTACTCCATAATTCACTCTGATGTTTTAGAACAGAAAAAGGGACCTCATCCGGACCCATCGCGCCAGAAGAGCGCATGCCCTTGATAGCTAATTCGATGTCCTTTTCGGACTGGGGATCACAGGGAATATTGTCCTCGTAAAGAAAATCATTATCCTGTTGCGAGCCATTACTGCTATTCAAATGCTTAATATATTGCACCCATATCTGCTCATCAATAGAAATTGGCGTGGATCTGGATCTAGAACCTCAACCTTCGCCAATTAAGGACCAGAATGTCCTGGCTTGACCCTTATGAGAGGATTCCCGGAGTTTGGTCCATAAAGAATCTTCCATATCTCTTTTCAGTCTAGCCTTCAACCTTGTTCTCCTTCTTTTTAACAGGACTAATTTATGGTACCTTTCCTGGTTGAATAATAAATATTGATCTCTTATCAATTTATTTATTTCAATATTTAATTGCCGAATGGGTTAAGGGATTACTGTAGGTTTTTTAGCAGGAAGGGCTTTCTTTGCTATTGAGGTTACTAATTTCAAAAAATCAGAAAAACCTAGGAGTTCCCTCCCATCCCATTGAGACAAATTCTACACAGTAGATACCAAGGTACTCAGCAGACTCTTGATAGCCCCAAAATTCCAGTAACATTTCCCTGACTTGGCTCCACAATTCACCAACTCAGTATCAATGTACCAGGAATCCGGCAGAGGGGGCTTGAGATCAACTGTAACAGTCAACACCTTGTGGTCACTTAGTTCCGAATTAACAACCAAAACATTCTTCAGGAACGGAAAGAAGGAGCTATCTGCTATTACATAATCAATAATTGATTCTCCATTTTTTGATTTATGTGTAAAAGCTGCAGGGATGTCAGAGGGGAGCCTGCCATTTATTACTAGGCAATCCACCTTAGATAAACCTTGCAAAATTAATTTCCCTCTATTGTTGGACTTAATATTCGCCGGGAACTGAGCTTGCGGAATATGGAGAGATTCTTCCTTAAGCTTATTCCTGAACAAGTCGAGGCCACAATTAGAAATTTTGCAGTTGAAGTCCCCTAATAACAATATATGCGTAGGGATGTAGCGTCCATAAGCTTAAGTATAAAGGAGAAAAGCGACTTTAGGTCAACATTAAAGCAAGTGTCAGGTGGAATGTAAGTGTTTATCAGGACAAGCGTTTTAGTTGGGCCATCCTTAACCAAATTTTTCAGAGTTACTGCCTGGAACAATTTATTTGGCTCTAAAAAATGGGAAAAATTCCAATTAATCTTATTGGAGAGTAAACAAGCTAATCCACCCTTCGCATGGCCTCTCCTAGAGGGGAGTGCACTACCATCTAAAACATAATAATCTTTTTCCATCGTTAGTTTCCCCTCCACCCAGGTCTCCTGAAGGCAACTAACATCAGCTTCTAGGGATTGCAAGAATGACAATTTTTCCGGACTATTCTTCAAACCCGCAATGTTCCAAAAAATAATTTTTAAATCAGTGTTAAAAATTTAAATTCGGTTTAAGGGTAGAGGTGGATTTGCTTGAGAGAACGCCATGCAACCAATTCCATTTAGAAATGTCATCCATCAAAACTGGTTTAGAAGGAGGAGGATTTTTATAGATTACTTGTCATTCGTTTTTTGATACACATATTTCTAAATCCACAGTTTTAGCTGAGGACCAGTCTGTAGAAACCGGATTTACTCCGTGGACTGTTGACAAGTTAATGAATAATTTGTTACCCCGTTCCTTAATGAAGAAAGGGGTAACATCTATCACTCTTATTTGTAATTCCTCTGCCCAGTGAAAGATATGATTTAATAACAGTTTAGAATGAAATTTAACCCTGGCTGTTTTCCCTATATAGAGTTCAGAAGTAATACAGAGTCTAAATCGGAAGATTGAATTAGTTTTAGACTTTCGATCTCTCTGAAACATTTGAGAAGTACCGATCTATTTAAGATAAGATCGGTATCAAAAAGAATAATAAAATCCAAGAAGGCGGTATCTACACTTTCTTTCTCCTGAATAGGCAGAATGGGGACATGCTCAATTACAGGTAAATCCTGAAAAGGCTTAGCCAGAGGATTAAGGGTTGGGAGAAAAGCATTTACGAGAAAAATTGATTCAACAGTTCGAGAATAGCTCGAGGGTCCTGCAGATTCAATAATAGTATTGGCATGGTCCCCTTTGCATGCACCAGTTGTGTTATCAGGTAGGTTAGGTGACAACTCTTCAGGGCAGGATTTTTCTGGCGAGGCCTCTAAATTGCTTTCAAAATTATTTTTCCTCTGTCTTTTTTTATAGAATCTTCGGGTGGGTTTCCTTTTTTTAGCTCTATTCTTTTTTTGCATTGAGGGTACTACCTTTTCATCATTATTTGGGTGTTCAGCACGTGCCTCTTTTTCTTTTTTCATATGAGTGGTAAATATAGGAAATACTGGAGGCGTTTCCATGTTTTGCATGTCAACCGAGTCAATCAAGGGTTCTATCTCTTCATCAAGGATGGCGATACAATTGCCTCCAGCTAAAACTGCATTGTCGACTATGAGACTCGCCGGGATAGCCGCTATGTTATTTCCAATCCGACTTTCGGAAACAAGATTCAGGTCCATTTGAACTGGGTCTAAAATTTCCATCTCCTTTGTTAACCTCTTATCTTTACTCGTGTTCACCAATAGGTTGGCAGACTCAAGATGCGACCCGAAATTGGTCCCACCTTTATTATGTAATAGCACCCTAAGAATTTGGGTTACCGTATCAAGGACACAATCTGAGCCTCCAACAAATTTTTCCAGTAAAAGTAGAATGGATGATAACAAGAGTTCTAAAGAAGACAAGGATTTAGAAATTAAATTATTGTTGCCAATAAGAGAACTAGGGAGAATGCTATTCATATTAGTGCCAGGGCTAGAGGTGAGGTTTAGCTGAGATAGTGAAAAATCTAATTTGTTAGAGGGAGTGCTGCTGTAGAGATGAAGCCTAGGGGTTAAAGGAACTTCTTGAGCATTTGTATTGACCAGAGCTTTAGCATGAGCAAGTTCTGAATACCTCTTTTGGGACTCTAAATCTATATCAGGTAATTTAAAATCACCCTCCGTGATTACGGGGGTATGAGGTGAGCCAGGAGAGACTTTTGATTCCTCCTTAATTGGATGTGTTGGGTTAAGCACTGTTAACTCAGATAATTTTAAAGAAATGTCATTAGAGGTTTTTAGGTGGTGATCCGTTTGCCTCTGTAAATCTATCAAAACAAGAGGCGGACCCCCCACAATTTCAGAGGAAAGTTTCCCAGGATGGGGCGTTAAGGGAACATCGATCTGAATGATATTATCCTTAACAGGGAGAGAAACTGCCTTTGACTCTTTGCCCTTTAAATCATCAGAGTTTAGGGCATCAGACACAACTTTATCCTTTCCCCTTTCCCATAAACTGTACAGTTGGCATTGACCTTTCTGAAGTGCCTAGGGGATTTAAAATGCAAAAACCTAAGTGTGGCAAATTAATAGAACAAGCCGAAAGGGACGGGCCCTGCTGAGCCTACTTCAGCCTCTGACGGCCGTAGACGGTCCCTCCCTTGTCCCGGGCTTCTCCCGGGATGCTCCCGCGCGGTGGGGGACTGGGCCTGATTATATAGGGAGGAAGAATAGGTAAAGGGGCAGGGCAGGCAGGGAGAGCAGCCCAGGTGGAAGCAATGGGCTTACAGGGACTCCTGGGATATGGATTCCCTGATACTATGCTCGCAGCCCTGACTCAGCACACCCCGAGGACCTTTCAGGCAGCACAGCCCCTCTGCAGGTTCAACTCCCGCTGAAGGATTCAGCGCTGTGGGACCCGCGCAGCGAGTCCGGCAAGGAGTTGTAAGTGGAGGGGAAAAGAACAGCAGCAGCAGTTCGTCCCGTGGCAAGGCAGCAACAACAGTTCCTCAAACAAGTGGAGAATATCCAGAACAAGCCACTGGTAACCGCTTTTACTCCGTCGGTAAGGGGGCGGGGCAGGCAGGGAGAGCAGCCCAGGTGGAAGCAATGGGCTCACAGGGACTCCTGGGATATGGAGTCCCTGATAGTATGCTCGCAGCCCTGACTCAGCACACCCCGAGGACCTTTCAGGGAGCGCAGCCCCTCTGCAGCTTCAACTCCCGCTGAAGGATTCAGCGCTGCGGGACCCGCGCAGCGGGTCCGGCGAGGAGTTGTAAGTGGAGGGGCAAAGAACAGCAGCAGCAGTTAGTCCTGTGGCAAGGCAGCAACGACAGTTCCTCAAACAAGTGGAGAATATCCAGAACAAGCCACTGGTAACCGCTTTTACTCCGTCGGTAAGGGGGCAGGGCAGGCAGGGAGAGCAGCCCAGGTGGAAGCAATGGGCTCATAGGGACTCCTGGGATACGAAGTCCCTGATACTATGGTTGCAGCCCTGACTCAGCACACCCCGAGGACCTTTCAGGCAGTGCAGCCCCCTCTGCAGCTTCAACTCCCGCTGAAGGATTCAGCGCTGCGGGGCCCACGCAGCGGGTCCGGCAAGGTGTTGTAAGTGGAGGGGCAAAGAACAGCAGCAGCAGTTAGTCCCGGGGCAAGGCAGCAACAACAGTTCCTCTAAGTAGAAACAACCCCGCCACAACCCTTCAGTTTGACAACTGTCTTTTCCAGGTCTCCAGCAAGAACTATGATCCAATATTATCAGTGATATTTATGACTGTCGCTTCACAGCCCCTCATCTGCAGCTTCATGGCGGAAGGCCAGGCTCTTGATTTCTCCTCCAATGTGTCAATTCAGGGGTTTGAAAATCGTGTTAAATCTTAGCACCTCTTGGAGGGAACAGCACCTCTCAGCGTGCTAAAGAATCAACACTGCTTAGACTCATATATGATGAAAGGCTTAAAGCTACCAAATCTCCTCTCTTGAGCACTGAAGTAGTACAACTTTTTTATATTTGCCATTGATAAACCTTTGCTGAAACGTATATATAATTAATCTTTCTGTATCATTTAAAAAATAAGTGATGCTTGTAAATAGGAACCTAGGCTTGCGCGCGCAATGAAGCGCCAGATGTACTAGCAGATGAGTTGCAAAAGATGGGTACCAATTGTGCACGGAGGTTTTATGACTGGTCTCTTATTTTTCAATGTGACTTTTGTATTGATAGGTTGTATTGCAAACTTTCCATTTGCAGGGTGTCACAGAATGACCTGCTGTTTGGAATATTAATTAGGTTTGTTACTTTTGCAACCCTCTGTGATTGGCTGCAAATGCAGGGATGATGGCCTGCAAGGTACAGCAGACCACTATCCTTGTGTTTGCTTTTCCATAAGCGACTCAGTACTGCTTGAAATAATGTTTAGCAAACTTCCCTCGAGGTCGGCTGAAACCATTGTCTAAGGGGAAGGTAGTTGATTAATGATTCTATAAGCCAGGATGGAAGTCCTTTTCAAATTGTAATTTGGATTAGCTTGCTAATCCTATTTTGCAAGTTAGAAAGGCTTTTCCAACTCACAAAAATGTATTTAATAAATATGTTACAGCCATTTTGGGGTTGCAAACCCTGTGGTTTTTGTGAATCGTAGGATTTGCAATCCCTAAATGGCTTTGTGCATCTGACCTGAAGTCTCATAGGCAAAATGTGAGACCTTTTCTGCTAGACAGCTTTAAGGATGCCATATCTTCATCATCTGACAATGTTTAATCAAAACACGATCAGTCCACATGAACAATTTAATGACGTGTGCTGTTCTGAAGCTAAATAATTAAACAACAGGGGGTGGTGATGGACAGAGTTTCTGAATTAAGCAGAATACTCTCACCCAGTCAAGAGATCAGGGCTTGATCCAACACCGTTTTTTAGCTCACTGCACCATCCCAGCTCAGAACCTGGCTATATGCAAATTAGTCTGTCCCTGGCCCAGTGCATCATGGGAACAGGGCAGACCAAACTACCAAGCCAATTCTTTCACTGGGAAGGAAACAAGCTTCCGGGGACCGGTTTCTGGCATTACAGCCATCTTCGGCCCGGCTTGCTTGAATCCTGATGGTGCAATGAGCAAGGGACTCACGTCTGAGTATACCCTTCCACGCTTATGGTGGACACAATAATTAAACAACAGGTTAGCTGGTGGAAAATGAAATATTTGTCCTCTCACCCGCTTCCACTCCCACTCGGAAGCCGGTGAGAGGTACCGACGGACAGAGCAGGGCCCCATTTTTCCCGAGCGGGTGTCGTGTGAGGTGAGGTTACTTCCCACATAATGCTGGGAAAGGACAAATAATTCATTTTCCACCAGCTAACATTAGTGATCCAAGTTCCTGGTAGGAGTATTTTGATTTAATATTGCACAGTATTCTTATTATTATCATTTTCACGTTTAACTCATTAGTATCCTTTTGCAGTCGCTATTAGAACTCGGTCCTGAAGAAAGCTGGACAGTTTGTTCCATACAGCTGAAACATGTTGACCCCACTGCACTGTGCCATTATATAGTCATATTTTCAGACTATCAGGCGTCATTTTAATCTTGACACTAGGACAGTGCCTACTAAACATATTTTCTGCCCTAGTAGCCAATTTTATATTCTCTCACTCACTTTTTTCACAGCACTGCACACCATCAGCAGCACTTGAAATACACTGTGGCTAGAGGTCTACCTTGGAAATCCATCTCTGCACCATCATTAGAAGGGTTGGGTGAGATTTGGATCCACCATCCGTATCCCACGTGATGATATTTCACCATAAGGGTGGGCTGATGGGAGTTTTTCAGCCCAGTGTAATTTCATGTTGTTCTTACATGATCCCTTTGTGTCTTTAGCTTCAGAACAGCACACATTTATCATTGTGACCGGACATCTCCTGTTATTTTCATTAGATATAGTTTGGGGTTCTGAGATGTCGGGGTCGGTAAACTAACCCCTATAGACCCCCCTACTTCTCTTTTTTCCATTTTAATTACGTGTCACAAGGAGGCAGTCTGGCATCAGACCAAGGCTTATCATTACCAAACAATATTGCCTCTTCATCATCAGATAGTGAGAAAAATATATCATAATATGATTACACATCTCTATGAAACACACGATAAAAGATTATAAAAATTATCATTAATTCCACAAAGAGGAATATGGGTCATGTTGGTGCCTCAACATCAGTTGAGCTTATCTTATTCCGTTTCTGATCTGAGATGCTGTGGTGACTTCAGGGAATAGTGCCAAGTCCCGCAGTTTCATCTTTCACAATTGGTATCATAATTAATTCAGTAAAGTCAACTAGTTTTACTTTCTGGCCAATTAGAACTCAGCAATAATGCTTGATGTAAAATTGTTTATGAGTAGTTGTTATGGGGTGCGGTCAAATTTGTCTAAGACTTATATGCGTAAATCAAGGACTGGTGACATGGAGACAGTGTGGTGTCAATCAGAGTGATATATTTAAAGTATTAAGTGGGACCGGAGCATCAGTCTGTGAGGTTACGTAACTGGGCAAGATGACACCATCAGCAGTTTTCCATTCCTTATCAGCTACTGTTTCATCATAAGAGGCATCATCATCATCGGCCAATGTATCATCATATTAGTAAGTGAGTCTCGTCAGATCTCACCCATGTGTGTTTAATTAGATGCTGTTCTATTCATATTGTACTGAATTAGATATATACAATTTGATGTGCTGTGGATACTGCCATCCATGCACTTTAATGTCCATCAAGTTAAGTCTTCAGCTACAAGGATGGCAATGAGATCAATACAGGAAGTCAACAAGGATATTGTTCACATATAAAAGTAGCTCCTCAAACCTGCTGATGTAATTCACAGAAGGGGCCGCAGACGCTTGTGCGGCCCCTTCTGTAATACCAATAACGATGGCACATATAAAGTGCCAGCGCTTTCTTCAAGGGCTTGTGCTGCTTTTGTATGAGCGAAAAGAAGGAGTCAGGTCCTAATCGGGACTGAGGGGGGCTGGACCATACTTTAATGAGGAAGAAATAGAAGATGCCCACACCTCATGAAATAAACAATTATTCAAAAAAGCACGTGTAACTGAATGGCACATGTGAAGGTACATTTATTTATACCAACTACTAATATTTTTTAAATTTTTTCAGCAAAATATTTTTTGAAAAGCAGAAAAAAGGGGTAAACCCACACAATCAACACAGTGGTTATACAAATACATACAATTATTAACAATTATGAACAACAACAATTGATGAAAAAAATAAGAACACAGAACAAAAATATTGACACATTTAGTAATTCATGGTTAAATGTCAATGCCTGTTTTGAAACCACCAAAGCAAAGTGAAAAGGGGCAAGAGCTTGCACAATGTTCATTAACATAGATACATTTAATGTGTTACTGCGCTCTTGCAAAATGCCGACGCGTTTCAGGTTCGAGCAGAGCGTGTTCGAACCCTCATCAGGGCTTTGTGAATTGAATACAAAGGAGGCAATGCAAGGCAGAGGGGGGCAAAAGGCTATTCGCAACTGGGCTATTGTCGGAAACATCAGCTAAATTCTTGATAATTCAGACATGCTGTTGAGCCCTGTAAGAGTACTATTAGTACCTCTAAGGGGCGCCAGACGGTGCACATAGAGGTAGGTTTTCATTTGTGATTCCCCCACCCATTTTTGGTGCAAATGAGACTGTAATTACATGAAACGCCTTAAACAATATATGCTCTATTCATTTTAGAATTAAACCTTTGAGGTGCCGCCCCCTGTCCATCGATCAGTTCTTAGGAGCCTGATAACCACAGGTACCCCCCTTTTTTCACAACCTCATGAATTTAATCGATTCATGTGAGTCTTGGCTTTCAATATTGTTTCCATTTTTTCTTTTCTACACAGACAATTCACAAAGCCCTGATGAGGGTTCGAACACGCTCTGCTCGAACCTGAAACGCGTCGGCATTTTGCAAGAGCGCAGTAACACATTAAATGTATCTATGTTAATGAACATTGTGCAAGCTCTTGCCCCTTTTCACTTTGCTTTGGTGGTTTCAAAACAGGCATTGACATTTAACCATGAATTACTAAATGTGTCAATATTTTTGTTCTGTGTTCTTATGTTTTTCATCAATTGTTGTTGTTCATAATTGTTAATAATTGTATGTATTTGTATAACCACTGTGTTGAGTGTGTGGGTTTACCCCTTTTTTCTGCTTTTCAAAAAATATTTTGCTGAAAAAATTTAAAAAATATTAGTAGTTGGTATAAATAAATGTACCTTCACATGTGCCATTCAGTTACACGTGCTTTTTTGAATAATTGTTTATTTCATGAGGTGTGGGCATCTTCTATTTCTTCCGATTTTGTATGAGGGCATGCTCCATTCAAAACAGAGAATACCTTTGCCTCTGCTTCCGCACCGTACTACCGACGTGGCCGCAGAGGCAAAGAGCCCTCAGGAGGCGCACTGACAGTGTGCCAACAATAAGGTGGTGCACAGTAAATGTGCCTACTGAGAGCAACCCTCTGCATGGAATAAACGGGGTCCTATGGACCCCCCAGACACCCTCTTGCAGGCGGATGCAGTCACTAACTCTATTCCCCTTTAAAAGTGCAGGCGGGTTGACGTCTGCGCAGTGAAACACAGAGTGGCTGTGAAGCAGCTGCTACGTATTTCATGTGAATTTGCTCCCCCCAAGGCAGCACGAGTTCACAGCTGCCCTGGAGCAGAGCATTGCCCATAATGCGGTGAAATTTCCTTAATTTCGCTGGGCGCGCCTTTGTAAAGGTGCACACGGTACAATGAAGGAAAATACACCAAATGTGTAATGCGGCCCCTGATAACCAATTCTTTAAATGAGAAGTCACATACTCAAAAGCAGTAGGACTGTAAAACGTGGAACTCTATTTGTTTCAGTGTTAAACTTTTTAGAGACTGTGAAACAATCCAACAATAGTGGATTGAGTATCAAATGCACCCCCACAGTAAGTATTAACTTGTAAACTCGTTTTGAAGAATCCAAAAGAGGCAATGCAGTAACCAATTACCAAATCGGATTGAAGTCTGAATGTGTTACATTGAGAGGTACAAAATTTTAATCCTGAAATGTGGTTAATGGAATTGCAATGCTTGTTTTTCTTACATTGTATGTGGTGCATCAATATTTCCCAGTGATAAATGATATCTGTCCTTAAAGATTGCACCATTAGACACCTCAGTGTCTTGATGTGTTTATTTCAGAAACGTATTTGCAACCTGAAGGTCAAAGAAAGTAAGTCTGATGATCCAGAGTGAGGCCTTTATTCTTTCAAGACTGCCCAAATAAGCACCGTAGCGTGGAGTTAATCTCAACACCTGATGAGAAAAGTAATACAAATCGGCATGCTGGTGTCATGAAGTGATATATAAAAAACAATTTACGTAGGACATTAATGTACTTAATTGACAGTAATTTGTCAGTCCATACCTGGATGCCACTCAGCAGGCAGATGTCAAACATCGTTACATCAATGATGGTGTCTTGTGAGTGATGCAATAACAACGTAACTGGTCAGTTAAAAAAAAAAACACTGATGGTATGAATATCAATAAAATACATTGAAAGACATTTGAAATTGGAATGGTGTGTTCAAAGAATTTGAAGTCAACATTTTTGGGACTACAAGGTTACATTGTGCAATTCACGGCAATAGTCTTTTTTTTAGATGCAACTCAGCAAAGCGACTTTGCAAATGTGTACCTCTAGATAGAAATGTTCTTATGTCACACTCTTGGCTGACTGTTTATCCTAATATTAATGAAAAGTACTCAGTAGCTCCTAGTAATGTGAGAAGTTATCCATCCAAACTCTGAGAATTTTGAGAAAGTTAGCAGATCACAGTGATTGATAAGTTTAATGTAAGGTTGTAGCAGTTTTAACTTAACTTGGTATGGCAAATGAGTGGCTGTAAAGAAAGAATCACCGACATCAAAAATATCGACGTCAAAATTATCGGAGGCGAAATATCAATGTCAAGAATATTGAAGTCCTATCTACAATATGGTAAGTACAAGAATATCGGAAAAAATATATAATTGACAAAAATATTGTTCTTAAAAATATTGTTTTTTTAAATGTTTAAAAATAATGTAAAGTAAAGTAAATAATACATATAATTAAAATAAACATAGTTAAAAATACGTTTAAAATTATAAGTAATACATGTAATATAAAGAAAATAAACACATACACATAAAATATAATATATATACTTAGTATTAACAAATAATTATTGTAATAACTTAAATTGTTCAAAATCAATTATAAATTATAAATACATACATTAACATACAACAATATTATAAATACAAATATAAAAAGTATATATAACACATTAAAAAATATATCTTTTTAATAAATTATGCACTGCATTAACTAAAACAGTAAACATTGGATAGCGTAGGGGTAAAAATTACTATTCCCACTCCAGAGAGTGCAAAAGTAGGGAAAGTGTTGGATTGCGTAGAGGGAAAAAATCCCTATTCCATCTCCAGGGAGTGCAACAGTAGGAAAAGTGTTGGATAGCGAGGGGGTAAAAATTACTATTCCAACTCCAGAGAGTGCAAAAGTAGGGAAAGTGTTGGATAGCGTATGGGTAAAAATTACTATTCCAACTTCAGAGAGTGCAACAGTAGGGAAAGTATTGGAAAGCGTAGGGGTAAAAATTACTATTCCCACTCCAGGAATACTACAGTAGGGAAAGTGTTGGATAGCATAGGGGTAAAAATTACTATTCCAACTCCAGAAAGTGCAACAGTTGGGAAAGTGTTGGATAGTGGGGGGTAACAATTACAATTCCCACTTCAGAGAGTGCAACAGTAGGGAAAGTGTTGGATAGCGCAGGGGTAAACATTACTATTCCAACTCCAGAGAGTGCAAAAGTAGGGAAAGTGTTGGATAACGTATGGGTAAAAATTACTATTCCAACTTCAGAGAGTGCAACAGTAGGGAAAGTATTGGAAAGCGTAGGGGTAAAAATTACTATTCCCACTCCAGGAAGTGCAACAGTAGGGAAAGTGTTGGATAGCATAGGGGTAAAAATTACTATTCCAACTCCAGAAAGTGCAACAGTTGGGAAAGTGTTGGATAGTGGGGGGTAAAAATTACTATTCCCACTTCAGAGAGTGCAACAGTAGGGAAAGTGTTGGATAGCGCAGGGGTAAAAATTACTATTCCAACTCCAGAGAGTGCAACAGTAGGGAAAATGTTGGATAGCGTAGAGGTAAACATTTCTATTCCAACTCCAGAGAGTGCAACAGTAGGGAAAGAGGTGGATAGTGTAGTGGTAAAAATTATATTCCTACTCCAGAGAGTGCAGCAGTAGGGAAAGTGTTGAAAGCGTAGGCGTAAACATTACTATTCTAACTCTATAGAATGCAACAGTAGGGAAAGTTTTGGAAAGCGTAGGGGTAAAAATTACTATTCCCACCCGAAGAGTGCAACAGTAGGGAAAGTGTCGGATAGCGTAGGGGTAAAAATAACTTACAAATAATTAAAAGATTTGTTTTGAATAAATAATGATTTAATTATTAGATAACAATACATTAATTAACAATACCAATAAATAATTAATAACAAATAATTACCAAATAATAATTAATAATTAAATAATGATAAATACAAATAAAGTATTAATTATTAAAAATGAATTACCAAATACTAATTAAATACCAAATAATTATTTTCAAATCTAAAAAACAATCATTATTTTAATTCAATTTATTTATTATGATTTAGAATTCCGAAGAGTTCCACATAAAATACAAAACAAAACATAATTTCATACATAAAAAGATGCAAACATAAAATTACAAGTTCAATTTTATACTAAAATACATCCAGTTAAAAATAAACAATTTCTTTTCTTCACTAGTCTAAGCACTACAGTGGTCGACACAATTTCAAGGCAGATGCGCTTGCAACTGAAACAGGCTTCTTTTGATTAGAACACACTATGGACTATCACACAAACCTACTTAAGTAAAGTACGCAGAAGAAATAATATGCGGTTGTAATCCAATATACAAATATCAAACAACTCAAATAGTAAAAAAGCTTCTTTTATGGAAATAATCAAAGTATAATACTAGCAGCAGGTAATTTTTATAAAGTGCTTGAAAAAGTGCTAATGCATTAAATATCCTCTCCAGGACATTTTTTACCAATAACTAACTAGCAGCAATTTATCTCATGAGATACACGTGGTAAATCATATATCATAATAAGTGCAAGTGCTCTGTGCGATTTTTAGGAAAATATTTTCCAACCTCCCCTAGCAGCAGTATAAATGATCTAACAAGCAAATATTGTCTAATTAAGGCAAATATCATGTCATACGCAAGTGCAGGTGCTCTTTATGATTTTTTTAGCAGCAGTATAGATGGTTTAACGTAATACTATTAAAATCAAGCAAATCACTTTAACGTATTACTCACTTAAAAAACATTTAAAAATGCTTTAAAAAAACGAAATTTTTTAAAACACATCAGTTTGGATGGAGGGAACAGAAGGAAATTGCGGACCTGTTCTGCTGTTGAGCTGTTGTACTTTAAAAAACCATTCCTTAAGTATCTGCGTCGTATTGAGTGAAGTGCGGGGCACACAATCAAAACGTGATTCAAATCTTTTATACCGCAATTACATAGGTGACAATATCTTTCATTTTTGGGAATACCCTCCGAGGAACCTGTTACAATTCTCAAAGGTAGTAAGTTCAATCTTAGTAACAAAATCACTCTACGTACTCCATGTTTCAGGTTCCATAAAACATACGGCTGAGGATTTTTAACAATGGAACTCCCAACAATGCAGTCCATTCTTCCATTCAATAAGCATAATTTCAGATCTCTTTCACGTGAAATCACATATATAGTTTTTTTAATTATATGCTTTAACGATGTTTTACCTAAAACTGCTGCCCCTTCCAAATCCAAACCAAAAATGCTTAAAGCCTTTAAATAATTTCTATAAATTGCACTTTTCCTCAACATGTTTACAAATATTTCCCTGTGCAATCCTACCCTTAGTAAGTTGTCCTGACCATTTATTAGAGCATTACACCACCTTAAACAGGCAGTCATTGATAACAGATATGTTGAGAGAAGGCCAAATTCGAGCCTAAGTGCCGTGATTGGCGCAGCATAACATAGATTACATATTTGGTGCCAGATCTTTCCTTCCACTTTCTCAAACTTTGCCCACTCACACTCATCTGTTGTTTCGCTAGCATAATTCAGAGTCGGAGGGATCTTTATTTTATAAAGTGAAATAATGTGCAAAAAATGTCTTTTCCCACATTGCAAATACAAGCGCTTAACTGCAGAGACTTGCGAGATCGCTTTACCTTTGCAGTGGTCCATGTGTCTATTAGCAGAGCACCTGTTAGTAATTATTTTTTCTAAGTAAGGGTAAAATTTTACTACTTCCATTTTTTCATTTCCCAGAAAACATTTAAAAAAAATTCTAACCATACAAACTTGGTAACTAAAAATCAAAACTTTGCTCTTTGAAATATTTATTTTTAAAAAATATTCTTCTATGTACCTAACCAGTTCCGCCAATCGTCTCTGTAACCCAAGTGGAGTTAAGTCCATTATTATTGCATCATCTGCTTACAACAGACAACTTAGTTTTAGGTTACCCACTTGGGGTGGGTCCCCTTTACTCTCTCCTACCCGACTAGGCAGGTCGTTAATATAGATTGAAAAGAGTAAAGGGGCCAGTAGGCACCCCTGCTTCAACTCGTTATGTGTACATATTTTCTTTGAGAGGCCTTGAGTTCCCCCTAACAAGACTTTTGTCCACGTCGAAGAGTGGAGTGCAATTATTAATCTTAAGAGGTTCCCTGGGTTCCCCATAGTAACCAATTTCCTCCACAGCGTCCCCCGATCTACCCTATCGAACGCTGTGGAGAAATCTATAAATGCTGTATACAACGGGATCCCCTGACCCACAGGATATTTTTCGATTAGAGTTTGCAGGACAGAAATGTTATCTAGTGTGCCACTATTCTTACGGAACCCCGATTATTCCAGGGGGATGTAATTATTTCCGAATACCCACTCTTGCAAGTGGCCAAGGATACTCTTTGCAAACAGTTTCCCTGTTGCGTCTAAAAGGGAAATTTGCCTAAAACTGGCCGGGGATTTTTTTGGGCCCTTCTTGTATAACGGGACTATTATACTTCCCTTCCAGGAGTAAGGGATGTCCCCGCTGTTATAACAATGGACAAACAAGGGATGTAAGAATTTTGGCCAATCTACACAGTCCTGTTTTATTATGGCTATGGGGACATCATCCGGCCCCATTGCACCAGAGTATCTTTCCCCCTTAATGTATCCTTCAATTTCCCACCCTGTTGGTGCTCCTACATCACCCACCATTACTAAGTTATTAACAAACCCCTCACTTGATTGGGAGCATACAGTTTGGATATATAAATAAACCATTCGGTTTCTGGCATCAGCATAGGTTGTGATTTTTCTCTACTATCACAAAACTTAGCTATCAATGCCCAGTACTTTCTAGTATCCTCAGATAGAGCCACTTCCCATAGGTTGACCCATTTTTCATCTTCAGCGGCCCTCCGATCGGATGCTATTTTCCTTTTCCGAACCTGTTTTAATCTATTGATCTCTTTCTGCCTTAGTAAACTGGGATCTCTAAATTGGGCTCTAATCAACCCATTAACCTCTTATTCAGTTGTTTAATTTCCAGGGAAATTATTACTATAGGGGAGCCTCTTATACCTTGCTTCTTTCTTCCCAATTTTATAATTGCCGCCAAAACTCTTTCGTACCTCACAAATGGGCTCTCCCGACTTAGCCTAAACGCGATATTCTTAAATACCCTCTGAAAGTTTGGAAGTGACTTATATGACCCAAAAGTCCGACCATTGTTTCGAGAGTAAGTTACATTTTAATTTCTCTGATTCCAGAGTTCAGGCTTCTCGATGTTTATAACTAAATTTACCACTAGAATGTTATGGTCACTCATCTTAGTGGGGAGTACCTTAAACTGTGTACACGCCCCAAACAATTGAAAAGAAACTGCCATATAATCAAGTAAGGAGTGGCTATATGTCCCGTGAAAGGTGTAGGCTGCAGGAGAATCCTTGGGGAATCTACCGTTTAAAAGTTTGAGGTCAAGATTCCTAAGATTTTGCAAAAGGGAAAGGCCACGTTTATCGGATTTTAACTGTGCCGGGAATACTGACTCTGGAATAGACCAGACCTCCTCCAAATCCAAATTGGAGAAAGACGAGATAGAGCTGTTACTTAACTTAGCGTTAAAGTCCCCTACCATCATTATACGTGCACTTTCTTCCATATTAACTAAGTTTTGCACAAAAGTGCAGATGGAGTCGACCAAAGGGTTAGACACCTTCCCTGGGGGTATGTACACATTTACCAAAAACAAAAACATTACGTGCCCCAAGTTATCTTTTCCTATGTTTAGATTTGCGAAAATACAGCAATTTGAAGGGTGTATATATATCACGGGGTCCCATGCTATATCACAACTCAGCAAAATGGCTAGACCTCCACTTGCATGCCCCTTTAAAGATTTTTTTACTGTACTGCGGTACACATAAAAGTTCTCTAGCTGGAACTCTTCCCTTGCCCACGTCTCCTGGAGACAATTTATCTTGGGGTCTAAGTCTACTAAGGATTTAAGCTTGTAACTCACTTTTCCTAACCCCGCCATATTCCATGATACAATGTTCCCCAATTGGCGACCCCCGGTCTATGGGCTTTGTATTAGATGTTTTTGCCCCATTCAAGGTACCTGCAACCCAACTCCATTTTGACACCTCATCTACTCTATCTACTCTAGGGGACTCCTGAACCTCGGGAGATGAAAACTTGATTTCTCTTAAGCCCGTTTTCCTTCCTACTGTTATTTCCATGTCCTCAAATTTTGTGTGTGCATTTACACCCTCATACTCAGTGAATCCCTTCCCTTGCAGCTGATAAGATGTTCCAAGGTTTTTGGACGGGGCACCATGAGGAACAGCGCTAAAAAGAACATCTATTCCTCTTTTCCTGAAGCCATCAATATTTGCTAAAATGAGTGCTGACACTACTACCCGATGTAAAAGTGGCTTTAGTTATATAGGGTGCGCACCTCCAATCTAAGTGTACCAGTTCAATATCTTTACTGGTAATTATCCTTAGATCCTCTATTTTAGATATAGTTCTGAGGAGGGCACTTCTATTCAATATCATTGATTCAGCATCGAAGAGAGGACTGAAGATTAAAATCTTATTCGCTTGCCCAGCACCTATGCCAGTGTACCTAGTTATATTAATATCTTGCAAACCCCTAGGAAATTCACCATTTAAATTGCCCCCTTTATTATTAGCAACCGTAGTCATTCTCCAACTATCTCCCCCGTTCTTGCTTGATTCAGAACTCGTTGAGGGCAAATCAAGCCCACAGGATTCATGTGCAGCACCTCTTGGTACTACATTCGGGACTATTACGGAGCTTTTTATATTGGCCAGTTTAATTCCTGGACTACGACAACTGCTAGTACCCTTAATTATCCCACCTTTATCCTCCCCATCTTTGTTCAGAGTGGCATTCGACACAAAAATTGGACTATTCGGCTAGAAAACATTTTCCTGCCCAAGATTTAGACTCTCATTAATTATGAGTTGCACCAGGGGGTGTTGTATTCTTTTCATCAGGGGGGGATATGTAACTATTTCCCTTTTCACTTGCAGGTTGGAACCGCAGTTTTCTCTGCTTACGTTTCGTGATCCGGCGGGTCTTCATCTTCTGCTTCCTCCAACGGCCGTTTTTGGCATTTTCCTTGCTCACTAATGAGGCCTCCCCACAAATACACTCTATAAGATGTTAACTATTTCGTCGGGTTGCTGAAGTTTAAGTTCTTTTGACTTAATTTTATTAAAAATTGGGAAAACACGCACTGAGTTTAAGACTGGGGCAACCTTTATATTTACCTTTTCCCCTGATGTAGGGACCTTTACACACTCATTAGGGTTGACTTGAAACAGGCTTAAAATTGAATTTCTTTCAGGAGAAGTACATTCAGGGCCCACAGACAGTTCTTTTCGTTCCCCCACCGTGGAGTCTATATCGATGTTATGCATTACATTATGTGTTTGACATGCTTTGCTGGGTGCTGGACAAGCCCTTCTCAGACACAATGGGGCTTGTCTAAGATGTTTAAGATCTTAAAACCCCTTCCAATATAGACCTTAGGACTTCCAGAATGTAATCAGAGTTTGAGGTACTTTTCTCCAGCAGAGACAAAATTGCAGAGAGGATTTTTTCCAATTTAAAAAAAAGAACTCCATAAACCCCCCTGAACAGGCATTCTCATTTACAATCAATGAATTCAAAGAATTCCCTGCCCTTTTGTCACCTGCCACTGATATCTCTTCAACTGAGAGATCTTGCAAGTCAGCGGCCAAAGATTATTTAGTAGGTGTACTACTATACATGATTGGCATATGTGTTTGAACTCCTATTCATGAAGGATATACTTCTATATCCGGATATAATTCTAGGTCCAACCCCGGAGTGCCAGACTTTTCCAACTGCTTCATCAGTTCAGCATTCTTTTCTAGTTGGATAGCAATGTCCGGTAAAGTAAAGTCCTCTGTTTTCGCCTGCCCATAGAAAAGGCTGGGTTCTATCCGCCGTTCTATCTCAGGAGAGAAATCACTTACTTTCATCGATAGACAGTACGGCACAGACATCTGAGTTTCTCTTGCATTATCTCTTGCATTATCAATGAGGGTTACCAGATCTGCTAATGGAGATAATGGGATGTCTTCCTTTTTTTCGAAGTCCTTGTCCTGAGAAAAACCATCTACCTCGACCCTCGAGTGGGCTATTTCCATTTCCATTTCCGAGGTATTACCCTCCCCTTCTGCTTGCCTCACATCTCTTCCTCTTTCTATTAAAGGGGGTACTACATCACATTCACCCCCATTGTTCTAGCGTATAATTACAGTGGGGAAAAGCGCCTCTGGTCTTATAGATTGACTCTCCACCCTATTCTCTGCTACTACTTTGGTAACCAATACTTCCTCAACTGAATTCCCATTTTTTTCTTCTTCATTTTTTAGCCCTATTCCGCACTTAGAGCTTCTTCCCCCTTTAGAAAACATTGACTTCACTGATGGATAAGCCTTCAAGAGCGTAAGATGATCCCCGTTTCTCCGATGACGAATAGTTTTCTGTGGTTTGAGGGAACTTAAGGAGCTCTTGTCGCTCAGATTACTACTTTCTGGAGTTACTGCTGATTTTGCTTTCAGCTGTGAGCGCAGACGCCTAACTGACATTACCATTGCCTAAGAGACTTAGACACCACTTACTCTTTAAGTTCTTCCAGTTGTTAATGAAAAGAGGATGGAAGATGGAAGCTGGTGACGATGAATGAAATAAGATGGAGATGCAGCTGTGAATGAAAAAGGGGTGGGAGGATTGACTCTTCCGAGGATTCTCTCACCCCACCCTGCCCGAGGCCTGGGCGATTCAGCAGCGGCTCAGACAGAACCGCACGCTGACCCCCGTCTGGCAACCGGGACTATGGTGGCCGTAGCAATATCTGCGAATCAGTGGTCAAGGCGAAAGCAATGGCAGGAGCAAAGGCAGGGGCAGAACGCAGGGCGTCAGGCTTCCCCCCCTTCGCACCACGAGGACTTCTGATTAGAGGCAAGCAAGTCCAGCTGTCTGTGGTCTACAAGGGCCTAGCAATGCTCCAACCGCTTGGCTGCCACTCACCACTTTCTCCAGGTGCCTGCCCACTCGCCTACTCAGCTGCGACTGTTCTCTGCTCTATCTAGCAACTGTCTGCCACTCTCTGCTGCTCTCCAATCTCTGATCTGTGACTCAGACCAAGGATATTGCTGTTAGCTAAATCACCAACCACTTTGATGTTTAAGGTTTAATGTTTGATTTAATGTTTGGCGGTTAACATTTGTTGTTCGTTGTTCGTGGCTCCTACCACCTTTCCTAAATTTAAATTAAGTGGCTCCAGCCGCACTCGCCCCTCAAGTGCCCAGTCCAGGTAACTGCCAGGTAACTGCGGTGATAGAAATGGCGGCTCACAGAACGCTCCCGGCTCCCACTGCGTTCTGGTGTTCTGGCGTGGTCTGGGGTGTTCTAGCGTTACTCCGCCTTGCGACTGATTCGATCACCTGGAACCCGCTTTTTTGGATTTTTTTGATTCTGAACGTTGGCGACTCCTGCCTCGTTCTCTTTCGATAGCGTTCTTTCACACAGCTCGCCCGGTTCACACTCCTCTGACCTCTGGCCTCTGCGACTGGTAACGAGTAACGAGCTTCAGATGCTATCTCTCCGCCTCTCGGATAGCTCATCTGTTCAACGGTGACGGCAATGACTGTTTACCCCTGCGGCTCTCACCGCGGCTCTCACAGCTCTTACTGCTCACTGCTCACAGCTCGCACAACGCCGTAGCTGGCTAATGCGAGAACACGGTCTGTCCTGCACCAACAATCCCGGCTGTTACAACAATTTAAATAAGAAGTGCACTCGCCTACTATGGCTGTGCTCACCTTTCACCTTTGCTACTTTTGCTCCGATAACCCCCTACGCTATGGAGTAAAGTGCGCTGTCTCGAAGGAGCTCTGTAACGATGGAGCAGCTCCTTACCTGCAACCTACAGCCTTCAGCCTCCTGACGCTCCTTGCCTCCCGTGTCTAGGAACCCCAACTGGACGGGCAGACCGGTGGATGAGGAGGCTGGTTAGAACCTCTTTGAGGGTGTCGGAAGCATGGGAATCTGCATGGCAGTGGCGTGGCATCTTCCCTTCTCACTCGTTTAGCACAACGGCGGCAGACAACGTCAAGCAACTAAACAGATCCAAACTCCAGTGACTATGAGGCAGCAATTTCGGCGTTTTTTGTGTCTTCCTTGACGCTCTCTGCAATCGGTGGTCAGAGCGCATTCAGTCAGTCAGTCAGTGTATAGTGTTCAATGTGGCAAGAAAGCAGCTATGTTCTTTTAAATGCTCCTGCGGAGTTAGCCCTCCGCGGTGCAGGCAACAATGGGACACTGCAGTTCCTACAGCTTTGCCATGCGCTGTGTGCTCTCGCTGAACCCGCTGAACCCGTCTGCCCAGCAACAATCCCCAGCGGCAATGCGGAGTCCTGGCACCGGTTTCTGACTCAGGCCAGTACCGATGCTGGGACGGGCTGAGGCCGAGACGAGGCTGAATCCTCTCCGTGCCTTCTCAGCGCTCTTGGCAGGAGCTGCGAGGCCACAGGCAGATCCCCAATGCCCCCCGCATAGGAGCTGGCAAAACTTTTACAGCCATGCGAGAAGACAGCGGCAATCCAAAATCCTTCTCCTCCGCACTCGCACACCACGTCGGCCGGCGATCAACTCGAAAATCTGGATTCTGGATTCCTCGTCACTCAGAGCGCGCGCCCCAGTAATTATTTAGCAATGAATAATTAATTGACAATGAATTAATTATCAATACTCAACAATAAAATAAAACATTACTTCTTTAAAATTAAATTAGATCCCACCCTATTCCCTATAAACTCACAACACACTTCAATATTACATTAATACATTTAGGGGCCGATTCCGATCCTGGAAAAAAATCGTCCGTACGATTTTCATCCGGAGCCATCGCCGTACGATTTGTACCCGTCTGTCCGAGTCGCGTAGTACGATCCGTATTCTGTCAATCTGTCCGAATCGTCGAGATCCATACGTATTGCAAGGCTGAAACATGAAACATACGCCTCGTACACATGCCATATGACCCGACGAGTACGATCCGGACCGGGATATGAGGACGCGATTCATACGGTCCACGTCAGGTAAGGGCGATTCATACGGAAAAGCACACAATTACTTATACACCGTACGGTGCATACACCCCATGATCGCAGGGGTACGGTGCGTGCCCCTGTGATCTTGGGGTGTATGCACCATATCCTGCGATCTTGGGGTGTACGCACTGTACACCCAGCGAACATGGGGTACGGTGCGTACACCCCAAGATCGCAGGGTACGGTGCGTACGCCCAAAGATCGCAGGGGTATGCACCGTAACCCTGCGATCATGGGGTGTACACACCGTACCCGGGGGGGACGTTCCGTAACTGTTTTGGGGCAAACTCTGCTTTTACAGCTGTTTTCAGCTCCCTTAGAAAAAGGGTGGTACCGTGCATACCCGACAAGAATCGTACTTGCCGGGTCGGAAAAAGCTGCCGTGTACCGTACAGATGTCGTGTACAGCGGGTTCCAAGGGAGATTCGTATGGGGATTTGATTCGTACGGTCTCTGTACGACTCGTATGGAGTCCAGCTCCTGGTACGAATCGTACTTCGTTGTACGGATGGGGGACGTTGCAAGGTACGATTCACATGGGATAAACGCTCCGAACGACCACATAATATAACAACCAATTAATCAAATAATACAAATGATTTACCAATGAATAAAAATTAATTACCAATAATAATTATTTAATATTAAATAAATTATCAATACCAATACATTTTTTTACTTAATTACAATTACATTACTTCCCACCTTATTCCCCTATAAACAACCAACCAGCTACAGAACTAAAATGCAAAGTTAACTTAAAAATAATTACTAATTTATAATTATGTTTTTTACTAATTTACTATATTTAAATTACTTTCCACCCTGTTCCCCTATAAACCCACAACTCGCTTCCGTACTAAAACACATAATTTACTTAAAAATAAATTACTAACTTCTAAAAATGTTATACATGTATTCTAAAACTAGTACAATAATTAACAAAAAAAATAAACACAAACATATAAAATACATAAAATACATAACACTAATATAAATATTGATATTAGTAACATCAATATTTTTGCAATCGATATTACTAACTTTGATATTAACAAACACAATATTTCTTACCTTCAGGTCGATATTCTGTCCCTACAATATTTCCAACTCAATATTATTGAAGGTTGACATTAAAAACTCAATATTTAGACTGTGCACTGTAAAGAAATTGATATCTGACATTGTTTCTGGCTAGCACAACTGCCAACAGGCAAATTACCGCTACTAGGACAAGCAAAATGGCTTTCTAGGCATGAATGTGTGCACTATATAATGGGATCCCTGCTTGTGTAGTGTGGCAGATGGATTCTTATAAACCATTTATTCAAACCCTCAGCCACTAGTCTAGGTGGCATTCTTCATCAGAGGGTTGCCTCATTGATCAGATAGTAATTGTGTGTGTGGGGGGTTTGGCTACATCATAAATCAGGAAGTGCTTGTTGTGAGTGGGACAGTCCCACTTGATCATGAGGTGGAATATGGGAGCAATAACAATTCCTACTATCCCAATGTTTCTTTGATTTTAAAATCCCTCTATAAACCAAGAACAAATATCTGTAGGTTTATTGAAAGGGGGTTTTAACTGCCAGTCCAAGACCATTAACCTCTTGGTCAAGTGGGGCTGTCCCACTCACAAAAAACACCGCCTATGGTTAGTAGAATGAATGAATGGATGAATGAGTGAATGAATGAATGAATGAATGAATTAGCACTTGTAAAGCGCATGGCTACCCAAAGGCCTTCCAGCGCTAGCAACCGAACCCACCCAGATGAGCGGCTTAGATGGCCGGGAACAAGAATGTTTTCAGCTGTCTGCAGAAAGACATAAGGTCTTCCTCCAAATGGATGTGGTTTCCAGCCCTTAGAGGCAATGTAGGAAAATTGTCTTCCCTCACTCCTAAATCTGTATATTTTAGGGACTACTGCCATGCATTTATTTCCTGAGTGCAAGGTTCTAGTGGGGCAGTAAGGGGAGATGATGGGTCGTAAAATGGGGAGACCCTCAGCTGACAGAATCGTATGTACAATGCAGAGGGATTTTAACTGGATCCTCTCCGCAACTGGGAGCCAGTGTGAAAAAGCAAAAGAAGCTTTTGCAGATTCTCTGTGAGTGGTCTGTAAAAGCAATTGAGCTACACATTTCTGCACAATCTGAAGCTTCTATATAGTCAATCTCGGAGAGCCCAGATAAAGGACATTTCCATAATCCAAATGAGAGAGGATCAAAGCTTGGACCAGCAGTTTCCTAGCATTGAACGGCAGCAAGGGGAGGATTTTCCTAACCATCTTAAGTAGTCCATAGCAACTTCCAGCTACCTTACGGGATTGCTCCTTCATGTCCAGCTTATTATCAAGCCAGACTCCAAAGCTTTTTATTTGGTCTTTAGGGGGGTCAGGCATCTTGCCCAGACATTTAGGCCAAAGAGAGCTAGTACCTGATGGGGAAGGTTTACCCAGGCACATCAGGTCAGTTTTTACTCCATTAAGTTGTGGATAGGAGCCCCCCATCCATGCTTATACTTTTTCCAAACAATTGGCCAAATTGTTTTCCCTTTTCCTAGATTTATTGAAGGAAACAATCATTTAGGTATCGTCTGCATATGTTACAATCTGTATGCCATAGGGTTTGACAACCTTACCCAGGGGGCTCATATAAATGTAGAGCCCTGTGGAACCCCACAACTCAATGGCATGCTCTTAGAAATGGAGTTATCCTCAAAGACCTGAAATGAGCGGTCGTCCAAAAAAGACTCTAACCATGTTAGTGTGATTCCAGACACCCCTGCTTCTCTAATTCTAGAGAACAGCAGTTGATGGTTAACGGTATCGAAGGCCGCACGCAGATCTAAGAGGATAATTGCTGCTGAGCCTCCTGCAATCAAGATTTTCCAAAGTTCCTCCACCACTATAATCAGGGATGTCTCTGTGCCCTGAGGGGTCTAAATCCCTTTTGTGATGGATGAAAGGAGTCATTCTCCTCTAAGAAGGTGGACAAAATGGAGTTGACATGCTTTTCCGCAATTTCTGCAATCCCTGGAAACAATGAGACTGGACGATAGTAAAAACCTGAGGGTCTGTACCTACATTCTTCAGCAGTGCCCTCACCATGGCTCGTTTCCATAGGGAGGGGACAATCAAAGAAGCCAAAGAAAGATTCATAAGTTTGAGGATAGTGTGAGCAACTGTATCAAGGACTTGATTCAGAGCGGTGGGGGGGGGGCATGTCCCTCGGGGAACCTGATTTTAACTTATTGAATTCGATTTTTAGGGGTTTTATGTCCAGAGGGTGAAAGATCTCCAACCTGGTAACAGGTAAATTTAACTTGTTTTCTAATGGTAGGTCCTCTAAAGGAGCGGCTGCTGGTGGAAATGCCGAATAAATGGATTGAATTTTGTTGTAAAAGTACTCAGCTATATTATTGCAACGTCCCAAAGTATCACCAGCGGGTAATGCTGGAGACGAGGGGGTAGTTCAGGATTTAGCAATCTTAAAAATTTCACGCAGAGAGTTGGACGCTCTGGAAATCCTAGTTGCGTAATACAGGGATCGGGCTTTGCTGACTTCTTGCTTATAGATTTTTATAGCATTTCTTTAGACGCACTTCCTCTTGTCTGAAAAATCTTTCCTCCACTGCCTTTCTGCATTTTAACTTTAATTCTCTGAGTTTAGGTCTGTACCATGGAATGCTCTTGAGACCCTTTTTGGTTGTTGTCCACTATTTCGGAGCCTCCAAGTCCAGAGAGGCTTCAACCCAATCATTAAATTTATTTTTGGCTTCTTCTGGATCAGCTTGCAATACTGGGCGCATATTTTTCAGATTAAGTGCCCATGTCTCAATAGGAAGTCTGGACCAATTACGGTTACGTTTCTTTACCGGATCCGGAGGTGGATCCCTAGTCAAAGGGGACCATGAAAAAGGTATCAGGTAGTGATCAGTCCAAGGTAGTGGAGTGGGATTCTCTACTATTAAGTTATTAATATTGGTGAAGATAGGATCAAGTAAATGACCTTTTAAGTGAGTTGGACTGTTCACTTTCAAATTAAGTGGGAGGGCATCTAAGCTATCGAGCAATTCCTCTGCATTGGGTGAGGAAGGATCATCAAAATGGATGTTCAAGTCCCTTGAAGCCAAAAAATTGACATGAGCTCACTGAGTTGGCTATTATTTCAGATAGATTGCTATTAAAATGGCCAATAGCTCCTGAGGGTTGATAAACTAAAACCCCGGAGAAGGTAAAGGTATGCGAAAAGCAGATGGCAAAAAAAATACTTTCACAATCAGAGATCGAACCCTCTTTGATCCCGCAACTGAAGGAATCTCTATGGATAATGACTAGGCCTCTTCCTCTGCTTAATACCCGATCTAGTCTTTGGATTGCATAGACCGGTGGAAGAGCCTGAACCACTACTGGGTCTAATGAACTGGTGAGCCAAGTTTCCGTAAGAAACAACACATCCGGATTATCTTCCTCTAGAAGTATCCGGATTTCAGTGGCATGTTTTGGAAGCGACAGACAATTCAACATGCACATTTCGTATAATGCCTTATTAAGGGGATTCTTATCTACTGGGAGTAGGGGATTGAGCACTAGGGTGCAGTGAGGGCATTTATTATTAACAAAGGGCGGTCCGAGGCTGTGATACCACACCTGAGCCTCTGTTCCTTTGATATTGATCAACTGACCAGCCATGTAAGAGCAGGGTATTCTTTTTGAAAGGCCAAGCGTCCTGGCCCTTTACCCTTTCGGGTGCGGATGAGCGCAGAAGGGGCATGCCTTAGGTGCGTCCGCTGCACGATTGTCATCTGCCCCTTTTAACTCAGGGGCGAGCGTGAGGACCGTAGCAACTAGAGCACTGACCTATCACTCCCAAAATGTCTGCCCCCACCTGGAGTATTAAACACAACTCCTAGCAGCACAACAAAATTCGGGTAAGAAATAAGTCAGCAGTTAAAAATTTTAGAACAGAATGTGCAAAATTCGCAGTTTAAACTTTTTAAAAATCAAAGCATTCTGGGCACCACAGCCACAACTCTGCATTGCATTTGGCGATACAGCACATGCAAAGAAATTTGTTTTATTTATTTGTTTACTTACCTCTGTGTATTCTGGATTTTACTACCCCCCAGCCTGCCCATCCCCAACCCCACTGTAGGATTGTATAGGGTAGTCTAGTGGTTGGGGTGGAGCTAGGAGGGAGGAGCAGGAACAGGAGGAGCCAGGGACAGGAACCGGGCAGTTAGAGTAGGGACAGGGTCAGGAGAGGATATAGAAATAAAGCTCTCTTAAAAACATAAAGAAGTGTCGGTCGTTATTGCCACTACGACGCGACAGCTGGCGACGAGGGTGGGATCAGGTGACCCACTAGCAATCCCGGAGAGCAAGAAAAGAAGCTGACCTGTCCAGGACACCAGCCAGACGCGATCGCTGTTCGCGACATCTGTGCCCCGTGATTGACGCCGCCTACAGCCTGAGGCCAGCTGTGGAGAAGTTACCCACGACCAGGAGATCGTGTGTGGCCACGTTAGAGCAGCGAAAAGCAAGACGCTGCCCCTCTGGTGTCCGGCACTTCGTTCGTGCCAAATTCGGGAATGTGCCCCGAAGCCTAGAATCAAGAAGGAAGGGACTGGGAGCCCACCCCAGCCTCCCTGAAGTGTCCTGCACAAGTGAGGAGTGCAGCGAGAAGCGAGCGAAACTCGCGGAGGCGCCAGAACAAGAGCGCTGATGCCGCCGCCATCGGGTCTCACCCCCGATGCGTGAGAAATGGCATGCCGCGGTAAACAAGACCCGGAAATCTGCATTGGCCTACCTGAATGGTGGAAAGTGGCCGGAAGGTGAAAGGAGAACTGCCAAATCCTGGTTGCTGGAAGGAAGGACCCTCGGTGAGTGCAGGAAGAGACCGAGTGTGACTGAGACTGGAGAGGAGCTCGAACTTCGTGGATGACTGGTGGCGGCCATCTTAAAGTCAGGCGATTGAAAAGGACATCCCCATGAAGTAAATGGGTGGCCATCTTTGGGTCAGGCAGCCACAGACATCCCCTATGTGAGGACTGTGAGCGGCCATTGCTGAGTCAGGCAGGCCAGGTTTTGAAGTAAACTCTGGCAAACCAAAAGGAAACAAGCATTGGCGCGCCCAACAAGCACAAGCAAATGACAAGTACAAAACCGCAACAAGCATTAGCAAATGCCAGAGACAGACAGAGGCGACAGGAAAGCCACAGCAAAACAACAAGCACAAGCGAACGCACGAAGTAAAGGACATTATATAAACAAGCAAATACAAAGTGCAAATGAAACCAGCATGAGCAAACATAAATAACAAATAAAGAGGACGTGAGCACAGTCAGGCGCTGGTACAAGCACCAAAAGGTGCCATGGACTTTAACGACAAATATAAGTGCGCGTTTCAAGTTCAAACAAGCCCGAGCAAATGCAAGCCTCGACGTAAATAAACAGAAGTCCACACAACTCACGAATGAAGCCAACGCGAGCAAATACAGATTCTGAACATAACAAACACGAGCAAAGGCAAGTACCGAAGTAAACGTCCAGCACCACGCAAAGATCAATAGTCAACAGTAGGAAGAACCAAGAAATCAAATGGTACAGAAGCGTGAGCAAACGAACATCAAGGAAGCCTTCCTTCATCCTTGAAACCACTGGATAACCGGCGCCAGGCCGAAAAGAAACGCGAAGAACAAGATGTTAATGGCGTCGCATATCATCGTGGAAGAACTCCAAAGTACCTGCAGCTAGCAAGTCACTCTAACGAAAGCAGGAAGTTGAGTGGTGACCATCTCGAAATCAGGAAATCCAACCCTAACCCACTGAAGCCTACCCAGACAGTTGTGCCAAGGGCAGACAGAATACAGCAGTCACCCAGGAGTGGCGAACCTTCCCAACATCGAAGGAGGCGACAGTACCTCAGGCGAAAGAAGGTCAGCGAATAAGACTGGAGGCAAAGTGAACAACCTTGCGACAGTAGTAGACAAAGCTCTCCTCCCTCATGGCCACGGTAAATACAATCCATCGGTCCAGTCCCTGCATTGAAGTACCACCCCCAGTGCAACAGACTGACAGTCGGACTTTAGATCTCAAATGGAACAGGTGGCTGGAATCACTGGACGATTTTCTTGAGGCAATTGGTGAGCGAAGAGATAGGAAACGTCTGATACTGCTCCTCCAACTGGTCGGTCATGAGGGCCGACGCCTAATCAGAACATTTCCCAAAAGGGACACAGAGAGCTATAAAAGACTACAAGTGAAGCTACGTGCCCACTTCCATGCACATGTAGAAGTGGATCATGCTCGCATCGCTTTCAATACAGCGCGGCAGGAACCAGGAGAACCACTGCCGAGATTCATTACCCGGTTACTAAGTCTGGTACCCTGCTGCTACTTCAATACATTTACTAATGAAGAAGCAGTTCGGCTCCGAATAATCGAAGGCTGTTCAAGCGCAGACACGAAGCGCAAGATTCTTCAGGAGCAGTGGTCGCTAAAGAGAATCATCAGAGGGGCCGAGGCTGGAGTGCGAGTAAAAGCAAAAGACTTCTCGAAAGACGTGCACTCGAATGCAAGACACATGGATGTCTGGAAAGAGGCACCCCTTATGCCTAGGGGTGAGGCCCAGGAAACAAACAAAGCTGAAAAGAGGGAGGGTGAATCAGAGTCAAGACGAAACAAGAGACAGAGCGTCATGGAACACTCCAAGTCACCATCACAAAAGACCAGGATGAATCAGGATTGCGAAAGCGGTACTGATACAACCTCATGGAGCTATTCAACCTCAAGGAGTCAGTCAACAGATGACGATACTGATACAACCTCACGGAGTTACTCAACCTCAAGGAGTCAGTCAACCGATGATGAGAATGATTATGAAACAGATGAAGTGTCAAGTGGGACAGATCACACCCATGGACAAGATGGCAGATTGCTCAACAAGAAGGCAAGAAAGACGAACTACGGAAGATGGGACCTATCCCGTCAATGCCGGAAACCAGCACACGAACAACTCCGGCCATCCTCCCGCCATGCACCAAAGTCTACAGATGAGTCCGAGGAAGCATCAAGCGGTGAGAGAAATCACCCCAATGGCACGGACGTTAACACAAACAACAAGCGAGAAGAAGAAACCAACCACATGAGGAGTGGCAAGCCACTCAGACACCGAAAAGGGAGGGGCATGGGCACTCCAGACAGTTGTGTCAACGAGAAAGCGGAAAAGGGACAATTGATGTCCCGTGAAAAGGGTAAAGACCAAATGCTCCAAAACCAAACTAATGAAGTAAACGATCCCTCCACCGCAACAACACAGAAGACACAAAAAGAGACAGACCCAAGGAAATGCTCCGTAGATAGCTCCGACCCCAGGAGCATGTCATCCCAGAATACCAACTCAATAAACGTATCAGTCACGACGCCTTCAAAAGAACGTTCTCAAAGGAAATCGGCAACCGACTCCTCCGAGTCGGAAGACATGTCTGTCCGCTCATTCGGGTCAACGAAATCATGGTCCCGACCACGGCCCTGGCATCAATCACTCGGACGCACAACAAAACCAAAGTACAACAAGTCACGTCAGTCATCGCCACATCGAGACATGAATAATATACCGTCACCCCTGATGGGGTCAGAGAGGTTGACTCAAAGAACTGATGGAAGGAGAACAAAGAAATGGGACAATGTCTACCAAGTGGTAAAGGATTATCCCGTCACCCCGCGGGGAGGACCGAACGTGGTGACAGAGATGAACTGCCACCGAATGAGAGACAAACAGACACATGACCGGGTGGTCAAGGGTCTCGCCAGCCTCAAACACGAGTGGGAAGGGAAGAAACAAACAGAGGCAGCAAATGAGTCCAAGAATCAAGACAGGACACCCATGTCAGATAATACACTAATGTCTGGCATGCCTGACGGTGAACAGAAGAACAGTGCTGTTCCCAACCTGACAGATGGTGAACAGAAGAACAGTGCGGTTCCCAACCTGACAAGACAAAGAGAAACAACTTCACAGGTGGGAGCTCAGAAGAAGACCAGCCCATCGTCCGCTCCCGAAGGAGATCAATCGGCAATAGACCAAGAGTCACCAAGGAAGGCAGACGGTCACTGCCGAGCTGAGCCAGTAGCAGTCACACAACAAGAAAGAACCACGATAACTGCGGAACCGAATAATAAGCAGCCCACATGCAATGGGTTGCATTCTCAAAAGTGCATTCCCGCGGTTAAGGACATGGTGGCTAAGACACCGGAAAGACTGATCAAAGTCAGGACCACCAAGGACTCGACACTACTGATGCTTGAAGAACAAGCTGTTCGTCAACCCGTGTGGTGGATTGAAGACTTACAAACAATGTGGAAACTAAGTTCATTTTGTTAAGAAGGGGGGAGATGTAGGATTGTATGGGGTAGTCTAGTGGTTGGGGTGGAGCTAGGAGGGAGGAGCAGGAACGGGAGGAGCCAGGGACAGGAACCGGGCAGTTAGAGTAAGGACAGGGTCAGGAGAGGATATAGAAATAAAGCTCTCTTAAAAACATAAAGAAGTGTCGGTCGTTATTGCCACTACGACGCGACACCCACGTCACCGCCCGGCAGCACTCCCACCATGGGCAGCTAGTGCAAATTCTTTACCCTCCAGAATGAATATGATAATCATTCACTCCCAAAAAACAAGAATTACAGCAAAGAGCGCCAAAGTCCAGCCTCAACAGGAAGGTGAAGCCCAGCCTCCAACTTTGAAGAGTGTCATTATGACTTGGCTATGTTCTAATGAAGCATATACTGTAATCTTGAGCAATTCAACCTGTCTTGTTCACTTGGCTTTGTACTAATAACTGTATCCTTAATTGCCTCAAAGTATCTCTTTACTTCTCCAATGTCAACAGCGATGGCACAGTGTCCAAGAAGAGGGTGTCTTCCCTCGGCAACCTGCGTCAATGGAAAAAAACAGTTTTACTAAAGAAGTATGAAAAGATGCCCAGGGTCACATTGAATGTTGGAATGTAAAAATTATGCAGGTCCTGTGATAAAAGCAGGGCAATGTTACGAATTTCATACATAGCACTATGAAATACTGGCACAGTCATAACTGAGGAATGATCGATGATAAAAATAATCTTCCAAATATCATTCTTGTTAATTCTCTCATTTGGGTTGTTATTTATACCAAACAACAAAAAGCAAACACGTTTTTTATTACAATCTAGAAAAATCTATATCACGTACATTTAATGTGAGACTCAACGATTAGTGTCAAATAATTAAGTGGTACTTTCATCGAAGAGGGACACCAAGTTTGGATAGAGTTTGGATTTATTAGTTTGAGGATGAGGAAAGCTGTGATGAAATCAATGTTTCCCTGATACAGCATATATTAGTGTCAGACACTTTATAGATTAGCGTGCCCTTCTAGAATGTTTATTTACCTATTTCCTGTAGAAGCGTAGATCAGGCTTTTGGCTCTCGCTAAATTTTTTACCCAGTGTCTAAGTCCTCTATGAACAATTCTCTCCCCAACCCTACCTAAGCTCCATGGTTTTAACAATCTCTACAGAGAATGTTTTACATAACTCTTAAGCCACCTGGAGAAAATACATATCTCATGACCCTTTGTTTATGTCTTATAAACCTTCGTTTATGTTTCACGACACTATTTTATTCTAGAGGAACTACTTTGCTGGGTAATACTGGGTAATACACAGATGCATTTATCGGTCTTTTGTTGTCAAAGACGATTGCTAACAGTACGTTAAAAAACATACATATAATGGTATTTATATCAAACCAATGCGCTTGACTGAATGTTTTTCTTGTCTATCTCATTTCCCGTTTTCTTATTCATTGTCATCTCTCCCCATTATTGGTCTGTCCTGCCTTTGGAGAATTGTTCTTGTTATTGGGGTTTGACTCAATGAGTTGTGTCCTTCCACTGCTTAGATTCGGACAACAATTCTATACTTTTTCTTTTAGCACTGCATATGGGTGCCCATCCACCACTCGTTTTTCTACCTAGACTACCATCACAGCTAGTCAATTGATTCATGTATAATTGTATTGTATGATAAAAATGTTGTCAGCATTGCAAGGGGAAAAACACATTTAAACTGCAAATAAATATCTCTCCTCCAGCTGTTTCATGTGCTTAGTGGAGTGGTTATTAGTAGTTCTGAGGATACGCACATTTTGCCATTTCTTATCCAGATAAAAATGTTCAGGATGCAGTATCCAATCACTGACTCAGGATACTAGCTAGCCATGCCCTAAGCGTTTTTTTTAATCCTTGATACAAGTGGTGTTGCATCACGTGGAAGGTTTCACCTTGGATGCAAAAAGAAAACTGAAATCCCTGCATTGGGTAATTGTTGAGTTGCGTCATCCAAGGATCCACGGCAACTGATATGATCAGTTCATAAGCTTTTATTATCATACTACACTTCTCTCCAAGCTCATCATCTGTATTGTCTGTAAATGCAAATGCAATATAAACAATTCTTGATAATTATTTTAATCATGAATCTAAATTTGAAAACATTACCACTTAAAGGGATAACAAAATATATTATTCAAATATTTAGATCACACATGTATATTTATAGTGGTCTGAGTTTGGTGGGTGTTTAAATAATGTTTGTATTGTTATATTAAATACGTTTGAATTATATTTTTATCACTCAATTTTTTCCTTTTTATGTCGCTTTATTATTGTACATTTGTGTATCATATCGCATCATCAACCAAATGTGCATGTAATACAATTGATTTGAGACAACATTCAGTTATTAATACTGAAAGTTATTAACCCCTTGTATGCTCATGACGGTGCCGCTCCGTCATGAGCATCGGCTGAGCTGTGCTCATGACGGAGCGGTTCCGTCATGGCCCTGCCGCCGCGCCTGCACGGCGCTGATTTCGCCCCTGCGCGGCGCGTTCTATTAAGCGGGCGGGGCCATGACGGAACCGCTCCGTCATGAGCACGGCGCAACCGCGGCTCGTGACGGAGCGGCTCCGTCACGAGCATGCGAGCGCCGCTCGGGTCCCCCCTAGCGCTGCGGCGGAATTGCCGCCGCAGTGAAGGGGTTAAGATAAAGAGCACATTTAGGAAAACACTAACCATAAACAGTGACTTTTGCATTTCGCACAGAACAATTTCAGAACCAGCAGAAAATCTTCAAATTAGGAAGTTCTACATTTTGTTTTTTTACTTCTTCTTCGTTCATAGGGTCAATGAATACATTGTGGTCGTAGTGGGGGGCGGGGGGGAGAGCAGGTTCGGCATTAAACATTGAATAATTTAGTAAAGTAAGAAAATATTGAAGGATCCAGTGAGGTCCTGAACCACCCCGCTAAACGTAGCCGTGTTTGAGAGACTAGTGCCTCAAGTTTTCCAAAACTTTAAACTTTTTATTTCAGTATGTAACCTCTATTCTCAGTCGACTATTGCATTTTGCATTTCCAAAGTGGAACCAATATAATGGATTATTGAGATCACTAATAATTTGGGTTTTTTCATTTAATCAACCACAGGTGGTTTTGATGGAGATTTTCTGAGGTTCTACAGTTCGGTATGGCCATGCAGGCTTTAATGGCATACATTCTATATTCATTTTCTTCTATGATATGCTTTTTAAGATTTTTCCTTTACAACTTATCGTGCGGTGGCTACATCGCAAGGGATTTATCCATATCTGGATCTATTCCCCATACCCTATAAGACATATAGGGTTACCTTCTTGTTTTCCTTTACAACTTTTTTTTTTTAGGGCTTCTAGCTGAATACTTC
The DNA here is from genome assembly GCF_964263255.1 of Lissotriton vulgaris. NCBI lineage: Eukaryota > Metazoa > Chordata > Amphibia > Caudata > Salamandridae > Lissotriton > Lissotriton vulgaris. The sequence continues at coordinate 1,459,391,361 of NC_141693.1, forward strand.
ATTTGGTAATTTTTAACTTCTTGTCAGCTAGCCTCACGTCACTTTTCTGTGCCTTGCTAGTGCATATTGAGATGGTCTGTTTAAACAGACCATTTAATCATTACATGGCATGCCCGACTAATAGAATCAAGTAGAATTGTACCTTAGGCTCTGATTAGGTCTCGGCGGATGGGTTACTCCATCACAATAGTGACAGATATCCCATCTGCAGAAATGTAAATCACATAGGATACAATGGGATTTATATTTCGGTGGATGGGCTATCAGTCACTGTTGTGACAGAATAAGCCGGCCACCGAGATCTAAATAAGCCCCACAGTTTCCAATATACAAAGTTTTTCATATATAAATTTCACATTTCTGTGCAAAGACCAAATCTACTAGCTGAAACATCCTGATGCTGATTCACTGATCCAATGCCAGTGATCAACTCCCAATACAGACTTTTATATGCCTCCTAAACGAGAACAGTGTCAGATGAGTAATAAGGTCTATTGGAAAAGAGCTTCAAAATGAAGTTCTCTTAGTGGACATCAGTTGTGGGTTTTGCGGTACATATGAGTTGTTCATATTTATCAGTAGAAGTTAAGACTCTGGCTATGGACTAAGGAATAGCTTTTAATGGAGTATGTGATGATCTTCGTACATCTTTTAATATGGCATGACGATGGCCTACAATTGTGAAAATGTAGCAGTTATAATTTGAGTGCCGATATTAAGATCGATCTTCGATGTAAGTGCAGATTGTAATGGGCAGGTTTGACTATCTTGCTGATGTGTAGTTGAAGAGAGAGAGGGTAAAATATTTTTATTTTTCTGAGGAGTTAATGGATGGACAGAATCCTTCAATCTTTAGCTCGTCAACGAGTGTGGGATAACATTTATTATTAGGTCTGGGAGAAATGGCTAGGAACACACTTTTCTTTGGATTTAACCCTAAGTAGCATTATAGTCTAGATGTTATGCCTATCCCATTAGGGCTAGAATAACGATGTCAGGATTGTGGGTTTTCACAGAAAGTCTTCAATATTGATTTCCCAAGCATAGTGAGCAAACAACTCACATCTGGGCATACCGTTGGTCACATAGGGCGCTGAATCAAACACTTAGAAGGTGATGGGAGAAATTAATACAATTTGTGTAACAACTGCAATGGCTCAGGATAGCATTCTCACCCATTATTGTTTTGCAAACCATGCCACCTCAAATCACACCCGACAAACGCAAATCAATCTTTGTCAATAAGTACGGCTCAGCCCAAATTGTCAAGTCAGTTCTTTTCTGAACCCGAATACAAGCAACCCAAGACCTATTCGCCCTGATTGGGGACGTCAGTCAGGTGTAGCTCGGTTCCATTGAAACCATGAGTAATGTGTTTGATGTATCTAGATGTCTACCTGATGCTGAGAGTGAGGGACTCTGCCTGGTCCTGTAAGAGGTGGCTAGAGAGGCCAAGAGTGTCCCTGGTTTCTGAGGGTTATCCAGAGAGACCTGACTGCCGAAGAGTGTGCTAGGTGGAACCTTGCGTCTCATCCTAGTTCCTGGTCTGAACAGCAACTGCTGCACTCATTGCAGGCCTGAGCAAGGCCTGCAACTGCCCTGACCATCAAAGGCTTAGATGGTGGGATCACCTACAGTAATCAAGTAGGCCAGGTTGGGGCTACTTCTTCTTTCTGTCTGATCAGGAGTTCAGCTGTCATGACCACCAAATGACGTACCAGGACTTCATCTGTCTTTGTTGCACGAAGGGACACATTACTGCAAACATCTGTATTGATGAGTGACTGTATGTATGAGTGATTCTATGGGTGAATGAGTGAATGTGTGTGTAGACCTAGGAATCAGTGAGTGCGTATGTAGTAACTGGTATTGGTGTGTCAATAGTTTCAAGAATGTTAGTCTGTATTTAGCACTGGGTGTATCAAAGTTTATATTAGAGTGTGAGGAGGTGCATTGTATTATCACATGAATGATATCATCAGTGATGTGATCAGTGATGTCAAATGAGATGTCACCAGTGATGTCATCAGTGATGTCATTTGAGATGTCATCAGTGATGTCATCAGTGATGTCACTGACCATGTCATGAACGATGTAATATGTGACATCATCCGCAGTGGATTGCAGGTGTGCGAAATATAGTTAGTACAACTAATTATATAGGAGCAATTTCAATGGTTTTTTAAATTCTAATTCCTAACTATATATATATATATATATATATATATATATATATATATATATATATATATATATATATATATATATATATATATATATATATATACACATATATATATATATAAAGAATACATGGTAAGAGCATATGCTGTAAAAGCACATGCATTTTAACAAAATGTGTGGTAAAGTGATGCAGAGTATTTCCCTGCATTTTTCCGCCATACAACCAGTTGGTTCTTACTGTGGCCCCTGCAGTAGACACACGAGAGGGTCATCCATGCCACCAAGAGATGAATGAGCACTCTATCATGGCTATCTCTACACTGAGGAGGTGAGATTTAAAACTCATTGTGCTTCTGTTAGTGACCAAGTAAAAGATGCCACTTTGCGTGATGCACTGTTTTGCCTGATTTTTAAAGGGGGCACCCATGGCTGAAGGGTCAACTGAAATGGGTGTTGTGCCTTGAAAAATAACCAGACCCAGGGACCAATTATTTTGTGTGATAAATTTAAGGTGTATTGTTTAGTACAACTGTGTGTTTGAAAACACTTTCCTTGAAAAGACAAGCACTGGACTGGATCTTGGAATTATTTTGACTAATGGTTGATTGATGAGTAATGAGTTTGAGCACGCAATGCTAACGCCCTGACATAACTGATTGCTGACACTATGTAACTTGATCTTGGCAGAATTTGACTTTATAACTACAGAACCTTCCAACACTTTTTTCTCCTTGAAAAGTGTTTTGTGAACCCCACCCCTCACCCATGTCCAAACCCCCACATGCCTGTTCACCAGTGCTTCCACTGTCCTATTGATCTTCTAACCTATGAAGTATCACGCTTTGCTGGTAATCTGCTTCTACACTGCACAATCAGAGTCTGCTGTGAAGTGATGGAGATCAAATCCTTACAGCATCCCTTTCCCCTCAAGCATCCGCCTCTAGGAAGATCTGGAAGGCTTGTTCAGAAATCTTTCTTGGACCTTGCACACTAGCCTAGGGACATGTACAAATTATGGTGGTATCCAATGAGATGCTGCAATTGGCCATCCCAGACTCAGGAATCTAGCATGCTATCCATCTCAAAAGCAGTTTTACTCTCAACAACTACCACTGTAGGAGGTCTTTGTCCCTGTGAGTCAGCTGAGTTTAACATGTGTCACAGATACAGACACAGATACAAAGTTTGCCAGTAAGTGGGAGGGACCGTACCTTGCCAGCTGCTTTTTCATGAAAGGTTTTAACTTGTGTACAGGCACTACATTTCTAAATATATTATTCAGTTGTTTCCTGCATATATGCCCCCCGGAACATGTGTTCTACCAATTCCTTTGTCTTTATTTATTAATTTATTTTTTAAACAATTTTATTAGAAACAAAAGCAGCAGTAAGGACGTTGCATTGACAGCTCGTGCACAGGTGTTCAAAAGATTACAGCATTGTCTTCCCATCATATATCCGGCAGAGGTCCAGGACAGTACATTCCAATAATAACATAATAACCTACAGGTGGGTCGCTTACATGCTCTCGGGTCAGGAAACTTCATCCTTTGTGTTTCTAGAGTGCACTGCCAAATAGGTAGTATGACACAGGGAGAGGAATTGCAGTTGTAGCTCATTTTTTTGGCAATGTATAGTTTGTGTTTTAAAAACCCTGACTGAAGTTTTCTGTGGTGACGTTTTTTCTTCTCTAATCACACTGCATTGCTGTTCCTTTACGTTTGCTTATAACGTATGTATGTAGATAATGTAGTATGTGTGTAATACAAACCTAGGTAAAAGGCATTGGACCATTGTACAGGGTCAAAGGTTAACATACAGCCAACATGTTTTAGGAGAGGTATCTCGGTTGAGGGACCAGAAATCGACTGCTATTGCACTTTGATACAGTGTTCTTAAAAGAGGTGCATCATCTTCATCTCTTTCCTAAATTGGGCCCACATTAGGGTAATCTTTATTGGTCTGAGGAGGTTCTTCAAGATTCCAGGGGGCAGTTTTACAATAAGTGGTGCATCCCTGCATATCAGCAGGGATGCGCCACTTATTGTGCGCTATGCCTCCACCACCATTGATGCGCCGCATTTACAATGTGGCGCACCAATAGGCAAAAACGGCACAGATGCGTCACGCATCTGTGCCATAAAAGCGGCGCATTGCTGGAGTTGCGTCGCAAACGCGACGCAGCTCCAGCAAAGCTCTGGGGGGCTCTATCTTGTTAATGCTGCGTCAATCCTTAAGCCTGCTTCAAGCAGGCGCAGGGTTTTGACGCAGCATGGGCCCCAAAGTGACTGAGTGAAATCTTGTAGATTTCACACAGCCACTTTTAGGAGGCGTTCCTGCGCCGGAACGCCCCCCGTGCAGGAACGCCTCCTCCTGGCGCAGGGCGTTACAATGTGACGTATTTCCCAGATTCATCACATTGTAACTACCCCGCACCATGGTGCTTCTTTTGGGCCACCGCACAAAAGTGACGCAACAGCGGCGTAAAAGGGGCGCAAGGGGCTTGTAAATCTGCCCCCAGGTGCATTGATGGAAACGGCCTGGTCCTTCTTTTTTTTCCTTTTCACACGTCGTAGTCAGTTCAATTTAACATTTTCTTTCTGTTTTAATACAAAACTATACAACATTGCAGCTAATAGTTTATACCATCTGCGATAACAACAATATATCACTATATGGCATTTCATAAGAATACAATAAAACAAAAACTTGTCACAAGTTGAATGTAAAACAATTTGGAGGCTGCTGTGGCTCAATATAAGTGCAGAAACCATTTAACCCCTTCGAGGCTAATGACGAGCTGGCCTCGTCATGGCGCTTACCTGCCGTGCGCGGATGACAAGGCCAGCTCGTCATGAAATAAAGGAAAACAATAAAACTCAGCGCAGGACGGGAAAACGCCTAGCAGCCAAGTGGTTAAACAAGTGGCAGAATTCTTAAAATTATAAAAGTACTATTGTAAATGTATATATTCATGCATGTTCAGTTGGACTTGGCAGGTGTTGGAGTGCTTATTGTACTAAGTGGCCCATGAAAAAAATTCTAGTGGTTAATTAAATTAAAGTGCAAACACTATATCCTGTTAATTTTAAACACTAAAAACCGCTAACTAGGGTCCGCTATATTAATGCACAATAAGACGATTAGCCTGTAGCTGCGGTTTTCAAAGAATAGCTGCAGAGTCTTAAAAGAACAACAAGTCTCTCTGAGTGATCTTATGTGGTTTGTAAAAACAGAACAATAGGTTAGGGCCCCCTAGAAACAGCCTCATTAGACAAGCACTCCTGCCTGGAAAATACTAATGCATATAATCTAAACAAGTATTTGATGCATGAAATAAAAATGTTTGATAATGCCAATAACTTTCCAAAAACATAATGCAACTCTGAAACACATATCTGGATTCTCTAAGGAACAAAAAACATACAAGCTTCCTCGTACTAGTTTTAGCAATGAACAATGGTTTTAAATAGGTTTTTCTAATTTCAGTGTATAAGCTACAAAATAGAATAGAGATAAAGTTGTAGGGACAATCTTCCATCACAAGGACATTTTACTGTTGCCTCTGGCCATTATTTAATTTTTTTGGAAGCCTTACAAGACTGACTAAAGATAATTGGAAAATCTCACCTTATGATAAAATAAAGGAATTAAAAATATCCCAATATCTTGTCATTGACTCATTGCAAATTCAAAATGTCCATGAGGTTTTAATGACTTTCTTTAGGGAAGTTCTAACTCTCCAAATGGTGGAAAATGTCCAGTAACCTCTCCGGAGCCCCTGGGTTCTCCATGACACATTTGTAAGTGGGTGCATGTAAAAGTCTGAACCATCTCGGAGAGCCCTTTTTGAGCTGTAGCAATTTCTGGTAGCAAACTGATGCTTTCACACCTAGAAAGAGCTTCAAATTATTACCCAGTCAGTCTTGTGCCCAAATTCGGATGAAGTTACAAACTGTTACGGTCTTGGCAATTGCAATTTGGAGTTGCAAGTATCAATAGGGAGAATAATGTTGTGGTTTTGAGAGTAGAGTGCATGTTTTGAAATTGGAGGATTCAATATTTAGAGGAATAGTATTAAAAAGTTGTTGTTGTGAAGAAGTTGATTTCAGGCTACAAAAAGTCGAAAGATCCTGGAATATTAATCTTGGTTTGCAAAAGATCAGTAGATGTGGAGTGTAAGGTACCACCACTTTCAACAATAACAGTAGGGAAAAGTGTTGGTAAAACCATATTGTGCACTAGAGTGAAGCTGCAATAATTGATGTGAATTTTCGCTGATCCGGAAGTCACTTGCCTTTGTGAAATCTTTCTGGGTGAATGTATATCTGAATATTTTCTGTTAGAAAAGAGTTAAGCAAACAAGATTGGTGAAAAATTGTTGTTCGAAATAACTGAAAAAAATTGGTTGGTGGATGCTTTGAGGAGTGAGAGGTTGATGTCATAGTGTTCACACTGGGATTGGCTGGTGTGTGGTTCATGGTGGTATTGGTCAGTTGGCGTTTCTTTTCGTACTACATATTGGACAATGTGAGTTTGGATAACAGATTGGAAAGAAGGCTACTGAAAATGAAAGCAGTTATTTGCTTGGTCATTAAAATGTTTCGATTGAATTACAAAAATGAAATGTTTAAGAATTTTAAGAACTTTGTGAGGGGAGATGTTACTATTCCTGTTAGGAAAGGTGAAGAGTCACCTCCTGAGGATATGTTAGGGTTTGTGCACAGCAAAGAGCATGTCCCCTCTCATTGCACTAATGGTCTCTGAAATAGCTCTCTTTAAACATACTACTGAAGGCCTTTCTTGTTATCTCAGCCCCTCCCTAAGACCTCTGTGTATGTTGCTCAAGGTATTCACAAGTTTGGACATTGCTGTCTTGTTTGCACATTGGACCTTGCTTTTACCAAGGCTTACTTAGAAAACATTGGACCTTGCTTTTACCAAGTCTTTTTTAGAACACTCCTCCCTAGGCCATGTGTTACTTCAACTCATTAGCATAATAACAGAAGCTCTGCACACCTGCTTATGAGAACCACCCCCAGTTCTTCGAACCACACCCAGCTCTTTGAACCACACCCAGCCCTGTCTATAAAAGGCAACCCAGTGCTTGTGTTCGTCTACCTCCCACTTCCTTGAGAACAGATCCTTCGGCGCTGGCACTCCTGCTCTTTCCAGACCTTCATTGACTTCAACGGGCGCGGCTTCTGGCTCTTCCTTTTTCTGGTTTCTGGCTACTTCTTGCCTCAGCCCCTCTTCTGTCCACTGTAATCAACCTGCAAAAGAGAAAGAGGTCAAGGTTAGACTGATCAGTATCCCTTTTCAGCAACAAGTAAGTGCAAAACCTTTTATTACCTGAAAGAACTTTATCGGCGATTTCTGGATTCATGTAAAGACAATTTGGAACAAGATATCTCCCACAAACTTTGTGGTTCAAACCCTTTGTTACAAGAATACTTTGTGGAACTTTGTGAAATAAACATTGTTTTACATGGAACTTTTTTAAGAATCGAACAGAGGAAACCATTGACAGCAAGGCAAACAGTAAATCAAGGACTTGCACAAAGTACCTGCTGTATTTTGATGTAAAAGTACAGTATTTGTTTCATAAAAAAGTCTGGAAATGTGTGAAAATTGAGTTTGCTATTAAGAATTTAGGCTTTAGTTATATTACGGTGAATGTTAGACGTTGGTAATTCTGGTAATGATATTTGTTTGATTTTACAGAAGTTTTACAGTAATAGAAAGCAAATCCCAGAAGAGAAACACATTCCAAACCTGGAAGCTTGAGACCAGGATCCAAGAGGTACTTTTAGAAGAGAATTTCTAATAAGATTAAGGTTTAGTCAGGAACACATTTAGGGATAGGTTGCGCTTATCTGTTCTTTGTTTATGTTTTATTAGGCACCAGTTTCTACACAAGTCAAAGAGGGCCGCAGATTTTAGAGGTCTTCTCAGTGGAAACGCAATAACGGTGTTGTCTCTCTTTTTTATTTTATCCATTTCCCCCCTTCCCTTAAGCTTCTGGTTCTTAGTGCACTGTTTTAAAACTAGTGTGCTCGAACAAGCAGTTTGAGGGTGGGGTCGGACTGTCTTCAACCTCCATTAAAACTGAACAGAAACTCATGTTAGCTGGGCTTTGACAGAAGCACAAGCCTTTAAAATATTCAGTTTTGTTCGACAATGAATGCCGGGGAAGAAACAGAGGACATTGACGAGGTCCTAAACGAACACTTGGCCCATAATGAATCAGTGTCTGGCATCTTGCAACATATGCAAGAGGAAAATAGAGAAATTAAAGTTGGAAAACAACTTTTTAAAACAGGATTTAAGCAGGTATAAACCTAGGGAATCTCAGTGGAACACAGCTTTTACGCCTTTGTTTAAAACCTCCTCAGAGACAGGGGCGCGAGCAAAACATGCAACTCCCCTCCCCCCCCCCAGTTGAGGTTACTGTTAATGTTCCTAATGCTGTGCCTTTAGCAGCACCTGAACGTTTCCATGTTTTTATCAATCAATGTCAATTACACTTCGTTTGTAAACCACAATAGTTCCCTACTGATGCTACGAAAGTGGCATTCGTCTTGTGTTATTTGGGCGGTACAGCAGCCAATTGGTCAATTCCTTTCGTGGATAGAGATGATCCCATCCTCCATAATTGGAATCAATTTAAACGTACTATAACCAGCCTTTTTGCAAAACACTCTTTTATGCAGGCAAGCGATAATGAACTTTTAAATCTTAAACAAGGTAACAAGGATTTATTGACCTATCTCACTAGTTTTAATCGTTTACTCACCGAGACAAGTTGGCCAGAAGAAAAGCGTGTCTCCCTTTTTTATATGTGGTATCGGGTTCCCAAGGCCTACATGCTCCGTAGATAACCCACTTAAACTGAAAGAACTGTTGGCACGGAAACTGAAAAGTACAAAGAACAAGTTTATTAAGACCCCATGGGGTGGTGGTACATTCCTACAGCACCCTTCGGCAATGCAAGAAGTATCACACCGAACGTTGGTGTGAGTCCCTCTTTTATACAATTTACAAGCAATAAAAAGATAGGCGGCACAAGGTTACAGAGTTTATGTACATATATGGTCATTTTTGGAGCACAGCCAACTCATGGGAGGGGTTACAACCCCACTGGTCAGTTTGGCGGCACATTGCTGTGGGGTGACTGGTCAGTTGGAACTGTGCATGTACAGGCTTGACCGTTGCTAAAAATAGCCTGTTGCTGGGCAAAGTCGAGTGGTCAGTGGTACGGACAACAGACTAAAGGGCATGCTGACCACGAGGCCGCTCATTCTCTAAAATGGCCGCCGTAACACACAAAATGGCGTTTTCGAGTATAGTCAAGTTAAGGGGAAAAACGTGTAGCACAGCTAAGCGCTAACTTGGCCATTGTCAAATTACGACAGACGACCCTTTTTGCGTTTAGCTGAAGCTACCTCATAGTGGACGTAATCGGGATGTTCATCTTCAATATCAATTAGCATTATTTGAGCTACTTCTTTATGAAGCATTATTTTGTTTTGAGCAAGAGCTCGTCTTGATGGTATGCAAGCCGATAAACACATGGAACATAAAGCTGGGCCACATTGTATACATAAACATACAAAGAACAGTATCCCAACAATTATACAAAAAATCGTCAGCAGTTTCCAACCCCAAGTGGTAAGCATCGACCAGAACCACCCTGAAAGAGTCCAAGTTCCATTATCCGGGTGTATTTCAGCAGCTATTTTGTGCAATTTTGAGATGGCATCTTAAACAGAAGGCGAATTATCTGGCACGTACACACAGCAGCTACTTCCGATGATTCTACATGCCCCCCCACGGTCAGCTAGAACCACATCTAGAACCATGCGATTTTGGAGCATAACAATCCTAGAAATTTGGAGTTCTTCTGTTATGTTCCCCAATGCAATAGCAGTATCATTGGCTACAGCCTCAACAACACGGGTCAGCCGTCGTATTTTCCGACTATTCAATGCAGCCCCCACAAAGGAAAACAATCCCAAATTAAAGTCCACATATTGCTGTAGGGCAGTATCAGTCTGATCGATGTCATCCAAGACCACAGCACGTTTAACACGATTTAGTACAAAGTCATGATAGAGAATATAGTCATTATGGTACATTGGTGGGGCGATGAATACAGGGGGCAACACAAACGATACATAACATGTGCCTAACCATCCTAAAGGGAGCTGATGGTAACCTTTATTGCCACAAATAAAGTACGTATTTCGGGATGCCACAAATGATATACCGTTTGGACTATCAAATGTAAGTGTAGTGTTACATTCACTTTTCCCCACCGGGATCGTGCCTTTATTACGAATGCAAAGGTCTGCCTTAGTAGTTATGACATTAATAACATGTGTACTGGACATATTAATGTTCCTTTGATTGCTGTAAACACGAGGTGCAGACACATTATCGGGGCGGTACTCTTCCCATTCAAATCGAGTACCCTCAGCTCGTGGATACCCATCTCGGTCATGGTAGCAAACTTTGTTCAAACGGAAGAGCACCCCCCCTTTCGTTGGCCATCGTAAGGTGAAAAGAAGAGTGTACCAGGCGTTACAGGAACCATTATGCGAAAATGGGAGTGGAATGAGTGGAGTGCCCCCCTTCTTCTGATGCCCAGGCAACATCCCACACACCCAGCAATTTGAAGTGTTCGTCATATTGTGAGTATGATGCAAAATCTGAATAAAGCTATTGTTCAAATAAGTCTGTCGATGCCGTTCTTCATGGTAAGGCAAAGTGAAGTGAAAATGTTCAGATGGAGCCGGGGTAGTCGGCAGCAAATGTTCACGTACAGGCACCACAAGTTCCACTACCCAGGCTATTACTGTTATCACCACGATTGTCAAGACAAACAGGATGGCACCAAGTATTCTTTTGTCTCGTGATGCAGAAGACGCCATAGTTCAAAGAGTTCTCAATGTCTCAAATATATACCTAAAAAAGAAAAATACGGTGCTGAGCTCCGAGGTAGCCGTTGTTTTCTTCTCCGGGGTCAAGACGGGTGTCGCTACTCTTGGCAGAACTGATCCCCCCCCCTTGAGATTCCCGGCTTCCGTTTCACAAACCCCAGAGCGGTAACCAACCAGTCTCGAAAACAAAAAAAATCTTCTCCTTATCGTGGCCGCAGATCGTAACGCTGTCGTCCAGAAACAGTGTGGTCCGGGAAGGCTCCCTCGACTTCGGCCGATGTCACAGCTGGGCTGTTTTCTTTATCCAGAATCTCCTTGTAGTCGGTCAGCACGGCAGGATTCACCAGATCTGGAGAAACACGACGGCAGTGAGTTGAGTGCACCCACCGCTTTCTGTTGGTTACTCGTACAGCTGTTCGAGTAGCCAGGAGGACCTGCTCGGGGCCACGCCACCTCGGTTCCAAGCTATTCGCCCCCTCAAACGATCTGACCATAACAAAATCCCCAGGACGGAGATTGTGAGCCTCTCCAGTAGAATTGTCAGGGAGCGCTTCTCGAACCTGTTGATGAATAGACAGCAAATCATTTGTTAATCGTGCCAAATAATCGTTCATCATTATACAAGGCACATCATGAATCAGTCGCGGCTTAGGCACTCCCCATATGTTCATAGGCCTTCCAAACACCACTTCATACGGTGTGAGGCCTGTTCGAAAGTGGGGCAGTGATCTAAGAGAGAGCAATGCTAGCGGTGAGGCATCCGGCCACTTCAATGACGTGGACGCCACAATCTTAGCCAGTTTCAGCTTCAATGTAGCATTGTACCGTTCAACAAGACCTGCTGACTGAGGGTGGAACACAGCATGAAACTTCTGCTGGATCCCTAACCCCTTCAGCACATACTCCACAATTTTCCCAACAAAATGAGGCCCATTATCGCTCCACAAAAATTTGCAAACTCCAAAGCGAGGAAAGTACTCCTTGAGCAACACTTTAGCTGTTGTTAAAGCTGTATTATCTTTCGTGGGGAAGGCCTCAACCCATTTGCTAAAAGCGCACACCACCACTAAGACATACTTAAGGTTATTGCAGCACTCAAGCTGGATGTAATCCATTTGGAGTACCTCAAATGGTGCGGAAGGTGGAACGAACCCTCCTTTCGGAGTATGGGTCCCTTTCACAGGATTGTGTTGTAAACATATCAGACAGGTCTGCACTACTCTCTTGGCAGTATTGGCAATCTCGGGATGCTCCCAAACTCGTGATAACAATCGAGTGATCGCAAGAGCTCCCACATGTGCTAATCCGTGTGTCATCTGAACCATCGCTTGCAAGTAAGCTGCAGGCAATTTCCATTTCTCCATGTCTTTGCTTCTCCAACAACCCTCATCATCTAGCACCCCATCTGCTGCCCATGCCGCAAGTTCTGCTTCATTCGCTGATTTTTGGATATCTAGTATCTCCGCTCTAGCATCATACCATCGTTCAGCTTGTGATTTTGTTACGTACATGGGGGAGTCAGTTCGGGACATAGCTGTTTGTCTCGCTATGCTGTCTGCAAAAGCATTTCCTTGACCCACTTTATCAGTGATCTTTTTATGGGCACTACATTTAATTATCGCTACTTTCTTTGGGCAAAGCTACGCGTTTAGGAGATCACGCACCAGTTCTCCGTGCATAATGTGTACTCCATGAGAAGTTAAAAACCCACGTTCTCTCCAGAGTAGCCCAAAGTCATGTGCTACTCCGAAGGCGTACCGGCTGTCTGTGTATATGTTCACACATAGGCCAGCACTCAATTCGCAGGCTCTTGTCAAAGCTATCAGCTCTGCTGCCTGAGCCGATTTTTCTGGTATTCGTGCTGTTTCTACCACTGTCTTAAGTGTCGTGATCGCATATGCTGCGGAAGTCGTGCCATCTGGCAGCCTTAAACATGATCCATCAACTCACAGCTCCCCATCCACATCTGGAAGTGGCATATCCTGTAAGTCAACACGACCCTTTGTCTGTTCCTCGGTCAGGAAAACACAATCATGATGTTTTTCTTCCTGACCCTCCTCAACCGGATAGGGCAATAAAGTGGCAGGGTTCAGGGTAGCACATCTTTTCAGTGTGATATGTGGCGCCAAAAGTGTAAGCTCATATCCTGTTAAACGTGCACTGGTAAGATATTGAGTCTTTGTTTGGTTTAACAGGGCATCTACTGCATGGGGAACTAGCACCAACAGTTTGTGCGATAATACTATTCCCTCACTCTGTCGTATAGCTACTGCTGTTGCTGCAACTGCTCGAAAACACCCAGGTAATCCTCATGCTACAGGGTCAAGAATAGCTGAAAAATACGTGCATGGCCTCTGCTTATCCCCGTGTGCTTGCACTAACACTGATAACGCGCACCCATCTTTCTCGTGCACGTACAATGTGAAAATCTTTGAATAGTCTGGTGTACCTAACACGGGTGCAGAGCAAAGGGCCTGTCTCAATTGTTCGAAAGCATTTTGACATTCATCTGTCCATTCAAGGGGCATTGGTGTAGTTTTGGACAGCAACGCTAACAAAGGTTTGATAATGTGCGAAAACCCCATGATCCATTGTCTACAAAAGGACGTTAATCCTATGAAGGCACGTACATCTCTCTGTGTGCGGGGACTGGTGTATCTAGAATCGCCTGAATTCGATCCGATGTTAATGCATGCCCCTCCTTAGACAAAAGATGAACGAGGTAGGTCACCTTGGGTCTACAGTATTGGAGCTTTTTCTTCGAAACTTTGTGATTATTCTGAGCCAGAAAGGAAAGCAAGGCAAGCGTACTCTCCTCACATTGTGCATAAGTGTCTGCAGCTAACAAAAGGTCATCAACATATTGGATAAGAGCAACTCCAGATTGCAATTGGAAAGAATCAAGTTGTCTTTTTAAGGCCTGGCTGTAGATACTAGGACTCTCAGTGTACCCTTGAGGAACACGACAAAATCTATACGATTTATTATTCAGCGTAAAGCCAAATAAATATCAGCTATCAGGGTGGATGGGGATGGAAAAGAACGCATTTTTCAGGTCAATGACGCTAAAGGTCGTCGCCGTTGGGGGGACCAATGTGAGCAATGTGGTGATATCAGACACCACCGGGTATTGGGGGATGACAATTTTGTTAATTTCTCTCAAATCAATAATAAATCGATAGACCTTGTTGTCAGTATCTTTCTTAAGGATTGGAAGAATAGGGCTATTGCAAACATTATAGGGGACTTCCTCCACTACCCCTGCAATGATCAAATCTTTGACAATATGTGTCAGAGCAATTTCACCTTCCCTGGAGATCTTATACTGTGGTACACGTGGCAAAAGCACTCCCTCCTTTACAGTAATGCGAATAGGTGGAATAAGCATCTGTCCCACATCCGTATCTGAGGTTGCCCATAACGTGTGAGGGAGAGAAGCTAATGCTTCACATTCTTGTATAGTACAAAACCTGTCTGAATCTGGATAATTATCATTCAAAATAACTCGCACTCCCTCCGGAGCGCACCGTATCGTTGCTCGAAAATATTTGAGCAAATCAATGCCCAGAATATTATCCGGGGTATAAGGTGACAACAAAAATTGACCAAAACTGAAAAATTTATCAAGACAAAGTGCAAGAGGCTTCGATAATGGGCTAGGAGTGGGTGTGCCATCAAACCCTATACATGTTATCATGTCGCCAGACAGGGGAGCCCTCGGAACCAAGTTTTTAGACAAAGCGCTACGAGTAGCTCCTGTGTCGACTAGAAACTGATCAGTAGAACCCAAAATGCCCACTGATACATATGGACCACTCTGATCTACTGGCACTTCAACTGATTCCGTACCCCATCCTACGCAATCCTATGCATGTACATAATCCTGATGCTCCACATTCTCACCTTCTGATATCTGATACTGGTTCCGTCTATCAAATGTATTACGCTCATCCTGGCCACGGCCCCTCTCCTCAAACCTGCTACGATCACCTCCGCTGCCTCTCGCCCCCGAGTAACTTCCCCTCGACCGTCCACCTCCTCGACCACGCTGACTACGTTGCTCACGAAGTACCGGACAATCATCAGCCCAATGCCCAAACTCCTTACAGTAAGCACATTGATCCTCCGCTATGTCCGTACGCCCTTACGACGCATTACCCCCTCCTCGTCTGCCTCTATCATTCCCTCTAGATTGCGTTCCACCAACCGGTGCCAACATCACCTTCGTTTTCAACTCCTTCGCTTTCTTATCAATACTTTCTTTAGCCTCCAATTCCTGCCGCTCATAATACTGTGCCATAGTTAACAAAGATGCAGGGGTCGCCGTGGCCCAGGAACTTTCACTCGACTTTAATCTCTTTGCAATCTCCGGTAGGAGATTAGCCACGTACTTATCTACAAACAAATGCCTACCCGTATCGTCTGTTAACGATTGACCACTGTAATCATGAAATGCCTCTTCGAAGCGTGTAAAGAAATCTGACACCGTTTCATCTGACTTTTGTTTGCACGAAGCTAGCATGGTCCAATCGATCTTTTTAGAAGGAACAAGCGTTTTCAGTTTAGTTAGGATTGCCGCTGGAAGGTCTAGAATCAAGTCACATGGCTTACATGCAGGCTCCCTGTCTAAATCAGCCTGGTTTATTTCTTTCCACGTTCCCCCGAGCAGTGTTTCATCATTATTTTTACGAATCAATCTCCACATATCAGGAGTAAGAATTAACCCAAAAAACAGATCTATATCAACAAGAGTCATGACACAGGACGAAATAGCCCCTTCCACCCCTTCATAAAATGCGGCCAGATTTTTCCGAAGATCAGGCAAAGAATTTTTAAGCGCCATACCATCTGCTCTATTCCAAGGCGTATACACCCAATTATATATAAAGTACCCCTTCGCATCCTTCGACGTTTTATCCTCATCTGTACCATCCCCCTTAGGGGGAACATACAAAGGTGCAGCTTCACGCATAGGCATAACATGCACGTTAGAATTCTTATCTGAACCCCGGAGAGAACACTCCTTAGACTGCTCAGTGGACTCCGGCCCGGACTCCTTATTCTTTTTCCGCTCATCCCGCAATCTGGACGTCTCATCCCGCAGCTGGATCAGTTCCTTGAAAAATGTATCAACATCTGCAAGAACAAATAAACCTTTATCTAGATTCTCACGATGAACCGACACAGCCTTAGGTTCTAACGTATCCGAATATTTACGAAATGTAGTAACAACTTCATCAGCCAAAGTAGTCAAAAAACACATCAATTCTCGTTCTGTCCATTTACCTCTCTCGGCAACAACGTCAGACACAGTTACAAAATTTGTATTCAATTTACGGGCCCAACTACGCAAATCCGCGGCTTTCTCCGCAGATAACCTGACACTGGACTTGTCCCCTTTTCCCGACTTATCCTGTCCTTCATCGTCAGACTCTGCAGTCGGAGCCGTAGGAGGAACGTACGGAGGCGGTGATCGATCTAGTAATGAAAAATCATCAATTTCATTAGTAAGGACAGGATAAAGTGGTCGCCGAATAGGAAATTGACCGGTCGTTTGCAAATTTCGTTCCCGTTCCTCCCTCTCTTTCTTTTCCTGCGCCTCCTTTTCCTCAAGCTGTAAAGCCTTATCTCGAGCAGCCTTGCGCTGCTCTTTGTCCGCCAAGGCAACTTCTCGTTTCATACGTTCACGCACCGCTTTCTCCCACATTCGTACACAATCAAACATATTCTGTCTAGACCTGCGCTGAAACAAACATTGCTCCACAAACTGAACCTTTCGTAAATCAAACGACCCATGTAGTGGCCATTGCAATTCAGGATCGGTTTTGGTGCATTTATGCCATAATTTGCTGTACATTATAGGGGGAAGGCCAAATTTTATGTACATTTCACGATTTGGTGTTCCTTCTGGGGGAGCCGGCTGTGATTCCGCTAACCTAATTGAGGTACCATTTCCAAGACAGCACATCCCTCGGAGTGTGCTTAAAACAGGCATGTTCGAAAAGTATCACGAAAGCGTGATACCGTATAAACTGGCACTTACAGTACTTCACACAAATGTGCCGCTCAGAGTAAAAAGAACAAAATTTGAGAAACATCTCTACATGCCTGCCTATGTGAAGTGCACTACACATATGATTCAAAGGTCACAAAATCACAAATGTTAGCTAACTCAAATCATAGACACAATCATAGAACTTCAGTAAGCGTCCGTAGACTACCTTACCGATCACAAATCATAGAACTTCAGTAAGCGTCCGTAGACTACCTTACCGATCACAAATCTTACCCAAATCAAATATCCAGGTTCCAACTGCCAAGGTCTTTAATCGAATCAGCCAAACGGCACTTATCCAGCAACGCAGACGATCAAGAACTCAGTCGGAGACCGGCGCCACCTGGAAGGTCAGATCGGAAGGAAGGGAAGAAACACCGTGGGTGCCAAGACTCGGGTCACTCGGTGGCAGCGTACGCGTCCATGGCGAGTTTCCAAACCTTCGTCACGACCTCTCCTTCGGGCATCCGAGTCGCCGATGAGTCCCTTCGTGGTCGCCAATTTGTGGTATCGGGTTCCCAAGGCCTACATGCTCCGTAGATAACCCACTTACACTGAAAGAACTGTTGGCACGGAAACTGAAAAGTACAAAGAACAAGTTTATTAAGACCCCATGGGGTGGTGGTACATTCCTACAGCACCCTTCGGCAATGCAAGAAGTATCACACCGAACATTGGTGTGAGTCCCTCTTTTATACAATTTACAAGCAATAAAAAGATAGGCGGCACAAGGTTACAGAGTTTATGTACATATATGGTCATTTTTGGAACACAGCCAACTCATGAGAGAGGTTACAACCCCACTGGTCAGTTTGGCGGCACATTCCTGAGGGGTGACTGGTCAGTTGGAACTGTGCATGTACAGGCTTGACCGTTGCTAAAAATAGCCTGTTGCTGGGCAAAGTCGAGTGGTCAGTGGTACGGACAACGGACTAAAGGGCATGCTGACCACGAGGCCGCTCATTCTCTAAAATGGCCGCCGTAACACACAAAATGGCGTTTTCGAGTATAGTCAAGTTAAGGGGAAAAACGTGTAGCACAGCTAAGCGCTAACTTGGTCATTGTCAAATTACGACATATAAAGGTTTGAGAGACGAGTTAAAAGACGCGCTGGCTCATATTGTTGATTTGCCAGAAGACTATTCTGACTTTGTAGATTTAGTCGTGAAATTGGAACACAGACTAGGAGAAAGAAAGGGAGATAAATCCAAACTGGAATCGCGGTTAACTTTTTTTAGACATGAGAAGAAAGACAAAGATAATAAACTCCCTGAACCTGACCCTATGCAAATACCTCCAACAGGCTCCCCGCAGAAACTGGAGCAAGATCACCGCCGACCAGCTCACCACCAAACTCGGCCAGAACCCGCCCACCAACACAACGGACCCCGACGAAGCAGCCCGCAACCTCACACAGTGGCTCACCGACTGCGCCGACAAACTCGCACCTCTGAAGAATCCTCCCAGCAGGACCGATAGCCGGAAAGCCTTGTGGTTTACCAATGACCTCAAGAACTCCAAGAAAACCTGCCGCACCCTCAAGAAAGCCTGGCGCCGTGAACAGACAACAGAAAACACGACAGCCCTGAGAAAACACCACCCTCAAAAACCACCAGCTGACCCACACCACCAAGAAGACAGCATTCAAAGAACTACTGGACAACAACACCCACAACAGCAAGGAACTCTTCAGCAGCATCGTCAAAGAGCTCTCCAAGCCCAGCGCCTGCAACAACGACATCCCACCCTCGCAAGACCTCTGCGACTCTCTCGCCTCGTTCTTCCACCACAAGATCACCGACATACACAACAGATTTTGCACTCCAACAGCATTGACCACGAACCCTACCACCAAACCGACACCCACCACCACCCTCTACACCTGGACCCCTATCAGCACCGAAGACACCACAGGCCTGATGAACACATCCACTCCGGTTCACGCACCGACCCCTGCCCTCACCACGTCTACAACAAAGCCACCTCCATCATCGCACCCCAACTCCGACTCGTCATCAACAGCTCCTTCGAATCTGCCACCTTCCCGGAGAGCTGGAAACAGGCTGAACTGAGCGCCCTCCTGAAGAAACCCACCGCGGACCCCACGGACCTCAAGAACTTCCGCCTCAACTCGCTCCTTCCCTTTCCAGCCAAAGTCATAGAGAAGACGTCAACAGACAACTCTCTGCCTTCCTCGAGACCAACGGGTCTCTCGACCCCTCACAGTCTGGCTTCTGAGCAAACCACATATTTACAGCAAACCACAGCACCGAAACCGCCCTCATCGCTGCCACCGACGACATCAGGTCCCTGCTCGACAACGGGGAAACCACGGCCCTTATCCTCCTAGACCTCTCAGCTTCCTTCGACACCGTATGCCACCGCACCCTGATACAGCGCCTCAGCAACACCGGAATCCAAGGAGCGGCCCTGAAATGGATCATCTCGTTCCTCACCGGAAGAACCCATAGAGTCCGCCTCCCCCGTTCCGCTCCACGACCTCCGAAGTCATCTGCCGCGTACCGCAAGGTTCCTCCCTCAGCCCCACCCTCTTCAACGTCTTCATGAGCCCTCTCACAGCCATCGCTCGCCAGCACAACCTCAACATCATCTCCTACGCCGACGACACCCAGCTGATCCTCTCCCTCACCAACGACCCCGCCACCGCCAAAGCCAACCTCCAGGAAGGAATGAAAGATGTTGCAGAATGGATGAAGACCAGCCGCCTGAAACTGAACTCAGACAAAATGGAAGTCCTCATCCTAGGACTAGCTCCCTCTGCCTGGAATGACTCCTGGTGGCCCCCTGCCCTGGGCACCGAACCCAAACCAACAGACCACGCACGTAACCTGGGCTTTATCCTGGACTCATCCCTCACAATGACCAAGCAAGTTAACGCCGTCTCATCTTCCTGCTTCAATACCCTACGCATGCTTCGAAAAATCTTCCATTGGATCTCCACCGAAACCAGGAAAACAGTCACACAGGCCCTCGTCACCAGCCGTCTGGACTACGGAAACACCCTCTACGCAGGAACCACAGCCAAGATCCAGAAGAGGCTGCAGCGCATCCAGAATGCCTCAGCACAACTCTTCCTGAACATCCCCCGCCGCAGCCACATCTCTACCCACCTGAGAGACCTGCACTGGCTCCCAGTCAACAAGAGGATCACGTTCCAACTCCTCACCCACGCACACAAGGCTCTCCACGACACGGGCCCGAAATACCTCAACAGCTGCCTCACCTTCTACACACCCACCCGCCAGCTCCGTTCCGCCAGCCTCACCCTCGCATCCATCCCTCGGGTTCCGAAGTCCACCATCGGAGGAAGATCCTTCTCCTACCTGGCGACCAAGACATGGAACTCCCTCCCCACTCACCTACGGAAGACCCTGGACCATCTCTCCTTCAGGAAACAACTCAAGACCTGGCTGTTCGAGCAGTAGCATCCCCCCCCCCCACCCCCCTCAGCGCCTTGAGACCCTCACAGGTGAGTAGCGTGCTATACAAATGCTATGATTGATTGATTGATTGATTGATTTTAATTGTTACCACCCAAGTTAGACACTCTCTCCCTGTCCTACTGGACTCAGGAGCAACAGGAAATTTTGCGAATAATAAGTTAGCTAACACATTAGGTCTTCCTATTTGCCTAAAGCCTTGTCCAGAAGCAGTATGTGCAGTGGATAGGTCAGAATTGACCTCTGGATTAATCACAAAACAAACAAGTCCCCTTGTCATGGTCTGTCAAAATAGGCAAACAGAGATGATTAGCTTTGATCTGATAGATACCCCCTAATTTTGGCTTGATTCTCGGGGTACCCTGGTTAACAACTCATAACCCAAAAATTGATTGGGTGAACAGAACAGTTACTTTGGATTTATCACTCTGTAGAACCAATTGCTATCAAGAAGAAGTTACAGAACAGAGCTCAGTATTACACTGTGCTAGTGTTACACAAGACGAACCAAGTCTCCCTCCTGAATATTCTGACTTTAAAGACGTTTTTGATCAAGTGAAGGCTAGTGTGTTACCCCCACATCAGTCATATGACTGCCGTATAGATCTCATTCCAGGGGCCCCTTTACCTAATAACAGAGTATATGCTTTGACTGACGAAAAGACCAAATATTTAAGAACCTACCAGGACGACCTACTACAGTCTGGGTTCATCCGACATTCCACATCTCCGGTGTCATCTCCACTTTTTTTATCCCAAAGCCGGAAAAATCTCTGCGCACGTGTATCGATAAACAACTAAATAATTTTTACCCGTAAATCTATCTCGGGTTGAAAGGATATTATGTGCAAGATTAACCTCTGGTATCTGTGTTTATTTTTCCTTTCACAGGTATAAGGCCCCAGTAAATAACTGTGAGTGCCATCACGGTCAATATCCGTGAGTCATTGATTTAATTATTTATTTCTTTTTTCCCACAAACTTCCTCACGGTTGGTTGCACCTTAGCGCGTGCACACCGTCGGTGGATAAGATTCTTGGTCCTGACGAATGCTGAGCGATTTTTGCTCATTAAGCTGAAACATGTTGACCAATTTTTGACTAAATTTACATAGGACTGAGTGTTTCCTAATTAAGAATCCAATTTAAAAGTCCCACCACCACTTGTTTTTACTAATGCGGGTTGGACTATTAATAAAGTAGTTGGCAGTCACAACTACTCATTCTAAACAAATTTTTTGCACACACTTAGCACAATTGGGTTTTCTCACCAAAAACAACACACAAAAGAACCAGCTCCACTGTAAACAGGCGTGGAAGCACACTGGGAGGACATTCGGTCCTTCCAGTGGGAACCCAGTGATGAAGCATGTCACCACTAGGCGGATGAGTGAGGGTTCATTTTACAATTAACTTTTGTGTTTTTCTTTT
Source organism: Lissotriton vulgaris (assembly GCF_964263255.1). Classification (NCBI taxonomy): domain Eukaryota; kingdom Metazoa; phylum Chordata; class Amphibia; order Caudata; family Salamandridae; genus Lissotriton; species Lissotriton vulgaris. The sequence goes on from NC_141693.1 coordinate 1,459,413,432, forward strand.
CACCAGGTTCAACCTTTAACATTTTCCTTTTTCCTTCCCTGGAGATTTTCTCTTGAGGTGTTTGTTACCTATCACTCTTCTGTTGTTGATGAATAGCTGAAACTAGGGGTAAAAGAGTGATTTTTCACACCCTGCCTCTCTCGTTGTTTGAAGTTGGTAATACCAATGCCATCACCCAAACAACCTTGGCACACTGTGAGTGTAGACTTTATTGTAGGTTTACCACCAGTAAAATCCTTCACAACAGAATTAGGGATAGTGGATTCTTTGTCTAAAATGGCACATTTTGTACCATTATGGAAATTGCCAACTGCGGCAGAATTTGACGATATTTTTATAAGAGAAATTGTGCGGATACATGGTTTGCCAGGTAAACTGGTGTCAGACCGAGGTAGCCAGTTCAACTCTAGATTTTGGAAAAAAGTATGCGAAAAACTGAAAATAGATGTGGCATTATCCACTGCTTTCCATCCAGAAACAGATGGACAAACTAAACGACTGAACCAAACCTTACTTCAAACGCTACGTTGTTTATTGGCTGATTATTCTAGTGAATGGTTGGAAGCTCTCCCTGTAGCGGAGTTTGTTTATAATAATACTGATCATGCAGCTCTACTTTGCTCACCATTCTATTTCATGCAGGGGTATCATCCGAGAGCTATACCTATTTTATTAGAAGATTCCCTGTTGCCTGCAGTAACAGATAGACTGTTGAGATTAGGTGACATACAAGACAAGGCCAGGAAACATTTATTAAAGTACAAAGAAAGCATGAAAAGACAAGCAGACAAACACAGATCTGAGGCCCCAAAGTATAAAATCGGTGACAAAGTATGGCTCTCCACAAAGAACCTAAATATAGAGGGATCCCGAAAGCTGCAACCACGTTTCATTGGACCCTTTAGTATAACTGCCATAGTAAACCCGGTAACAGTTAAATTGGACTTACCAAAAGAGTACCCAGTACATGCTACATTCCATGTGTCCTTGCTTAAGCCGTACAACCCAAATACCCGACCCGAACCACCACCTCCACCCATACCAATTAAGGAAATTCTAGAATATGAAGTGAAAAGCAAAAAAGACGCAAAAAGAATTCAGTCAGTGCTTGGTTGCCTGTAGAGGTCAGCGGAGAGCAGTGACGAGCAGCAGTGGAGCAGCGGAGCAAATGGTCCGAGAACGCCAGAGATCGCCAGACCGCCAGACCACACCGAGAGGAATCTTGGTGTGCTCCCTCCTGCGCTCTCCTCTTTCGAAATACGAGCGAGAGCAGAGTGTGAGTAGAGGTGTGAGCAGCGGTGCACTGAGAGCAGGGGCGAGGAGCGAGGAGCGGGGGATCATCACTGTACGGCTGACTCACGCTTCCGCTCCTGCGCGCTGCCTGACCACCTGACTGCCCGACTGCTCCGAGGGCAGAGTGGAGAGCAGAGCAGAGCAGGGCTGGGCTGGGCGGCAGCGCGGAGACCTCAGCCACCAACGAAGTTAGAAGGGGCAAACCGGTAAAATCAGCAACTGGCAACCGGCAAACAAATGGAGCAAACGGACAAACGAGCAAAGTAATTTACCCGAAGTGACAATTGAAAAGACCCGCAACTGTTTTTTCCAGCGACAGTTCAGCACAGGGCGGGGGCATGGAGCAGCTATCATCACATTCACGGCTGGGCTGAACTGAGAACGCGGCAAGGTGTGGTGATTTTAGCCAACAAATAAACTTATCAAAGAAAGCTATCAGCGACAGCGACAGCCACAGCCACAGCCACAGTACACCATAGCCACAGTACAGCACAGACTACGTGGGAGTGGATAGCCAGCTAAGCAGAGGGGAGCAAGGACATTGGACAATCGGTTAACTAACCTTCCTCCTGTTACTCTAAAACTCGAACGGACGAGCCAGTGAAGCCGCTGATTTTGCCAGTAGAACTTGACCATCCCGGGTGCTGGATACATATCAGGACAAAAACCGGTGAGTGGCGGGCTTGGTGTGCTGCGTGCTAGTGCGGGGGTGCAGGGGGGGTGCTAAAGGACAAAAAGGAATAGTGGTTTTTTTGCCACTGGGACTGGGACAGCAATATCAATATCACGGTCAGTGAGCATCCTAAGCTTCCCTAAGCTTCCCCTTGCTTTTCCCAGCCCTCCAACTTCCACCCTCCGCTGTCTGTTGGTGGGCTGCATTTAAATACCAATAGATTAACATGAGATCTGGCAAGATTCGGGGGAGCCAAACGAACAAAGGAGGGCAAAACAAGCGAAAACAAAGGTCTAAGCTATCTAAGGGGGAGATGGAGGCTCAGATGGACGTCTCTACACCTATAGCTAGGGAGAATAGCCCCCTACCAGATACAATTGACCTAACGGCAGCAAGTGAGACAACGGAACAAATACAGGCCCAAATTGCCACGACCAAACAAACAAGAAAAGCAACGAAAAAAGAAGGGGGAAATAAAATGAACATAACTCTGGTTCAGCCTAAAATTTATACAAAATTTTGTTTTCTAAAGAGTCCAGGGGGCGTTTTATTTTCAAAGATTAACAAAGCATCAGCACTTCAATTGCCTTTTGAACCATTACAATCAGCCTCTAACCATCACCCCAGAGATAGGCGGCCCCGATTGGACGATAGCTACAGCAATAGCATCAGTAATAGCAGAGGAGACAAAAGTATAACATCTATAACACCACCCCAAAAAACTTCTACACCTCAGCGCAATAACATCAAAACGGGGGAATAGATCGGGCAAAAGTTCGAGATGACAGGTATTCCGGTAGTTGATCATAGATGCCAATCTAATACAAATACATCAGCCAAAGGAAACTATGGATTTGTTGCCATAAATAATGGAGAAGAAGAATTCAAACATCAACGGTAATACCGAGAATGTCAGCATGACTAATGAATTAGGCCATGAGGGCAACGAGGGCATAAGTAACAATGAGCAGGGCACTATAAAAGAGAAAACTGCAACTCCACCAGCACGGTTAACAAAGATGGAACCCTCATTATTAGTCCTCGATATAAAAAATAACTAATCCATACAAGTATCCAAGGCATCAGAAGGGATGCGAAATAAAGATATGTCAGAAGAATTGCACACCAGAGGTGATTGAAATCTCTTCTTATTTAAGGAAATAGGAGTGGGAGGAACTCGTGGCGGCTTATCCAAAAGACCTGAGCGCAAGCAGGCTGGCCAGCGAGTCAACAAAATGTGGAACGGCACATCTGGAGATAAATATAGCAGGTGTAGGGGGGGCCAGGAACAGCGCAACCCTTAAAAAAAACACCCGTGCCCCAAGAAGCGGGACTCCAAGAGTGCCACGGAAATCAGGATACAATTCCGGCTCAGGCAACTCCAGCTCAGGACAGGCAAGAAAGCGCATGGCCCAGTCTTCTTAACACAGTACAACTCCTGGTGGACGCAGCACACTACCAATCGGAGAAAATGGACGCCCAACTAACATTGTTAGACACGTTGGCAGTATTTGTAGTTGCAATAGATGGGAAGCTGGGCACATTAAACTCGCTTCTTTAGAGCAAATTAAATCAACTTGAGGACACCAAAAGGAGAAACGGCATTGAGTATGAATGTGGCCCAATCATTGATAAACTGGCCACCCTGCCAACACTAATTTCAGACTTACCTCGAAAGATATGCCGGACATAGTCAGAGGATCGAGAGTGACGCACTGGGTTGCCCAAAATTAAATGGTCCCGGCAAAGTGCCTACAGCACAAACAAAGGAGGCTGAGAGTTTCTACACCAGTTTCTACACAAGTCAGAGAGGGCCGCAGATTTTAGCTGCTCTCCTACAGTGGAAACGCAAGAACGGTGTTGTCTCTCTTTTTTTATTTTATCCACTTCCCCCCTTCCCTTGAGCTTCTGGTTCTTAGTGCACTGTTTTAAAACTAGTATACTGGAACAAGCAGTTTCAGGGTGGGGTCGGACTGTCTTCAACCTCCATCAGAACTGAACAGAAACTCAGGTGAGCTGGGCTTTGACAGGATACCCCAGCTTACATAATGACCACGGAACACAGAATAAATATGTGTCTGTGGGTGAAACTATGGATGAGAATTACTGTATATGAGGGTGCATCATATACAGTATCAATTCCTTATCCCTGCAATCCTCAAATTCTCAATAGGTTGGTCATCCAATTCAACCTGATAATTTATATGTACATTCACATTATTTGTAAGACCCACATCGTATTTCTATGCTACTCCTGCTAAATAACTGTGTATAGTAGCTGCTCTGCAGGTAATTTCTTTACATAAAAAGGTAAATTCAGGTGTTTCGTATTGATCTAAAGGACCAAAATCCAAACATCCCTTAATCAATTGTTCCAAATCAATTTTTAATGTTGGAATGTCTAAAGATGTATCCTTTTTAACTTCTGCACACTTCTGATCCTCTGTAGCTTCTGCCCTTCTTTCTTTCTTTTTGCCTTCTGTAGCTTCCGCCCTTAGTTCCTCAATCAAAGCTGGTAATCCACCATCTCCACTTCGAGGTAACTCGCTTGAACCCAAAGGGGTAATAAAGACTGAATTCCTCCTCCATCTATCAAGTGCGTTTCCAAATTCCTTGTGCTGGAGTATGGTTTACAGTCATTGAATTGTGTCAGGCTTTCTTCTCAGTGCCTCTGCATGAAGATAACCAGTTCCTATTTTTATTTGTGTTCCAACAGTGGACAATCACGTGGTGTTGTGTCCCTAAAAGGTGTACTGAGAGCCCTTCCATATTCAATCAGATCATAAAGAAAAATCTTGAGTCTATGCAAATTTCCTGTGACTCTGCACTTGTACAATGCATTGACAATGTATTGATTGCTTCAGAAACACAAGAAGCTTGAAAAAATGACACCCGTGCATGAATCACCTAGCAGAAAACAGACACAAAGGCCCTTATTTATGAACAGCTTGCGCCGAAGATGCGTCAAAAATAATGACGCATCTTCGGCGCACCGCATGCGCCATATTAATGAAGTGACGCATCTCCAGCGATGCGTCACTTTTACCTCACTGCGCCACAAACCCCACTGCGTCAGAATGCCCTGCGACGCGCAAATAATAATGTATGCAATGTGGGCGTAACCGCGGAAAAATTTGAGCAAAAGTGACGCATCCGCATTTACTGACTTTCCCGCTTTTGACGCATCCGCGACGGAAATGGCGCAGCGTTGCGGATGCGTCGGAATTGGTGCGCCTACAAAACGGACGCGCAGGAAATGACGCATCGGCACATAGCGAGAGGAGAGGAGAGAGGAGAGGAGGCCATTGAACTTTGCTGCAACCATACCCACACCATGGAGGTCGTTATGCTGAGAGTAGCTGCCAGACGGAGACAACTAGCTGCAGGAATACCACCACAACCCCCTGCACCACAAAATCCACCCCCACCCCCAAGGCAACGCCGCAGAAAGGAGCGGTTATTCCGTCCAAGGAGCGTCCTGAGAGGCATCAGGGATGAGGAGGTCATTACTCTATTCCGCCTGAAGAAGGAGACCATTGAGCATCTACTGGGACTCATTGGACCAAGGCTAGAGGTAGGAAGCAACAGGCTTACAAACATACCGCCACAGGCTAAGCTCCTGGCTGTGTTGCACATGCTAGCGTCGGGCTCCTTTCAGACAACAGTCGCCAAACTGGCAGGAATATCCCAGCCAGCTTTTTCATCATTCCTGCCAACTGTCCTGGATGCCATCATCCATCTCACACCCCGCTACCTCCATTTTCCCAACAATGCACAAGAGCAGATGGAGATAAAGCAAGGATTTTATGCCATAGCAGGCTTACCCTATGTGCTGGGTGCCATGGACTGTACGCATGTGCAATTAGTTCCTCTGGCAGCAACTGCACATTTGTACATCAATCGGAAACACACCTATTCAATTAATGTACAGGCCATCGTGGATCACCGTGGACTATTTACTAATGTGCTGGCAAAATACCCTGGCAGTGTCCATGATGCGTTCATCTTCAGGAACTGCATCATAAATGATCGTTTCAAGAATGGCCAGTATGGAAATGGACTACTTGTAGGTAAGCAAAAGAGTATGATACAATGCACCATCCATGCTACCATGCTGCTAATATTGCTGTAATGATGCATAAATGAGGTTCAGGATGTAATAATGTTGTACTAGCACACAGGTACCCATAGTACGGCCGGCGGGCCGTCAGCAGCTCAGCAAGCCTTCCACTGCGGTCCGGCAAGCCTTCCTGTGCGGCCCGCGGACGTTGCAGACATGTACCTCCGTTAAATTTTAATTCATTCAAAAGTGTCTGCAAACACCACCGGTTGTTGATTTATGGGGGCCGGGTGATTTCAGGCATAGGGTGGAGATGCAGGGGCGCTAAGAAGAGATCAAAATCAACAAGGCCTCATTAACAATTAAATGCTCTTGCAAAGAGCCGTGAAATACTCCGCTGACTGGCGCCAAGGGGGCGTTGGCCTCACTGCTGGGGGTGCCATGATGTGACAAGTGGTGGGACACAGACCCTACAAAGCAGCAAATTCTGAAAGAAAACTAGCTGGCTTGTACATTACAGGGGGGGAGGCTGTCTCTGGGCTGGTGACGGGGACGTGTACACACAGTATGTGTGCACTACCCGAGAGACAGAAGGGGCAGAGACAGACAGGGGCAGAGGCAGACAGGGGCAGGGGCAGACAGGGGCAGGGGCAGACAGGGGCAGAGTGTCAGAGACAGATAGAGGCAGAGGCAGATAGAGGGAGGGGCAGATAGGGGCAGAGTGTCAGAGACAGATAGTGTGAGAGACAGATAGGGGCAGGGCTAGAGAAAGGCAGAGACAGGGACAGACTGACAGAGGCAGAGACAGATAGGGGCAGAGACAGATAGGGGCAGAGACACATGGGGGCAGAGACACATGGGTGCAGAGACATATTGGGGCAGAGACAGAAGGGGGCAGAGACAGAAGGGGGCAGAGACAGATGGGGGCAGAGACAGATGGGGGAAGAAACAGACATACATAGACAGATAGCGGCAGAGACAGACAGAGATAGACACATGGACAGAGAGACAGAGGGAGGGGGAGGAGGGCCAGACAGAGACAGGCCCAGACACAGACACGGCCAGACAGAGAGAAGGAGACAGAGAGGATGAGAAAGAGAGAGACATAGAGGGAGGGAGACAGAAAGGGAAGGAGACAGAGAGAGACAGAGAGGGAGAGTGACAGAGAGGGAGGCAGACAGAGGGAGAGACACAGAGGTCGAGAGAGGGAGGGAGAGAGACAGACAGAGTGAGACAGATGGAGAGAGAGGAGGGAGGGAGACAGACAGACAGACAGAGTGGGAGAGAGGGAGAGAGAGGGAGGGAGACAGACAGACAGAGGGACACAGAGGGAGAGAGAGGGAGGGAGACATACAGAGGGAGAGAGAGGGAGGGAGACAGACAGAGGGAGAGAGAGGAAGGGAAACAGACAGAGTGAGTGAGTGAGTGAGTGAGTGAGTGAGTGAGTGAGTGAGTGAGTGAGTGAGTGTGAGAGAGTGAGAGAGTGAGTGTGAGAGATGTGTATGCCAGGTCTGGTCGCTCAGTAGACAAAGGCGTCTGTCGCTGCGGCCTGTGTCCAACCTCATGGTCAGTTTGTATTTGTGGCTCTAGCCCCGGCCACTCCCCCACTGACCCCGGCCCCACCACTGCGGCCCTCGGCCACAAGCCACACTGTAAATTTGGCCCCGATATAAAGTTTGTGAGTACCCATGTAATAGCATATACATAGACATTAATAGAAGGGCCATAATTAATGATGGTCATGCACTGCTGGTGCCTCAAAACTAAAATGGCAAAAGGTCACGCACCAGTGGTGCAAGTCCCTCATAAATGAGGCCCACGGTCATGTAGAGGCAAATAGGGAGTCAATGCATGTCCTTCCAAATTTGAGAAAATACAAAAGGATGTGGGTGGTGCACAGCGGTAGTAAAAGAAGTATGTAGAATCTTGTTCAGCTGAGGGTGCTCCCAAGGGTGGTGCTTCCGTCAAAGCAACAAAAGTGCAAGACAGGCAGTGTACACAAACCACTGCAAATACATTCCCTTGCCCAGGCACTCCGTACATGATCATGAAAATGATTCAAAGAAGTTGTAATACAAGTTCTGTTTGTAATTCACAAGTATTCAAGTGAATGGGTTATTGATGATATCAACAGCATATCAATCCATAGCAAAAATACTTTTCTACAAGCCCCTTTGTCAAGGAGCGTTCATAGCAACGCGTAGCAAGGACTACTACTTGGCTGTTCCAAGACCAGCATAACAGAACACCGGTCTTAGAACAGCCGAGTAACGGTCCTTGCAATGCGTGGATATGAACGCTCCATGACAAAGGGCCTCCTGGCCAAAATGCATAGGAGGACTACATACTTATCTACTTTAAGAAATAAATTTATGTTATGGAATGATATGCAGTTAATATCAGTGGTTTGCCTACACTACCTGTCTCTTCCAAATATGTGTCCATTGCACAGCAGAACTATGTTGCAAAGGTGTCTTGCATGTGAGTCCCTGGGTGTGTTATCTGCAACATCCATGCCCAATGGACACTGACAAATGAAATATTTCCCACAACATATGGCCTCTACTTTACCCCAACCATATCAAACTTTTCATTGTACCTTCTCATTTATTCTATTACAGCTGACCAGGGGTATGGCATTCAGCCGTGGGTGATGACACCGTATGGAAATCCGCAGACACCACAGGAAGTTGCATACAATCAAGCACATAGCCGGACCAGGAACATTGTGGAAAGAACATTTGGCCTGCTCAAGGCCAGGTTTCGGCGCCTGGACAAGTCTGGTGGACGCATGCTCTATTCACCAGAGACAGTGTGCAAAATTATTTTGGCCTGTGCAATACTGCACAATATTTGTGTACTCACACGTGTTCCCTGGGACGATGATCCAGATTTGAATGCAGAAATGCCACAGGATGACCAGGAGGATGGCCATGCTCCTGTAAATACAAGCACAGCAGCAGGCATCCGGAGACGTGCTCAGATAGTGCGCAATTTTTTCTAAGAATGTCACTAATAACATCCGCATCATGCATCTACATTTGTGTTTGCACAAATAAAAATACTTCACACAACCATATGTACCTTGTGCATGATTATTTGACAATAATTCACACTGCAATTTGCATGACCATCTCATATGTGGAGTTCATACATTACACTAACTCTCATGTCTGGAGGCTGACATCAGACATACATCAGGCCACACATCCATTTACATTGTACTGCCTTGCAATTTCACCTGCAATGGCCACACTCACCAGTGTCTGGCCAACACAGGTACCCTGGCACCATAGTGCATGTGTCTCGGTGTGCAGGGTATGAATGCACATGTGTATGAAGGTGACCCGTCCTGTACAAAAGTATTCCTCCATGCAACACAGCAAACATACTGCAGGAATGCAGGCCGCCCATTGCGCGTCAGCACACATCAAAAGCACATGAATCTCCCATATGTCATAGACACACCACCTTCACACCCTATTTGCTTGCTGTAGGGAAGTGCCGCAGGAATGCATGCAGTAATATTATACGCAAATACGTCATAAATTAGGTTGTACATTCACAATTGTCAAAAAGCAACATTTAGCATCCATATGTTGTGGTGCAGACATGTAATAAAGCACTGGTGAAGAGGAGTCCACATAATGAAATCACACAGCAGGAAAAATAACAACAAAGTACTTTTATGTTGTAAAGTCATGATGAAAGTAAATAAGTAATATGTCAAAAATTTCTATCATCAACATGTTACACAGTGGGTGTGCGTCAAAATCTGACCATCCATCAAAAAGTAGCCTTCAGTGCTCACACCAGTTTGCACAAATAAACAAATGTGGTAGGCACATAAATGAAGTTAGTGTATCATACTTCAGAACCTCATCCATGATTCAACACACAAAAGTGACGTTGGGTCTGCCTACCTCAGTATCTGACCCATGCATTCCTGACTCCACGCACATAAGTGACGATAGGTCTGACAACGTCAGAATCTGAGACATGCATTCCTGACTCAAAGCAGATAAGCAATGTTATCTGATGTAACCTTCTCATAGGTGAAATTCATAGAGTGCACAGAGACCATAGGCTTGCTGGCGCCATAAGACAGAGTGAGTGAGGAAGGAAGCGTGAGTGGCCGAGAGTTAGCACATGGAAGGGAAAATGTGTGTTGGAAGCGATTACCACAAGTCCAGAAGGGAAGGGGAGGATTTGAAGGAGAGAGAAAGGAGATCCCAAAGCCCAGGAGGCAGATGACAAAATGTGCAACCACCAAAATTCTGGGTTTTAGTATTGGGCGTGACTACCAGATGACGGTGAGCTGATATGAGTGTTTGTGTTGTGCGGTGAGGGCAGGTAAGATAATTGAGAAACGTGGAGCGGGACCAGTGGAGGGCTTAGAATGTGAGACAGGTCACCTTAAAAGATGCCCTCTGGTCTATTGTGAGCCAGTGAAGACTGTGGAGTAGAGGTTTGGCTGATTGCCATCTGGGTGTAATGTGAATTAGACGGGCTGCTTGAATCTGGACTACTTGGAGGCGGTGTGGCAGGGATCGTGGGAGACCGTACATGATGGACTCACAGAAGTCCAGGCGTGAGAGCACGAGTGAGAACACCACTTGGGTAAGTGCGGTGGGAGGGAGTAAGTGACTGACTGTAACGATCTTCCGGACCTGGTACATAGAGGAAGAAAGTAGCGCACCCACTTGTGGCCTGAGGGAGAGTTCAGCCTCAATGATGACTCCCAGACCCTTGACTGATTTTACCAGGGCTGGGGGGGAACCTAGCTCTGAGGGCAGAACTGAGGGCCACAGTGGCCATGACTGAGTCCACGGAGGAGGAGCTCTGTTTTAACGGGGTCAAGCTTCAATAGGTACTGGTACATCCATAATTGGATGTGGATCATGACAGCGTGGAACGTCTTGATGGCAGGAGGTGAATTGAGCGGGAGGATGATCTGTAAGTCGTCAGCGTAGTAATACACAATAAGGTCCCATTTCTGTACAGAATGGATCAGCGCCCAAAGGTATAGATTGAACAGGAGTGTTGAATGGGAGGAGCCCTGTGGGACTCCACAGGACGTGGGGGTATTTGTTACACTATAGGGTCCCAGGCGGACCATTTCAGTCCTTCCAGTTAGGAAGGACTCGACACACTCAAGAGTGGGTCCCTGGATGCCTGCATGTCTTCCAAGGTGGAGAAGGATGTTATGGTCCACCGTGTTGAATGCAGACGACAGGTCCAGGAGTAAGAGCGCTTGGGGGGACCCTGCGTCTGCGTTGCCCCTGAGTGTGTACAAGAGTGGCAAGATAACTGCTTCTGTTGAGTGGGCAGGTCTGAAGCCGCCTTGATTGGGCTCCATGTGACAGGAGGATTCGATGTAGTGTGATAGACATCGGGTAACATGGTCCTACATTAATGTTGAGAAAGGAGGGAGATGGGAGACGTTAGGTCTGCATAAGTCTGAAACTGACCCATGCTTTGCTGACTCTAGGCACAAAAGTGACATAACACAAGGCCCAAAAGTGACTATGGTCAACATATGTCTTAGTCTGACTCAGCTGAATATTGAAACACACATTTTCTGCAGGCTAACATGGTTTGTCCCTGTTGAGACACTTCCATGCTAAGCGTAAACATGCATCTTTTGCCCAACATCAAAAAAACAGCAGCTAATATATGCAACAACATTGACAGATTAAAAAATTCAATGCCCCATTACAGAATATTGTGACACATGACAATAATGTTGCATCTAGTCAAAGTGGTCACACCTTGAGGAGAAAATATATCATCACTCAGCCATGCTTCAAATTTACAATGCCACGTAATAATGATTTGGTCTCATGACAATAATGCGGCTTTGACGATAACTGCTCGCACCGTAAGGGGAAATATGTCATCAGTGTACCCGGCGTCTAATCAGCGATGCGACATAAATAGGTTTCAGTCGCATGCCAATAGTGACGCTTCTACTGCAGCTGGTCGCACCTTCATGGAAAAATATGGCATCAGTCACCCATGCTTCAAATAACGATGCGACACAATAATGATTTGGTCGCATCACAATAATGACGCTCCCACGATAACAGGTCGCACCGTAATGGAAAATATGTCATCAGTGTACCCGGCGTCTAATCAGCGATGCCACATAAATAGGTTTCAGTCGCATGCCAATAGTGACGCTTCTACTGCAACTGGTCGCACCTTCATGGAAAAATATGGCATCAGTCACCCATGCTTCAAATAACGATGCGGCACAATAATTATTTGGTCGCATCACAATAATGACGCTCCCACGATAACAGGTCGCACCGTAAAGGAAAATATGTCATCAGTGTACCCGGCGTCTAATCAGCGATGCGACATAAATAGGTTTCAGTCGCATGCCAATAGTGACGCTTCTACTGCAACTGGTCGCACCTTCATGGAAAAATATGGCATCAGTCACCCATGCTTCAAATAACGATGCGACACAATAATGATTTGGTCGCATCACAATAATGACGCTCCCACGATAACAGGTCGCACCGTAATGGAAAATATGTCATCAGTGTACCCGGCGTCTAATCAGCGATGCGACATAAATAGGTTTCAGTCGCATGCCAATAGTGACGCTTCTACTGCAACTGGTCGCACCTTCATGGAAAAATATGCCATCAGTCACCCATGCTTCTAATAACGATGCGACACAATAATGATTTGGTCGCATCACAATAATGACGCTCCCACGATAACAGGTCGCACCGTAATGGAAAATATGTCATCAGTGTACCCGGCGTCTAATCAGCGATGCGACATAAATAGGTTTCAGTCGCATGCCAATAGTGACGCTTCTACTGCAACTGGTCGCACCTTCATGGAAAAATTTGGCATCAGTCACCCATGCTTCAAATAACGATGCGACACAATAATGATTTGGTCGCATCACAATAATGACGCTCCCACGATAACAGGTCGCACCGTAATGGAAAATATGTCATCAGTGTACCCGGCGTCTAATCAGCGATGCGACATAAATAGGTTTCAGTCGCATGCCAATAGTGACGCTTCTACTGCAACTGGTCGCACCTTCATGGAAAAATATGGCATCAGTCACCCATGCTTCTAATAACGGTGCGACACAATGATTTGGTCGCATCACAATAATGACGCTCTCACGATAACAGGTCGCACCGTAATGGAAAATATGTCATCAGTGTACCCGGCGTCTAATCAGCGATGCGACATAAATAGATTTCAGTCGCATGCCAATAGTGACGCTTCTACTGCAACTGGTCGCACCTTCATGGAAAAATATGGCATCAGTCACCCATGCTTCTAATAACGATGCGACACAATGATTTGGTCGCATCACAATAATGACGCTCCCACGATAACAGGTCGCACCGTAATGGAAAATATGTCATCAGTGTACCCGGCGTCTAATCAGCGATGCAACATAAATAGGTTTCAGTCGCATGCCAATAGTGACGCTTCTACTGCAACTGGTCGCACCTTCATGGAAAAATATGGCATCAGTCACCCATGCTTCAAATAACGATGCGACACAATAATGATTTGGTCGCATCACAATAATGACGCTCCCACGATAACAGGTCGCACCGTAAGGGGAAATGTATTATCAGTGTACCATGCTTAAAATAACGATGCAACAGAAATCGGTTATATTCGCATGTCAAAAAATGACGCATTTGCGGAAACGAGTCGCATCGCAACAGGAAATGATGTACCCAGCCTCCCAGCCTGCCCTGCTCTCAAACAGGAAGTTATATGATACTTTCACTTTCTATTTCACTCCTTTGTAGTCTCTGAGAGGTGTAGGAGTGTGTTTGGAAAGTGCTTGAGAGTTTTGTCCTGTCCTGCAGTTGTTGTACAGTGTGTGTCTTGGTAAGTGTGTCCAAATAGTGGCTGTAGTGTTGTGTATTGTCTAACTGTGTCTTGTGTGTCAAGGGGTGTCTGTCTGTTTAGGGGTTTTAAAACTTTTTTCATAGGGGGATTACTGTTCTGTTTAGGGGTTGTTACATAGTTAGTAATAGGGGGAGTAGTGTACTGTTAAGTGGAGAAATTGTGTATTTTTTGGATTTCTGTGCCAGCAAAATTTTATTTGTGGCATTTACACAGCGTGGCTTGTGCTTTGTCACAATGCCACCCAGGTCTAGGAACCTAAGTGAGAAGGAGTATGGGGGGCTACTGTGGCTGATACTCCACTACCTCCCAAATATGATTGGGAGTGGAGGCAGGGTAGTGCAGGGTTACCCAACCCAAGAAAGGAAGCTCAGGTGGGAGAGGGTCCGGTACCAGATGTTGAGAATGTTTGGAGTGGACCGGACCCTCAGACAGTACAAACACCGGTGGGCAGATCTCATAAACCGTGAGCAGGATCTCCTGGACCACCTTGGCATTGAGGTTGATGGAACAATTGGTAAGTCAATATATATTTATTTCATGTATTCACAACGGTATCCTAAGGTAAAGCAAACCAAATGTCAAACCACAGGGGCATCACTGATGATCCCCTTGTGCCCCTGTAAAGTCAGACATAGGGCCATATCTATCAACAAACCCTTTCTAAACAAATAAATGTAGGTTCTAATGTAATTGTTTTTTTTCTTTGCAAAATGGTATGTATAAAGAAAAATCACTACTTTGTAGGAATTCGATAATCTCCCATAGTTGCTACTTTGCATTGTCTAATATGTAAGTAAGGGATCAATCAAAATTCATTCCCATGGCCCAGGAGGGACATAGGAATCACTTTTCAATAAATACTGTAATAGCAAATCAGCCATTGTGATTTCTCCAAAGGGTGCAGGTGTTTCTCAAAAAAACCCTGCTGGACCCATCAAAATGATGTGTGTGCATATGGTGCACATACATGCACTATGGCCATGTGTGTGCATCACCTGACACCTTCAAAAATGTGCAATGGAGCATATTTACCTAAAATAGCTACTTACCATCAAATAGAGGTTGTTGTCAATTAGCTACATCTGAAACATAATTTGATACACAAAAATAACACATACATAGGCCATCATTTATGCGGCCCCTTGCGCCATCGAAAAATCACTTTTCATGAAGTTCTGTGGCGCAGAAGCCTGCGTGGTATTTATCAGGCAGCAGTACGCCAGTTTTGGTGTCGTACTGCTGCCTGATAAATATCAGTCCCTTTAACGCAGTGTTCTGTGTTAAAGGGGCGTGCAATGGGTGTTGCTGGGGGCGTTCCCAGCAACAACCATGCCCTTTTGACACTGCCCCACATGTACCAGAAATCGTAACTCTGAAGCAGTGCCAAAAGCTTACGCCTCCCCAGGGGAGGCGTAAGGGATGCGCAACTGGGAGAAATGTCATCATTTCTCCTCGTATTTCCTTTTTCCATGAGTGCTGCATTCTGCAGCACACATAGAAAGAGGAAAAGGCTCTTGTGCTTATTTTTGTACTGAAAGGTTTACCTTCCTGTACAAAAATGATCTTCCCCGCAACGCAGCCATCCTTGCACCATTGTGCAAGGGTGCCTGTGCTGGCGCAGGCAGCACATTGTGCACCGGCGCAGGGGAAAAGGACAGGAATGCACCGTATCTAATAGATATGGCGCATTTCTGCCCTTTTCTTTTGCCATAGGGAAGCGCAGCAGGAAGGCCTGCTGCGCTTCCCTACGGCAAAAAGTCATAAATGAGGCCCATAGCAAATTTGCAAGTACCAACATGCTATGGCAAATTGTTGTTCACAAAAATGTTCAAATTCCGTAAATGCAAAAAGTGTCATACATCCTAAGCCATGGACGTAGTCAGTTTGAAATGCTCCAACGGCAAAATCCTGCAATTGTCACACTTAGCAATTCACAAAAGGCATGATACACATGGCCTCTACTGACGTAGTGGTAACGCACAAGCAAGATTGATCTTCACCATGCTGGACTATGCCGCTCATTGAGGTATAATCATACATGATAAAGTTCAGCACTTTCAATGCATTGTTATGTGTCAAAAGGGCGTGCAATGTGTGTTCTTTGCCATCTTCACACCAACATCCATGGACCTTAGTCAATGCACCAGGGCCCTCTGTAATGAAGGCCTTCTGGCGCCGCAGCAACACTCATTAACATGTGTCAAAGTAACGCTCTGGCGGCTCAAGACCTATGAAGATAAGGCCAGAGATGTACGAGTGTGAGGCAGCGCAAAAAGCACATGCCTGCCCTGGGGAGGTGTAAGTGAGGCGCCACATGGAGTGAAGTTTAAATGTATCCATGGATGTCATATTTCCCTGTGTGCAGCTGCATTGTGCAGCACACAACAACACATGTGTATGCAGTTTGACCATTGACGTACAGGAAGGTATCCCATACGGTTGAAATACATTCTTCAAAGCACAATCACATACATCTACATGACAATAACATATTTTCTCAATGGACCTAGTGTGCAGATTTTTAGCAAATGCCATCTCAATGTGACAACACAAACAAGGGATCACATGTGTGTAATACATGCAGTGCAAGAGTGTGCTTCACATGTGAAGCAGTTAGCCATAGACTGTTGTCTGATTTACGTCGACTCATGGGACGCACGTAAACCAATCTTGAGGATACAACTGACTCTCATGTAATGTCTGTACTATGTGGAAATATGCTGCATACGCTGACATTCTGGTATATTGTCTTTCACTTGTAGGTGGGCCACCACCATACACAAGGGAAGAGGTGGAGTCCTTCAAGGATCCTAAGGCCACTGGTGAGTGTGAAATCATTACTATCTTTGTCTGTATGCTTACAATGTCTCCTCATGCATGACATGTATGCAGACAGTCGAAATGCATCATTCTTGCATGCATCCTGTTTACACATCACATGTGCATGGAAGTGTCAACGACTCAATGGCACCATGTGGAAATGCATGAACACAAATATTAGGGTCACATGTATGAGGTGTTACAGTGTGCATGGAACACAGTAACACTAATTGTGCTGCTGTAAGTATACATCACACAAAAATAGACCACATTCAAACAATACATCTAGCCCTCCATAGAGCACCATACTCAGGTGTGAGGGTCTCAAGTCACTGAAGGGAGGGGGTGTGCTGCTACTCATGAAATAGTTAGGTCTTCAGTTATTAAATGAAGGTAAGATGGTCCTGGTCTGTCGTAGTTGTGCCCCAAGGGTGTTTCATGTCTTTGTGGCCAGGTGGGAGGGTGATCTACCTCCAGTGGTGGAGCAGTCAATCCTTGGTATGGTGGCTAGTGGGAGGCTGGTGGAGCAGAGGTGGCCGGTAGGATCAGAGAACAAGAGCCCCTTGAGGAGTCATTCTGGGCCCATGTCATGTGTGTGTGTGTGTGTGTGTGTGTGTGTGTGAGGAGCCTCAACGTGATCCTTGTGTTGACGGTGATCCAGTGTTGGTCATTTTGGCCTGTAGAAATGCTGCAGTGGTGAAGGATGTCGTAGAAGAGTTGTGCCGATGCTTTCACTATGGGTAGTAGTTCTAAGTGAAGTCTGGCATTGATTCCTGTGTATGGGGCATTCCCCTTGTACAGTTGGGTGTCGATGATGGCCTGGGTGACCGTCTCACACGTTCCCATGGTGATCCACCTGAATATCTATTGGAGCATGCGCAGGGTGAAAATTCAGAAGGATGACATGATGTCCACTTGTTTGTTAGTTGTGAGTGAGTAGACCTGGAAGAATCCCAAGTGGGGTGTATGGTCCGTGGGTGTTGTTGCAGTGACCATTGTTGTGGACCAATAGGCGGCGTCCCTGGCGCTAGTTGATTAGCCAAGGCTGATAACCTCTGTATTGTGTGTCTACAGTATCTGCTGACTGACCTTCTTCCATTCTGCAGTGGCTATCTTTCCTTCATGTTGGTTGTGTTTGGTTGTGGCTGGGTCTTGGGTGAGGCACAGTACCAGATGGGTGTCATTGGCATTGGATATTATGTTGTGGTGGTGTGTGCATGCAATGGTGGCAAGTGTGCTTATGGAGATGTCGAAGACTGTTGTGCTGAGCAAGGACTCTTGGGGTACGTGACAGTCAGTGTATTCATACCATGGCTACATGAGACATGCTCATTGTAGTAGTACATAGATATTCCTCCTACAAGTTCGACTTCCTTGTGCCCCACGTGTGTCAGTACTTGCCATTGTTATAGGGATGGAACAGTGCTGCAAGTCCATCATTAATTAGCACAACAATCATGCACTTACCTATGCTACTGAAAGGGTCACCGGCACAATTCCCTATTGACATCAGTAGTTGATATGGTATGATGTACATGTGCTTAAATGTGCATTGCATCAATGATCATGCATAGTCAATCCACATACCAGCCCTTGATGCTGTCTATATGTTGTCCCCTGTCAAGAAGCGTCTACCATGGAAGTGTTGTGCAGTGTGTGTTGCCTTGTGTGAAAACACACCACATATTTACTCCCAAGCAGCACCCCATGTACAAGAGTCACATGATAGGAGTCAGTCCCCAAATTTATTGCAGTGCACACCTGTGTTTCTCCTTCCAATACAATGCTAATGTGCCCATGTTTTGTTTACATGGTGCTTTTCACATGTGTGTTGCCTTGTGCAGCATACAGGGCTGATGGTCCATATACCTTGCTTTGTATCTGCGTATGAAGTGTCAAATTACAATGCCGAGAGAAAACTTGCCTGCACACAGATGCTCTTGCATCATGCTGAGAAGGAGCTTGCATATGTGAATGGGGGGCATTGGGTTCATGCCCAGGACAAATGCATTTGAATGTACCATCTCATATGTATTGATGCCTTACATGTCATCTACAGTGATTATCATCTTAGGTATTACGCAACATCACTTAGCATCCCTGTGTATGACAATCGATGATGATGACCCCATGCTTTGAAATAGATGCCCTGTTAACGATAGGCCCTTGCCAAAATGTTCTGAAGATCGCATAATGTGCATGTGTACAGGTGTCAATGTGTAAGTGCAGACTGATGTGGATGTCATTGCTCCATTACAGACAACATGTCACAAGAGGAGGAGAGGCATTATCGCATCCGTCTGGAAAGATACAGACACATACGCAATGTTGGTCGTGCATTCAGACAGATGGGACGCCGACATGATGCATTACGTGCTGAAGGGGCCTGGAGATCACCAACTCCCACTTCCCCATGCAACATGCGGAGCAGGAAGCAAAAGGGGAAAAGGTCACACATTGACTCTGGACCAGCAACTGGCTCACATGTAGATGTAGACCCCCAAATGGACAGTCAATCTGCAGGATCAGCAGGTTGTTCCACATCTGGACATGCCTCTAATCTGAGCCCAGTGACAAGCACTCATCCTAAATCAGGAACCAACATTGCACAGGCCCTTGGGACAATGACGGGTGGAGCTGCAGTAGCCCCACCTAAACAGGCTTGTGCGCAGGCTGATATTGACGGTGTGCTCCTGATGGCCAAGATAGACAAAGTAGAGGCCAAGATGGACACTTTTGAAAAGGGCCAAAAGAAGTTGACTTTGCAGGTTGCGGGCATGCAGCTGCAGCTGGCCACCCTGCTGTCCATGGTTGCTGACCTGAAGGCCACCATTGCTCAAATGGACGAGCAGGAATAAAGACATTGCAGAACTGTGGTTGTTGTTGATGACATGGTGTACCACCTGTCAAGTTACGGACCTTGTTCTTGTTTAAATGTTAAAGTAGTCAGATAGTTTTTAGGATAGTTTTAGTACTTAGGAATAGTGTTAGGATAAGTGTTAAGTTATTAGGAGTGGGTGGGGGGTTGATGTATAGTGTATGTTAAATGTTTATAAAAATAAAAAAAATAAAAAAAATATATATCCTTGTTTAGTTAGATAGGTTAATTAGTATGTGTTTAGATTAAGTGTATGTGTGCCTGATGTGTGATTGTTGAATAGGGGGTGGGGGGTCATCTGTGTGCTGTGTAGTATGTGTGAGGTAGGTATAGGATAAGTTAGACAAGATAAGTGTAGATGTTAGCGCCTTAGATTAGCTTAGTGTAGGATGTGATTTATAGTTTTGATAAGTGTAGTGTAGTTTAGCATAGATTTTATTTAGTGTGAACTTTTTTTGCAAATAAATCATATTTTTCTTTCACAATGACTCTGACTCTGGCATATGAAGTTGTGAAATAAGCTCTGGGTGAGCGTTATCCTTGCTGGACAAGGAATGTCAACAATGATCTCATATCTGAGATTACCATTACGTGTTGGCTATTCTAAGCCAGTTGTTGTTACACTATCACTAATTCATACAGGCCAATACTCACCCTTGAGGGACTTTAGCTAATGCGTCTCAGGTGAGCCCATGTGAACAACAATCATGTGTAAAGATTGTGGGACCTCTTTCATTAAGTTTCGCCATAGTGGAGCACAGCAGCCCTTCCAGTTGCGCTACCCTTTTGCAGGAGGGAGGGCAGGACCGTGCCATGTCTGCAAGATACAGCGCAGTCCTGTTGTTCTCACCATCACTGTTGTACAATGGCCTGTTCTTCGCTAACGCAGTCACCTTTGCACAATGGGGCAAGTGTGTCTGCCTTGCGGGGACCATCAGACTTGTACATGAACGGACACCTCCCAGTTAATCAATCATCACAACGGGCTCTTCCTCTTACAATATGTACTGCATTGTGTGATAAAGGTGAGACAAGTAGACTTCTTCATAATTCTCAACATTGAGCCTTCGTCAAGCCTGCCTTGGGTCAGTGTATTTCTGGACAGAGCTTACCATTTCATGTTCCTATTACATCTGGGCCAGTGTGAAAATGGATGTTGTTGGCAAGGCACCCAGCAACACCCATTGCACGTGCCTGTAACGCAGAACAAGGCGTGTAAGGGTCAGATTTGATGCATGCTGCATTATCGCATGACCATGTGCCTTGGTGATGGATGATGACTATTAGGCAGGGTTAGGCGTCACACAACGTCACAACAAGTGAGGGTCAGATGGCACAATGGCCGTCATTAATTGGGCCACCTGGTATTGAGACTGTAGCTCAATGTTTGCAGTGTTTCACAATGCCGAGGGCCAGTATGACCCACGTCTTTCCTGCAAGTGGAAAAGAAAGCTGGTTAACAAGCTGGCTATGTAGATGCAGGGAAATGTGACCATGGCTAGGTCTGTATTGCAGACGTATGTCTTGTGGGCCTAGAAGCAGATTAATTGGTAGAGGTTTGCTTGCCCAGGGTTGTGGCTGACTGTGTAGGCGTGTGTGAACTCCTTTAGTGTCAGTATATCTGTATGGGTGTGGATGCAGTAGTGCTCCTGTATGTGCTGGCGGTAGTGGTATAATCATGGGAGCCACTGGGAACGTCTACCTACGGTTGTCTGGACGTTAATCAATTTTGTCCGGAGGGTATTTTTGATACTGATATTGAGGCCATTAACATAGAACCGGATGATGATGATGGATGTGTGGCAGGTCTAATCAATGCATCAGTTGACAATAATTTTGATGCTCTTGCACAGTTTGCAGAGGGTGAAGTACTATGGTGAGGATACTACTAGTACCCATACTGACAGGGTGAGGGATGTGTTCTGTACAATGTATAGTTTGTGTTAGACATATGAGTGGTGAACTGTTTATCCAGCCCAGGGTACCCCCAGGTATAGTCCCATGTGGTAGTGGTTGTTGTGAGGGTGATGTCCTCTTTTGACAACAAATGGAGATTTGTCCAGCTGAGGCACATACTTGTTGGCACATCTTGCATCCATTGTGGTTAGTTGTGTCCTGTGATGTTGTGTTCCTTGGTGAGGGAGAGGCAGAGCTGGGTGTATTAGGCGTAGGGTAATATGCAGAGTCCATGTCCACTGATGTTCTCAGCAAGTGGGGCCATGTACACATAGTAGACAAAGGTACTGATGGACAGTCACTGAGGGACTCAGCATCAGTACTCTGTGTGTTGTAATGTGAAATGTGTTATGCAGAATCATCTGCTCTGGTCTGCAAGGGAGGAGACAATCCAGTGTGGTGTATTACCTTGCCGCATGCCATAGTGGAGTGTGGCAGCTAGTGTGTTGTGGAACATTGTTTCTGGAAATGAAGCAATGTATATTGTCTATGGATTGGCAGTGTGACCGACTTTGAGGATTGTGTGGATTTTGCTGTGGCGTCTAGGAGGGACCTCTTGATGCTGTTTGTCATGGAGCAGGAGAGAGGTCCAAGACAAGGAAACACAAGGAACAAGCACTCCCAAGGATGAACCTCCTACTCCACCTACGGGTCAGGTACAAAATTAATCCTACGTCTTTCTCCGTAGGTTCCACCCTTATATACTCCACCCAGATCACAGGGTTTGTGGAACATGTAGTTTGTGATGACAACAATTGCTCGTGAAGGAAAATCCGACTCCTGACTGCAATGACTTGAAGTACAGTGGATTGTAGAAGAAAATGTAGTTTATTCAAAGTAACAACCCCAGGGAGATCCAAGGACCAACTCTCACAGTAACTGTTTATCTGTGTACTGCCCCCTGGATTCCACACTCTGGAATCCTGTGAGCACAGAGACCATAGAACATTACATCATTACAAAGATATAACACTGACAATATGTGCTTCTAACGCATTGTTCTGCGGAGGACTGGGAAATCTTCAGATTCATCTTCATCAGATGGTTTTGTCACAGCTGATGGTGTGACCAGTGGGGCAGTCGACACAGTAGGCATAGCCACTTCATGGAGTGCAGATGTTGATAATGTTGGACCTGGAACATGTTCCATGCCCATCAGGTACCGCATAAATGCATTCAGCATTATTTGCTGGCTCTCAAGCACAGCTGTCACATCTCGTTGATAGTCAGCCAATTTTGTGAGGTATTCATCCTGTTTGGCTGTCATTTGTTTGAGGGTGTCCTGTATTTCCTTCAGAGTGTTGGCCACCTCAGAGCTGGCACTTGTGGTGGGCATTTGTCTGTGCCTCTGCTGCATGACTTCGGAAATTTCTGTCATGGCGTCAAACAAAGTGCGTGGTGGTGCTTCAGTGGTGCTACCAGTTTCCGCACTGGCAGGATTTGAGGTTAGGCACCGGAGCACTCCCTCTAGGGTCCCTGCCATGCTCTCAATGCCCTTACGCACCTCCTGTGCCAACTGACTCTGCACATCCACTACACGCTGTTCAAATGTATTTAGTGTGTTTGGCGACTGGTGAGGCACAGATGTTGTGGGAGGTGGCATAGGAGTGCTTCTCTGTTGGCCAACCGGAGATCCCACTGGGCTGCTTTGCCTTCTTGTGGGTGGAGGGGGAGTTTGCAGTGATTGTATTATGTCCTGGATGATTTCTGGGCCCATACTTGTTACACTTTCACCACCCTCATTGTCCGTTTCAAACATGGCTTCCAGCTCCAGAGTAGGTGTACCATGGCCTGAAATCAAAAATAGATGTATGTTTAAGATCATGTCTGACATGTGGTGTACAAATGCACAATTTAGAGTCATCTACCATTTTTGACTTTGCTGTGTTTCAACATGTCAAAGTTCAAGCGACACATCATCACTCATGTGTACAAAAAGTGACATGGCATTAATCATTTGATGGATACGAACTTTACAAAAAAACATGGCACACGGGCAGACAGTGCTTGCACACTTGCAACATTCTACTTGAGTGCATGTCCTGATGTCTGTTTAGTTGGTGTGTATTGGGGACACATTCCAGCACAGTAGGAAGTGCATGTGGCATTTTGCACTCCATCACCAGGGACCCACACATACCATGAACAAACCTCCACGTGGAAATGAAGTCCCTCACCAACTGGATGAGAAGCAGCAGTGTGAAACTGTACTTGGAGATGACACAGGTCATCATCCTCGGACCCACACCCTGAGCCTGGGACAACTCCTGTCGGGCAACCACACTGGGAACAGCAACAACACTCACTGACCATACACGCAACTTACAATACTTCCAGTACTCCTCCCTCTCCATGTCTGAGCAGGTCAACGCCATCTTCCCCTCATGCTACCACTGCCTCCACATGCTATGCAGGATCCACAAGTGGATCCCCACCCTAGACAAAAATAACTGTGACACAGGCCCTGAGCACCAGCAGACTGGACTACTGCAATGCACTGTAGGCAGGATTCCCAGA
Organism: Lissotriton vulgaris; assembly: GCF_964263255.1. Classification (NCBI taxonomy): domain Eukaryota; kingdom Metazoa; phylum Chordata; class Amphibia; order Caudata; family Salamandridae; genus Lissotriton; species Lissotriton vulgaris. The sequence goes on from NC_141693.1 coordinate 1,459,437,537, forward strand.
AAAAGACCTACTACTACTGCAACACATCCAATGCACTTACGGCTCATTGATTGTCAACATCCCCCACCGCAGCAACATCATCCCCCAAATGTGAGACCTACACTGGTTCCCCATCAGCAAGTGGATCAGCTTGAAGCTCCACAACCAGACACACAATGCACTCCATTAGGCCGGGCAACCCTACATGTGCAGCAGACTCACCTTCTACACCCCCACACACCACGTCCACTCCACCAGCCTCCCCCTCACCGCTGTCCACCGCATCTGATGACCAACCTCCAGCAGCAGTTCCCTGTCCTACCTCACCGCCAAGACCTTGCACTCCCAGGCCATCTACGGCACACCCAGGACCTACTCCCATTCAGAGGACTCATCAAGACATATCTCTTTGAGCGTTAGTGGCAGCCCCTTCCCATCAGAGTGGTAGATGCAACATGTGTTTTCACATGCTGAAGGAGTTGTTCCAAGGACACAGAATTCGGTATTCTCTGATTTTGATTACATGCAGCTGTGGTTGATGCAGACTTGGACGTACTGCATTCCTCACTGTTTTTCATGTGTTTAGTTGGTGTAGTCTTAGGTGTGAGAGAGTATGAGTAGTCTGTCATCAGCAATGGATACAATGTTGAGGCTGTATTTGGTTAGTAATGGTGCTGAGGCAGACTGTTGATGTTGACAGGGGTCAGACACATAGATGGTCCCTCTTGCATTCAGCATTGGAATAACGTGCATTTGAAGGCGAAGGTTGTCAGTCTGATCCTTGAACCTCTTGGTGGGGTGAGTGACCCAGTTAAGCAATGTTCCTTAGAATCCTGCATCATGTAGTGTGGCAAATCTGTGTGCTGTTAGTCTGTGTTGGAGCACACTCACAGCTCCTGGTCCCGGAGGGTGGAGGTGTCACCTGTGGCTGTGAATATGGTGATCTTGGTGCTGTTGTTGATATAATGAGGACAGGGCTGTACTGATCCCACAGGTGGCTGTATCTCATGTTTTGAGGGTGTGCATTGAGCTGTGACTGGTGTCCCGGTGGGTATGGTAGTATGGCTGTTGTGTTGTGAGAGGTGTGGGTGGTGCTGCCTGTGGCATCTCATGTGTACAGGAAAGTTATTGTAGTGAAATTGTTGTTGTTTATGGTGAACTTTGTTGGACACTTATCACAGGTCTGTAGTGCCAGGGTTATGTCTGTGGCTTTGCAGCATAGGTTCTTGTATAAATGCAGGACCTTGCCTAGTTGGCAGGAATTTCCATTATGTAGGATTTTTTTTTGTGGTTCTCCCTCATTGGGGCCATGTATGTGTTTTACATTTCAGGTGTCTTGGTGTTTATACATTTCTTACAAAGGTATCTGCTGGTGCCTCTTGCTTCTTAGAGATCAGTGCTCTATCATGCCGTGTCCCTGTAGTGCTGTTTGTTAGGCTTGCAGAGTGTGGAGGTGTGGTATGCACAGTTGTGTATCCAGGTGTGACTTTCACTTGCAGTAACGTTGGTGTAGGCTGTGTTTGACACCAGGGTGGTGTTAGAGGTTTGTCAGCAGTGTAGGCATGTGCAATGTCTGTGGGTCATGTTTGGAAAGGCCTGTTGTCATTCTCAAATGTTTTCCATGTATGAGTGCATGGAGGCTGGCTGAGCTGCATCAGTGAATGACTGTATATCAGTTGCTGCTGGAAATGATTGCATTTGAGACCCAGATGGGCACATTTGGACTTCCCATAGGCGTGGCTTCAGCACACCATGTACATCCGTCTGCTGTGGGCTTGCACAGCGGCTGACATGGAGTAGGCTAATTGCGACTTACAATATTCAGTGATGACGGAACACATGAACACAGGGATGGTGGCCTTAGTGGTAGTTCATAGACCATATGTGGATTGTGGGCTCAGATGAGAGAACTGAAATGACTTATTATGGAGACCCAAGGGATGAGTGACTGATGTGATAATGCTATGTGTCATCATGGCATGGGAGGGTGGGTAGGGGGCATCTTACATAATGTGGCTCATGTGCATATTGCCAAGGTGACTCAGGTACCACCCATTGTCATGTGCTTATCTAGGTTCCTGATCGATACTGTGACCTTATGCCCCTATTCGGCTATAAAGCCCTTTGTTCCCTATATTGGCATAACCGTTCAAGTACGATTTTCTGTAAAGTCATCTCTGGCCTCACACGAGCAGAGCCACAGAGCCACATTCCAGCATGACTCTCTGCTACTTCCTTTGCGACCAATTAGTGCAATGACAGAGCAGCAGTCACTATCTGATATTCCTAGATAACACTCCGAGTTCTTCAACAAGATAAAAACTTAGCAAACCTGGAAATCCCCGCTTGCTATGTTTTGATTAGTAATAGAACTCTAATGAGCAACTGATAGCTGCCACTTCCTAGTGACATCTTTAATTGACGTCTTATGTCCAGCAAACTTGCGTCAAACCCGGCACCTGTCAGGTATAAATATTACCAACGTTGCCTTAAGCAATGCGAAGCTGTGAGCTGTGAGAGCGAAGCTAACTGCTGTTGAGCACTCTGTCGCTGCAGCCTGCTATCCTGTGGTGGTGAAGCTGCTGATTACCATTATCGCCGCTACAGCGCGACCTATGGTGCAGTACGCTTGGGGAGCCGTGCAGCCGTCCTCTGCGAAGACATCCAGCCCAGCTGCCCGCGGACGCTGTCACCCCTCCTTCCTCCAGACGCGCTGAGAGAAGCCGCTGCCTTTCTCGTGCAGAGAAATCCAGTCCCGGCGCTTCCAGTTTACCCTCGCAGGTGACTGGGATATCGAGAGAGACCCCTGAAGGAGATACCAATCCTCCATCATTCTATTCAGAGGTATGGTGTTGACTAAACCCTTAGAAGAGAATTCTTGAAACAAACCTTGGCAAAACCAACTTAACTTAAGCTACTTACTTACTCCCCTTCTCACGTGTTAGGCCTAGGTCAGGCACACTGGGGTAGGCTTAGTTAGAAGCACCAGTTGAGTATGTTAGCCTAATGTATATATGACTGTATAAATGTTTTATTACTTTTAAACCATTGTATGGCTAAGAAACCATATCAATGCTTTTACAGTTCTATTTTGCTATTCTTATCTTACTGTACGTACTTTTTATAATAACAGTTATTGCAATTGTGGCAATACATTTCTCTTGTATGAGAAGAAAGACTGTTCAATAAATGTTAACCTTTATTGATACACGCCCGTCTCTCTATTCTCTACATACTGTGAAAGTAAACTGCACTAGACTGACTGAGTGAAATCTATGTCTATTGTTTCACACGACCCTAGAGATCGACTCTTGATCTGAGGAGCAAAGTTGTCATGTTGCACGGTTGTTGGAAAGCTGAATCCCTTCTTGTCTGTGCCAAGGAAGCTGATCACTTCCTATACGGAGAAGAAAGTTTCCAGTGACCTCTGAGCTAGTTGGTAACACAACCCAATTAAGTTTAGCATAGTCAGTGGAGGCCTGGAATATAAGCAGTTCCACGTCGATACTACTGTTTATGTTATTCCAATGCGCAGGGCCTAGTGGGAAACTAGGAACTACACTACATGGCGCCCTAACGTTTGGTAAGGCGATAAACTAACGTAAGACTTGTAGAGTAACTCAGTCGTGCATATTTCACACCCCTTTCTCCCGTAAATACTCCAATAGACGTCTGGAGTGGGTGAAAGGTTAAAATCCGCCCGACCTTAGTAGGAAGAGATTCCTATGTAAAGCTCTGGTTTATTCAACGTTGAAGGATACAGTGTTCCAAAATATTGTGCATCTAATCTTTGTCTCCTTGGAGACCTACTCTGCAAAAACTGCATTTATACAATGTCAGTAGAAAACAACGGCACCACTGGGGCCGCAGTAGATGCGACTCAGCAAGGTCCCGAATACACAGACCCGGATGCTATTATCATCCCGGTCCACTTAAGAAGATCTATAACTTTAAAACTTATAGAACATGGACTGACACCTCAAGGTGGTACAGTAATTTTCGTGATAGAGGCTCACGAGTATCGGCAGACAGAGGTATTCTATTCATGGATAAACTTTCCAGCGGTAAACGCTATAACACAAGAGTTTCACTATTACAAAATAGAGGAACCTCCGGATGAGTACGCCCCTTTCGAGGAGGTTGAAATTCCACTTAAATTTCAAGAGCACCTGCTCTGGTTTAATGGCGCCCTAAAACACAATGATCACATAACTAGGCTCGGTCCACTAGGTAGACCAGGAGCCACGTGGCCGGTTCTAGCCAGCTACACACCACATCCTGACATTACAAAAATGTCTAGAGAAGAGCTGTTAGTACAGCTAAACACATTAATAAAAATACATAGGCAATTAGTCCAATATGTAATACGGACTGCAACAGTCCAGCCAGCTGTTAATTCACACCAGCTGACCCCTCATCAGGGGAACACAAATAAAATTACACCACAGAACATACAGTCATGTCTTGGTAAAACACCCGTAAAACGGGAACAAATTCCTTTCTGGTTAGCCCAGAAAATCACTCAAATAGAGGCAGTATTTCCTGATACTACCCCTATTGAGAAACACAGAATCTTGACCATCTGCCTTCCTATGGGAATCGCACCACACGTGGAGGACTGCGACACTTGGGGTACAGTCTTTGCTTCCATTTACACAAAAACACACGGTGTTCCGTCTATGGCGGTAATACCAGACGTGCTAAAACAGATTCAAAATGAATTCGGTCCAGAACCAGCTTTAAATCTAGGTATGAAATTACTGAAAGACTTCAAGCAGGTCACGGCTATATTATTAGCCAACATAAAGGGAGAAGCAGCATCTGTGGCGATTCGCCAGAAGTTGAGGGAAACAGATATAAAAGATCCTGTTGAGCTTGCAAAAATCATAGAAAAATGCTATGAAGAATTAGGTAGAGACAGCTTGGGTGGGAAACCAGTTAAGCCCCAACTGCTCGAAAATCCAGAAAAATTATTTATTAAAAATAATTCAAACACTCCTAAAAAGAGCTGGGATGGAAATAAACAATCCACTCCCAAGGAAAAAGTTTTCCAGTCCAGAGGAAGGTCTCCTCGACGGAGGGAAAGAATTCCGACTCGAGAACGCCAGTCTCCCCAACGGGAGCCCTCTGAGAAAAGATATAACCTTAGAAATAGGGATAATATAAAAAAACCTGATAGATATCAAAGTATTGATACACGTCCCTCTCGATCTTTTCCACAGAATTCGGAAAGAAGAGGACGGTCAGACCCAGGAGAGCACACCAAATCCAAAGACAAGGAACCTGCTCAAAATAAGAAATCTCAATTTCCTAAAAAGAAGGTACCCAGTATTAGAGTAATCAACCATGCCGAGAATACTGAGGACACAGTTGAAAAACGGGGAGTGGGCATTGACAATGTTGGACAGTGCAGCAGAAATCAGTATAGCGCGCAAGATCTTGATGAGTCATCTGGAGACAGTGGACACGAATGAATACATTCAGGTTGAAACTGCCGACGCCAGGCTTAGCGAGCCCCATAAAATATACGAAATAACATTGCGTATAGAGGGTGATAAGACTAGGAAAATTAAGGGTCTGTTTTGGGATAAGCTCTCGAAAGGCTATGATATTCTGTTAGCTGAAAAAGATTGGCCCCCAGAGTTTGTCAGGGAGTGCCCTCGTGGCGAAGAGGTAATTATGCCTGCCTTCTCGAATCACATTCCGATTCATAAAAAATATACATATGCAAGGAAATGGGCAGTAGCCCAGGCACCTGCATTGTATAAAAATCATGTAGGATGGGATGAGGATTCACCTCCTCACAAAATCCAACTAAAAAGTGAACCAACTGCCCAACGGCAGTATCCCATAAAGCAAGAAGCTAAAAAACAGGTCAGGGAGATCTTAGATCAACTTGAGTACCAGGGGGTGATTGAAACATGCACCTCTCAAATGAACAATCCTTTGTTTCCTGTCTCCAAGCCAGACAATTCATATCGTCTAGTTTTGGACTACAGACACCTTAATACATGTTGCAAAACTTTTGCAGTACAAAACTCGCATAGTGCAGCCCTAATGAATAACATAGTTAGGAAAAAGTACAAAACGACATTAGACATTTCTAATGGTTTCTTTTGTCAAAACATTGCACCAGAAAGCAGATACTTGACCGCTTTCTCCGCATTTGGGTCGCAGAAAAAATTCTGTTGACTCCCACAGGGGTTCAAGAACAGCCCAGGACTATTCTCAGCTAGGGTAACAGAGTTACTACAAATCTATGATGATGAAGCATTATCTTACGTAGATGATATTTATCTCACAGACGACGACTTGGATACTCACTTGAAAAGAGTGAACACCATTATACTTGGGTTCGCAGCAGAGGGTTACAAATTCAACTTTAAAAAGTCCCGAATTGCCCATCTGACAGTACTGTTTTTAGGGTACGAATTATCAAGTGAAGGAAAAAGCCTAGCGGACAACTTCTTAGAGAAGTGCGCTGTACTCCAAGCTCCAAAAACGCTGAAGAATTTACAATCAATACTAGGTTTTCTGAATTTCGGAAGAACTTACATTCTAAATTACGCAGAGAGGGTTAAACCTCTCTACGAACTAATAAAACCTGATTTAAAACAAATCAATTGGACTCAAAAACACACAGAAATTTTGAGATCACTGCAAACAGACATGTTAGCAAAAACAAAATTAGATACACGTGACAACACACGTGATCTTGTAATCCGAGTCATCCCAGGAAGATGCGGATTCACGTACCTGACCTCTAATGAGGGAGAAAAGGTACCAATTTCAATTAAGTCTCACTTGTACACACAAGCAGAAAAAACATTCAGTCGCACAGAAAAAACTGTGAACGCAGTGCAAATCGCATTAGCAAATGAAAGAGAACTAGCACACGGCAAACGGATTAATATCCTTACAGCGGAATCCGCCCTCGAAGCGCTATTCAGCCCAGTAAACCTGCCTACAGTGTCACTGGATCCGAAGTGGATACAGTGCATAGATTCTCTTGGAGCGGAAGATGTGAAATACTATTTTGCCCCGCAATTTGAAGAACTGAATGATTTAGAATATGAAGAAGAATATCCTCTGCCAATCGAAATTTTGCCTCTCCCACAATACGCATGTATAATCTATACAGATAGCTTTGTACAACATTTTAATGTAGAGAGTAAATCCTACAATGCAGCATGTGCGATTATTAAAGGTCGTTGGCTGTGCGGTAAATTCAGACCGAAAGTAACAAAAACTGAATCTGTAAGAAACTGTTCGGTTCAGAGAACTGAAATCAGATCTTTAAAGATGGCGCTAGAAAATGCAGAACGCGAATTCCCCACACTTATAGTGTGCGATTCTCATTTTTGCGTCAATTCTTACAATAACAAACTGCAGAGTTGGATCGAAAACGACTACAAAAGATGACACAGGTGCCACAATAAAGCATAAATTGCTCTGGAACGAGGTAGCTCTTTTACACAAAGAACTACAAAAGACTCACGTGATTCACGCACAGAGTCTTCAGCGTGATGGCGTTCACGTTGCAGGGAATTCATTGGCTAATACAGCCACCGCGGAAGCAACTAACCCGGCTTCCGTAGCCACAAAAAAGCGTACAGATAAGTATATAGACGGGGAAACTATGCTAGCAGTAAAAACGACCGTAAAAGGCGACTGTGCAGCACTACCCGTAAACTATCCACTCAATTATGCATACATAATCGATGCAAACTCCGTTCCTTTTGCTCGAATCCCTGGAGTGGGGGATAGAGTAATTCCAAACATGAACAGGAGAATATTTTTAATAGCAGACGCACACATGGGTTTGGGTCTTAGGCACAGAAAGATCAAGGAATCACTGACTGAATTACAATCAGTATTCTGGTGGCCGGGAATGAGTGTAGAACACCAAATATATGCAAACAACTGTGAAAACTGCAATAGGGATCGCAGTAGCGAACCTTGCTACCGGCTACCAATCAGAAAGAGCGTAACGCTGCCTACACCCCGTCCTGCGTCCTATTAATAGTTAAGACGAAATGCACTTAAAATAATGAGGCCACCAGCGCTCGGCTGACGCTAGAACGGTTATAAAAGATTAGCGAGTTCATATCGGCACATACGCAATTACCACGTTCCATTCTGACCAGGGTCCTGCTTTCAGCTCTCGAGCCTATAAGGAGGCCATGGCTAGCATGGGAATTGGGTTGCGGTATTCTTGTCCGTCGCACAAGTGTGGTAGAAAGAAAAAACCGGGACATAAAGCAATCTATAACAGCGAAGGTATTAGGTTCAGGCGCTGGGTGGGTCAAACATTTAATAAGTGTCCAGACTAGTCTTAACAACATGCCAAGAAATTCTCTAAAAGGTTTCAGCCCATACGAACTATTGTTCGGAATAAGAATGAACGTTCAGGACCTCGATAGTCAGATGTCAGTAGTACAAAAAGAAACAAAGCAGTTTGAAGTAAAAGACCGTTTGGCTGTTTTACAGGAACTGAATGAAACAAGAAAATCATTAAGCAACATAAAGTTAAAGCAACAGCCAAGTACCACTGACGAGGCACCACCCGCAACAGCCCCAGCAAGGCCTGTCTGGATTCCAAAGATTGGGGATCTAGTCAGAGAAAAGATCGCGGTTAAGAAGGAATTTGGGCCTTCTTACAGAAAAGCAGTACCTGTCTTAGCAGTTACCGGAACAAGATCAGTTGTGCTACCGCCCATTGCTGGTAAAAAGGAGAACAGAGTCGTGTCCATCGATCTGGTAAAACCACAAGCATGTGGCCTATAATCAACAGTAGGCCCAGTGGACTCCCAAGAAACAACAGAATACCCAAACTTGCAACAATACAAGAGGTTCAAACTGAAAGACTAATCACATTCGATCAGCCTGCAGTGCACAATGAAGGACTATGCAATAATGCCATGGAACTCGTGCCTCTTGAAACACAGATTGAAACAGTTCGTCAAGAAACAACACCAGTCTACAATAATGTGGCATCAGAAAGTGCTACCGAGAGACAGATTGAAAGAACAATCCCATCAATTGACAGAACTGCCTCTGGTTATTTCATCAACTTCGACAACTTCTCTGAAGATCAAAATGAGCCCGAAGTGATGCCAGAAACAAAAAAGTCTTTTAAAGAAAAAGCAACGGAACTCTTTCATCAACTGAAGGAAATCTACCTAATTTCCCCTTGGCTAGAGTTCTGGTTCGGTCTAGGTGTATTTTTCCTCCTGCTTTGGCTCATCATGGTACTATGTTTGGGAAAATTCATTGAAGGAAAATATATTACAAAGGACACAGCAAGTCAGAACATCAACCTAGTCCTGAAACCACACAGATCATCCCACGTGAAGAAAAGAGAACTGTCAACAGTAAATGTCACAGCAATTCCAATACCTGGTGGGGTAGTATGGGAGAAAACAGACTATGAGATCTATGGTCCGGTCGAAATCCTGAAGTATCCTCATCAACTAAAGGTTTCCTTAAGTGACTTTGTGACACCAAGTACATTCTCTGATGATTGGGACTTTAACAGTATTAATGACATGATGTCTGATTTAGTAATGTCAGCTAGATTCACAGATCATGATTATTTACAAGGTTCATCTAGTTATGAGCAGTTATTCTGTTATACCCACTATGGGGATCATTACTTGCATAAATCTGCACAGCCTAGAAATGTTTTTATGTATAATCAATGGGAACATTGTTCTACACCACCTAAAAGCAGTTCTAAAGCATTTTTTGAGAAATTCAAATATTTTTCAGGGTTTAACACCAGTGATGCAGAAACGTTTTATTATAAACTGTTAGATAAAACAGGAATGAAAACAATGCTGACAAATTCAAAATTGATATATTCAGAAGCATTTTATGACAAAATGCTGACATTTGGTTTTGATTATTGGAAAAATAATATTGAAACGAAAACAATTTGGGGTACAAAAGATTGGCAGGTGCAAGGCATAGAAGCACTTTTTAGAACCTGCATGATACCGGAACAAATGTTATTTTTAAATGACACTGTACACCAAACATCTTGTCTTGGCCTAGCCAAGAACAAAGAAATGAAAACACCGTCTATACCAAAGCCAATAGCTGAGAATACAACTGCAGATAATGAGTTAGACGTGTCACACATTTTACATTTCAACAGAACACATCCTGATTGGAAAAAATGGTTAATCTGGCCTACAGACACAAATAGCTGTCAAGATCGATTCCTGAACAAAACACAGGGTTTAAAAATGACCAGATTAGACCCTAGATACTCCCAGAGACAACATCCAGGAATTATAACCACATACAGTGTAGGCAAACTCTGCCTAGAATGGCTAACTACATCCACACTGGCTGAAATTAAGCAACACTTGTCTTTATTAAAAGATGGTGCTGATTTGCGCGATTTCATTCTTGGACCACGCAAACAGCGTCAAAAGCGTTTCATAGCGACCAGCATCTATGCTGCTTACAACGAGGCTTGGAAAGTAAAGCAAATTGAAACTGCTGAAAAGATACGAGAAATTGATCGTATTAATTTGGAAAAATCACTTTCTGTGGTAGACAATGGGTTAATGACTCTGTCTTCCAGAATATATTCTTTGGACAATATTGTATCATCTGCCTTTGATGTGATAGACAGAGATTTGCTAATGTTACAACATGGCCAATCTCAATTACGCTCTATTATAGAATTAGGCTGGACGCTGCAAAATCTTCGTTCAGGCTATGTGCCTTGGCGTTTGATAAACACAACGTCATTATTTTCCATTTTTAACCTTACTGATAAACAGATCAGTTTGGCACAGAAAGGAGCAGACTATACAATTTTGAGCATCGAGAAACTCGAGAGATTACCATTGACAATGTCAGGGAGCCCTGTCATTGAATGGATAATACACGGAGTTATCACTATTCCGATAACAACTTTCCGCTTTAAAAAGTGCCTTGAATACATACCTGCTGGCCAATATGAACAATTGGGTAAGGGATATGTTAAATCCGAATGGAAATTACCATACACTCATTCTTGCTATAGTGACAGCGACAAAAATGTATTTCTTAGTGGTGACAACTGTAAACATTCACTAAGCGGTATACTTTTGTGTCAGGGTATTAATTTACACGGAGCATGTGATGGAAATTCAAACAACCTTTCATGCCACCAGCTAGTCACACCTGCAACTCAGATAGAGCCCTTCTTTATGCAACTCGCAAACGGGAGTTACATTCTAAGAACGGATCACAGGTGCTGTGGCCTCGCGCCCGGAAAAAGTTATCTAATACAAGTAACGTCCATGGTCAAATGTTGCATGCAAGCATTGTTCCCGAGCGGGCCTCCAGACACAGTGACTCCCCTCTGGCCTCGTCTGAATCTCTATTCTATACGAATTGATACATTAAGCAAAATGAAATCTGTACTTTTACAGACAACAGTGCCTATAACGTCATCTAAAGAGACGTATGATCTTCTAGTCGCAAGGACGGCTACTGAGGTCCATGACCTTTTATCAACAAATTGCCCCGTGCATTTCGTACAAATGCTCGACGAACTCCTTAACATGTCTAGTGCCACTAGCATCCCAGGCATATTTAAGACAGTCTTTACGGGACTGCTAACACCCTTCCAGGCAATTTTAGGAATCTTTCCTAATTTTGTGCACTCCATCTTTGGTGGTATTCCACTATTTTTTGGACTCATCGCAGGGATTCTATTTTTGACCCTCCTGCTTCGTTATGGCAAGCCTCGGCTCAGACATAGCTCCCATGGGAATGGAAGAGACAATCCTAGCAATGCGCTACAGGGACAGGATAACTAACGTCCTCGGATTGGCCAGGCTGAGAGATCTAAACATGACCTGGTTCCTTTCATTCAGACCGATATGGCAAAATTGCATTTTACCTGTGCTACGGTGTATGCTTTGCGGCGAGGAATGCGTGTTGGACATCTGTCTTTCACTTCCATCAGCAGTACCAATGGACGTCGATACTTTGCTCAGTCCAATAACGGCTCACGCATTGTGTTGTCCCCAGCGGCTACCAATCCTGATGACGGCATTCGTGGAGACTCCTGTACTACAGCCAAGTGGTAACAGTGGAGCGAGTGACAAAAGCAACATCATCCAGGTACAACGTTCTGTGAGCATTGCTGATCCTGCCTTCGATGACAGCAATCATTCTCACACCTGCCAAGTTTCAGCGCTATCTAATTTGGTTGAACTATCACCTGATTTTGTAGACCAATTCTTTGCGAGCCTGTCTGATACGATGTTCTCACCCACAGAGAAACAATAACTTTTGAGAAGCTTTCCGACACACAGCGTTCCCATGAACTCTGAATTCGGCCTTCAGTTTTGATCAACATAAAACTGCCAGGAGCTTTGGTAAACTGATTTTTCTTTGAATTGGACAATTTTTTAATATTGACCCTCTCCTTTTGGCACGAACAATTCTTTGCTTAACGTAAAAACTATTCTTAGAGAACAGAAGCTTCACACTTCTATTTTTAAAAACACATCTAGAGACATAACAACATAACACCAGCCTCTAGCACACATATTATTACAATGCATTTTTATGTGATGATTTATCTCGCATTTCTTCTGTCAGAGATACTTCATGTGTAATTCTTTATGCATAATCGTTCATTGACTTCATATGCAATAATTTTTTGAATGATTACTATGCTTTAAAAAACGTACAGTACCTAAATTCCATGTATTACAAGTACGCCTATTTCGAATGCATTTATGTATTTTGGGGTGGGCAATGTTACACATGCATCTAATTGCTTAGTTTTAGTAATTTTGATGGACATGAATTCGTGGAGTGGGTGTCATGTGCTTATCTAGGTTCCTGATCGATACTGTGACCTTATGCCCCTATTCGGCTATAAAGCCCTTTGTTCCCTATATTGGCATAACCGTTCAAGTACGATTTTCTGTAAAGTCATCTCTGGCCTCACACGAGCAGAGCCACAGAGCCACATTCCAGCATGACTCTCTGCTACTTCCTTTGCGACCAATTAGTGCAATGACAGAGCAGCAGTCACTATCTGATATTCCTAGATAACACTCCGAGTTCTTCAACAAGATAAAAACTTAGCAAACCTGGAAATCCCCGCTTGCTATGTTTTGATTAGTAATAGAACTCTAATGAGCAACTGATAGCTGCCACTTCCTATTGACATCTTTAATTGACGTCTTATGTCCAGCAAACTTGCGTCAAACCCGGCACCTGTCAGGTATAAATATTACCAACGTTGCCTTAAGCAATGCGAAGCTGTGAGCTGTGAGAGCGAAGCTAACTGCTGTTGAGCACTCTGTCGCTGCAGCCTGCTATCCTGTGGTGGTGAAGCTGCTGATTACCATTATCGCCGCTACAGCGCGACCTATGGTGCAGTACGCTTGGGGAGCCGTGCAGCCGTCCTCTGCGAAGACATCCAGCCCAGCTGCCCGCGGACGCTGTCACCCCTCCTTCCTCCAGACGCGCTGAGAGAAGCCGCTGCCTTTCTCGTGCAGAGAAATCCAGTCCCGGCGCTTCCAGTTTACCCTCGCAGGTGACTGGGATATCGAGAGAGACCCCTGAAGGAGATACCAATCCTCCATCATTCTATTCAGAGGTATGGTGTTGACTAAACCCTTAGAAGAGAATTCTTGAAACAAACCTTGGCAAAACCAACTTAACTTAAGCTACTTACTTACTCCCCTTCTCACGTGTTAGGCCTAGGTCAGGCACACTGGGGTAGGCTTAGTTAGAAGCACCAGTTGAGTATGTTAGCCTAATGTATATATGACTGTATAAATGTTTTATTACTTTTAAACCATTGTATGGCTAAGAAACCATATCAATGCTTTTACAGTTCTATTTTGCTATTCTTATCTTACTGTACGTACTTTTTATAATAACAGTTATTGCAATTGTGGCAATACATTTCTCTTGTATGAGAAGAAAGACTGTTCAATAAATGTTAACCTTTATTGATACACGCCCGTCTCTCTATTCTCTACATACTGTGAAAGTAAACTGCACTAGACTGACTGAGTGAAATCTATGTCTATTGTTTCACACGACCCTAGAGATCGACTCTTGATCTGAGGAGCAAAGTTGTCATGTTGCACGGTTGTTGGAAAGCTGAATCCCTTCTTGTCTGTGCCAAGGAAGCTGATCACTTCCTATACGGAGAAGAAAGTTTCCAGTGACCTCTGAGCTAGTTGGTAACACAACCCAATTAAGTTTAGCATAGTCAGTGGAGGCCTGGAATATAAGCAGTTCCACGTCGATACTACTGTTTATGTTATTCCAATGCGCAGGGCCTAGTGGGAAACTAGGAACTACACTACACCATGATGACCAGAGCAGTAATACCCACTTCCATGTTTGGTATACAGGCTGCATTTCTGGATCCATGGCAAACATGGCCAACATTCCAGCATGTATTGTCCCACTTACTATTACAAGTGACACCAGCACTTCACAGCATTGTGATTGACTCAGAGTAGTGAGCCTGGCTGGCTTATTCCTTTAACGTGACACAAAGGCAGGGTTGCATAGGCTGCAGAGAACTGGGACACATCTTTGAGGCGTGACTTCCCTCAATGTGTTCCAGATTTACAAAACAAACTTGAAACTCAATAGTAAACTTGATACATTTTTGGTGTTGATAGAATACACTTACTACTTTGGGCATTCACATAATGAACTTTGTACTTTTGGTATTCACAGGAGTTAGGATTTTGCCTTTACTCTATCTTAAGTCTGTCTTCAGAGACACTTTAGGCAAAATCGTTACTTCTGTGAATGCCAACAGTATTAAGTTCATTCTGTGAATGTGAAAAAGTAGTAAGTGCATTCTGTGAATTACAATATAGTAGTAATATTAGAATTGAGTCTTGAGTTCATTCTGTGAATGGGCCTCTATATGTTTTGCTGCACACACTCACACACACATCCCTGCAACCATGAGACATTGATTGTTCTGTCCTGCATTTGTTAACTCACAGCTCTCCCTCCACAATTGCCAATGTTTGACACTGTGCCCCCATGGACAACAGGTGTGACACTCTTGTACAAAAAGGCACATACATTATACCAAAACATGCCGTGTCATGACATTCCATTTCATTCATTGTTCATACTAGGCATGTTGCAACTGTAGAGTAGGTGCTTCACAGCGGAGACTTTAAATACACTGTTCAAAGTTCAGTGAGTACATGGATTGAGTATCCTTGTCACCACACACCGAGACCTGAAGCATTCAATACCTTTATGAACAACCACAACACACACAATGGAGTCAGATTTGTGAGTGCTGCACACACCATTTATCATAGCCAAAAATTAAGTACACAGCATTGGTTCATAATCTGTGATGTTACCCCATATTTCTCATGATGTACACCTATCCAAATAATAGTTCAGACATATATCCCCCATGACACAACCAATTGTTATTGTTTGACACATAAATGCACAACATTTTTATTACTCTTTCACATTTGTAAATATTTATTTTTTTAACATAGTGACACACATTACCACATGTAGTACTTCAATCACAACATAATTGGGTCAGAAAGAAGTAGAATTTGGATATATTATTTTTGAACACATGCATTGCATAGTTGACATTGTGCAGCATCCATTGAAATGGTCATCGCATGACACAACGGCTACCATACTGTACGCTGTTTGCATTTGACTGCCTCAGGTACACACTGTGAACAAAGGTTTATTCCTCTTGAACACTGTAAGTATACGATGTCAGTTACCTCCTCACCTTCAAACCTGTATGCCACCTCACCTGCCAGGACATAACTCTGCTACAAACATCACCATCACTGTCACTGACAACTTCTGTGTCACCTGCATGTGGCAGCACGACAATAATCAAAGAGGCATTGTTAACCCATACACTGGTACACTCTGAATGAGCAGGCACTCTAATGTGCCAAGGTTGACCATGTACTACGACAACTACATTATCGTGACCAGGCCCATGGCCATACTCAGCAGCACACCTGTCCTTCACAACAACACAGGTACACAATGCTTGGCATGCGCCAACCCAGGCAGACTTGCACCATGTTGCAGGGGGTCCAGCTGTGCAGGGGATCAGTGTTTGTGTGCATGGAAAGGACACATTCGTGCATGATGCAGTCATGAACAGATTTTCAACCTTTCTATGTGTCCACTTGAATGCAAATGAGATATGTTGGTTTTATCATGGAGGGGAGATTACGTTTTAATTCAGGTTTGCATGCCTTACACAGACCCTGTGTATGCATATCTTTGTTGCACAGCATGATAGTTACTTTTTGATGTTCCTATTGTACATTGTCAATTGGACATAGATGTTTCTGGGTATACCCTTAGCAACAGCCCTGGAAGTGCGCTTTCTGACACTTTAATGTGGGAATGATGCAATGACATGATATGTTGTACTATGTTACATGGCTGTCTGTGGCCTATTATTGTGGGTGTGGCACATTGTGGCACCACTACATGAACAAAATTTCATCCTGCCAGCACAGTGGTAGCAGTCCAAGTCATACAAGTGTGACACTCGGTCTGTTGCAGGATGTTGTGTGATTTTCTTTTCAGGAGGGTAGTTATATCTTTGCATAAATAACAACAGAGCCTGTAAGTCAAAGGTGCTAAGGAGTGATAATTAACACTGGTATGATTGCACGGAAGTGAACCTAACTAAAGACTATCAACAGTAGCTGATTAAGTCCTATCAGCCCACCCAATGGCGGAGCCTCATCATGTAGGACTCCAATACCAAGGTAAGTATGCAATCGCCCAGTTGTAAATTAGCGATGCATTACTCGGCCGAGGTAAGGTCACCACCGTTGTTAGACTTGAGGGGGAGACTGATATGTGCAGTGCAGGAAAAGGAAATAAAGTAGTGTGTGATTAAAATGGCTATCGAGGCAAACAAAGACCTTTATTAGCGTTTGCCTGGACGTCAGGTTAAAAAATAGTGAAAAAACAGTGTGAAAAAAATCACTGTTTGACTTGCTTGATAGAAAACTAAGTAAGATATAAGAGGGCCAACATGTTTCTGCCTTAAATGTGAAGAATCACTGGCATTCGTCAGGGCCGAATTAATATCTGCTACTGCAAGATACTATAATGTGTGTGCAAAAATTAAGGAAATGTACAAATAGTGAACAAAACGGAACCATCCTACCACATCTTGTCAATATTGTTGTGGTGATGCGATGGATCTTTCCCAGCAGTGTGTGGGAAGTGGACCTCACCTCACCCGGCAACTGCTCGGACGAATAAGGCACCGCTCTGTCCGTCGGTACCTTGAGGCTGAAAACGAGCCGAAGGGGAGGCCTCCCCTTGATTTTTTTCACACTGTTTTTTCACTATTTTTTAACCTGACGTCCAGGCAAACGCTAATAAAGGTCTTTGTTTGCCTCGATAGCCATTTTAATCACACACTACTTTATTTCCTTTTCCTGCACTGCACATATCAGTCTCCCCCTCAAGTCTAACAACGGTGGTGACCTTACCTCGGCCGAGTAATGCATCGCTAATTTACAACTGGGCGATTGCATACTTACCTTGGTATTGGAGTCCTACATGATGAGGCTCCGCCATTGGGTGGGCTGATAGGACTTAATCAGCTACTGTTGATAGTCTTTAGTTAGGTTCACTTCCGTGCAATCATACCAGTGTTAATTATCACTCCTTAGCACCTTTGACTTACAGGCTCTGTTGTTATTTAGGTAGTCTTACAGGGGGTATTAGCCTGTTTTGTCGTTAAACATTTCCCTCGGACCCTCTCTTACGAGTTGTTTAGATAGTTATATCTTTGCACCTGCGTGTGGCACTTGTCAGGTACAGCAGTGGGCTGGGACTTCACTTTGGACATATATGTTTACTTGCACAGGGGTAGCTGTTTCCCAAATGTAACATGTGCATGTCCGTGGTACAATACTTTTTGTAGACCCTGCACAGTTCATGACATTGCATGATTTCTCTTTCCACAACACGTCAGTAATTGAACCAGCCACCTTACTTTCTGCACAGCACAACATTACCTTATTTGCACATTTCCCCTTGTAGGGACTTACCCTGTGTGTCTTCCTGTGTCTCTTCCAGTTCCTCATGCAGTGCACTGTCCTGCCCTGGGATTCCAATGACCAACTCCTCTGGGATGACCGCTGCAACCCGCTCCTCAAGGTCATCCAGCTCTTCTTGTTGTGATGGGCTGCCTCCTCCTGTAAGCCCAGAGTCTTTCCGGTTTTTGGCCATTTTTTCTTTAGTGCGGCGCTTGATATCATTCCACCGTTTTTTTAGGTCAATGACTGTCCGCCTAGATTGGCCCACACTGTTCACCTTGGTCAATATGTCCAGCCAAATGGCCTCTTTTTTGGCTAGTGGCAATTTGGAACTGGCAAACAGCTGGTGCTGGTGGTCTGTTACCTCACTTATCAGTGTATCGTTCTCCTCAGCACTGAAATTTGTTTTGCGCTTCCTCTTTCCAAGAGTTTCTCCCTGTGTTGCAGGCTGGGCATCCTGGCTGCCATGTGGCAGATTTCCTTGGCTGCTGCTCTGTCCTTCAGGCTCCATGGTGGCAATTTTTTCCATTTGCGGGAGAATTAGGTGATAGATGCGCGTGTTTTTGGCGTTTTCCGGATTCTGACGCAACGTAATAGTGACGCAGCGATGCGTACACTTGCGTCGTTCCGCAAATGCGACTTACGGCATTTTTCCCGCACTTGCGTGTCTTTTCGCTACGTCAGGACGGCCGCGTCTGCGTGACTTTTCCCCGCCTTGCGCCTCCGCTTGCGGCACGGTGCGTCATTCCGTAGATATGACGCATCCGCGCCGCAAGTTTCTGACGCAGCGTGTCGTACGGAAAAGTGAAGCACCCTTGCGTTTGCGCAAGGATGCGTCACTTTTCATAAATGAGGCCCAAAGTGTCCCCCGGTAAACTGCAGTACTGTCAAAAAGAAGAAAAAAAGGTGTCAACGGAGAAGGTAGAAGCCATCTTGCTGATGAATCCACCACAAACACAAAGAGAGCTCAGAATGGTTTTGGGAATGGTTGGCTACTGTCGACAATAGATACCAAATCTTTCTTTGACAGCAAAGCCTCTCCTATGGCTGACACATCAGATTTGTCTGATCCAATTTCTTGGAATAAGGAGTGCAGCAGAGCCTTCCTGGAGCTAAAAGATAAACGGTGTCACACCCCAGCTCTCGGACTGCCAAACTACACAAAAAAATTTACTTTATTTTGTAGGGAAAGAGATGGGGTGCACTTTCATTGCTAACACAGATGCATGGCAGAGGCTGAAGACCTGTGGCTTAATTTTCTACCACCCTTAACCCTGTAGCGTCAGGACTCCCGGGCTGCTTGAAGGCAGTGGCTGCATGAGTGTAAATCTGGAAAAAGCTGACAACTTTGTAATGAGACATCCTTTGGTGGTGATGGTTACTCATTCTGTTGAGTTATTACTTACCAGAACAAAAACACAATATCTGATGCACAATAGACTCAATAAATACAATCAGAGTCTGCTTGCACTAGATAATGTCTCAATCAGGCGTTTCAAACGTGTTAAATGTTTCTACTCTATTGCCAGTGATTGAACCAGAAGACAAAGATGATGATTTTGATCATGATTGCCTAAGTGCCACTGAATTATGCACATAAATCGTCACTTTGAGGCACACAAATGGTTCTCCCCTGAGCTCAAACAAAAAAAACTTGATATGCGTAAAGCCGAGAGGAAAAGAAGATCAAATTATTTAAACGCTGATAGGTTACTTTATGTTAACGCCCGTAGATACTATAAGATTGGCCTTTCCACCACCAAAGCAGCCTACTTTTCCTCCAAACTCCTTAATGCCACAAATAAATCCAAAAAGAGATCTTTAAGATTGTCAATGAGCTATGCAATGACACCAGAACCTCCTTGACACAGACACCCACTGAGGAACTCTGCAACTCTTTAAACCAATTTTTCTTAGACAAAATCGTGCCAATAAAAAGCTGTCTCCCCAATACCCGCAATTGGGAACCGTTGGAAGACACTGCCATTAATCAAAGGGTTTTAAACTCCTTTCCACCTATCTGTACAAAAACCTTATTTTCACTTGCATCCCGCGTTAAATCAGGCTCTCCTGCGGACAATTGCCCTCTGCATGTCTTTAAAGAGATATTTACCACTTTACCCCAGTGCGTGCTCCCTCTCTTAAATGAGTCACTATCACAAGGTATAGTCCCTATGGCTTTCAAACATGCTACAGTAGTTCCTCTCTTAAAAAAGCCGGGGGCTGACCCCACTAAACCTGTGAACTACCGTCCCATTTCCCTCCTTCCCTTTTTGCAAAAATCTTGGAGGCCCATGTAGCCAGCAGCCTGTCTAACTTCATCGAAGACTCTGAGTACCTTGAGCCTAATCAAGCCAGTTTCCGCCCGGGTCACTCCACTGAGGCTGTTATCCTGGCGGTACTGGATACTCTCAGAGTCAATGCTGACAGGGGTGAGCATCAAGCCCTGGTACTTCTGGATTTCTCAGCCGCGTTCAACACGGTTGATCACACCATCTTGTCAAACCGTGTCGAACAGGCCGGCTTGCGAGGCCCCTCCCTGGAATGGATTAAATCCTTCCTAGCCGGCCGCACCCAAGCGGTCAGGCTAGGAAAGTTCTTTGCTCCTAAACTTCCCACTACCTGCGGGGTGCCACAGGGCTCTTCGCTCTCCCCTGTGCTTTTCAAGCTATACATAAAACCTTTGATTCATTCATTAAAAAACAGAAATATTACAGTATTTAATTATGCAGACGATCTTCAGATTTTTTTTCCCCTCACCTCCCCCAGTGCTGTGAGTGACTTTCATACCAACATGCTCCATATCCAACGTTGGATGGATGTGAATCATCTGAAGCTCAACCCTGGAAAAACAGAGCTAGTTCTGCCTGGCAAAAGTAGGAACAGCTGGAGTACGCAATTTTGGCCGTCTGAACTCGGTCCTCCTCCTCCTGTCCCTTCCCACTCTGTGAAAAGCCTCGGCATCACTATCAATGCTGACCATTTACTTAGTGGACAGGTCGGCTCTGTGATCTCTTCCAGTGTTCACCAAATGCGGAAAATAAGGAAAATTGCTCTTCTGCTAACTCATTCTGCTATGATCCAGGTGGTGATTGACCTTGTCCTTTCACGGCTTGATTTCTCCAACTCAATCTATCTTGGACTCCCACTTGGCTTGCAAAAACGACTTCAGATGGTCCAAAATTAGGCTGCCAGACTCACCTATAAACAGCCTAAATGGTCTTCTGTCAGACCCTACCTGGTCCAACTTCATTGGCTGCCAATAGCTTACCAGATCTCTTTCAAGACAGGCTGTTTAGCCTTCAAAGCCTTTCATGGAAGGAGCCCTAGATTTATTAGTAGCATTCTTACCAAATACTCCCAACGGCGCAACCTGCGTTCAGCCCATCATCTTCTGTTTAATACCCCCGTTCAGACTGAAACGTCAGGGAGGGTGTAGCTTTTCTCGCCTTGCTCCAAGATTGTGGAATTCCCTTCCTCTAGCTCTGAGAAGTTGCAATGACCTCCTCTGTTTTAGAAGATCTTTAAAAACTCTGTTATTTGAGCAGGCGTATGCCTAAGGGCCCGGATCGCACTTGACTTCAGCTACCAGTGCCATGAAACCTGTGGGTGTACGCGTGCCTAATAAATTCCTATTAACAATAACAATAACAATAACAAAAACACATCCAGACATTAAGGATAAACCTCTGATTGAACATGACTATGTCCTATTTGTTGATGGTTTATGCTTGTGAAGTAATGATAACATACTGAGAGCAGCATATGCATGTGCACTATAAATAATGTTGTTGAATCCGCCTGCTCCAATCTGTTTTCTCTGCACAGTTGCACTAATTGCCCTTACCTGTGCCTTTAGTTTAACTGCACAATTGAAAGTCACCATCTTTACAGACAGTCAGTATGGATTTGGTGTAGTTCATGATTTTGGGCAGTTATGGATGCAAAGAGGTTTTTAACTTCCACAGGATTGCCTATTTGAAATGGGCAGATTTTGAAGAATCTACTGGTATCATTGCAACTGACCAAGGAAATAGCAGTTGTGAAATGCCCCACGCATCAAACAGGCAGTGGATATGTTGCCATTGGCAATGGATATGCTGACTCAGTAGCTAGGTATTGTGCAATGATGGAGTGCAAATTCAATGGAGGTTTTAAAATAAGTGATGTTTTCACTTACAGAACTGATGAAGATTGTGCTTTTGTGATGATGATGATGGACATAACTGACACTTGGAAAGAATTGAAGAGAGTACAGGAAACTAATATATGATGATATGCCGCAGTCAATTACCCCTCATACCATCACTCTGCATTTTTTACAATGCAGGTGCAATTACTCCACAATACAATCTCCCCGCAAATTTTTACCCCGCATGCCATTACAATGCAAAGGCATGCATGGTAAAGGCATAAACTTACTAAAATGACTTACCCTAAATATATATCCATATTGATATCTATATTCATATCTATATATATATATATTTTCATATTACCTACTGGCGTTCGCCAGTAGGTATATATAGTTAGGACCTAGTTACCATAGGAAATCCCCAACATTCTATTGGGAATAACTTTGGCACCGATTGAGAAGTCTGCGCGTAATTTTCCTTAAATTTGCTCATCTATGCTCCGCTCCTTCCCTGAGAGTTTCGGGGGGATTCGTCAAGCGGGGCCGAGAAAAAAGGGGGGTCCCAAAACGTGTTTTCCCCATGTTAATTTCCATAGGGACCTTTAGACACGGTAACAGCCCGAACGGCTGAATGGAATTACACCAAACTTGGCAAAATGGTAGGGCCTGGTATGCAGATGTGCCTTTGTATTTGTTTGGTGAAAATCCCTGAAGTAGTTCTTGAGAAAATTGAATTTGAAATTTTTCAAATGGCATTTTCTATGGGACCTTTATACACGGATACAGCCGAACAGCAGAACGGAATTACACCAAACTTGGCAAAATGGTAGGGACCGGTATGCAGTAGTGCCTTTTCTTTATTTTGTGAATATCCCTCCAGTAGTTGTTGAGAAACTGAATTTGAGCAAATTATATATCTATACGCGCTCAATATTTTATTGGGAATAACTTTGGCGCCGATTGAGGAATCTGCGTGTAATTTTCTAGAATTTTGGCCAGCTCCACTCCGCTCCTTCCCTGAAAGTTTCGGGGGGATTAGTCAAGCGGGGGCCGAAAGATGGGTCCCAAAACAGGTTTTACCCTTGTTAATTTCCATAGGGACATTTAGACACGGCTACAGCCCCAACGGCTGAATGGAATTACACCAAACTTGGCAAAATGGTAGGACCTGGTATGAAGATGTGCCTTTGCTATGTTTGGTGAAAATCCCTCCAGTAGTTCTTGAGAAAATTGAATTTGAAATTTTTCAAATGGCATTTTCTATGGGACCTTTAGACACGGCTACAGCCCGAACGGCTAAACGGAATTACAGCAAATTTGGCAAAATGGTAGGGACAGGTATGCAGTAGTGCCTTTTCTATATTTGGTGAAAATCCCTCCAGTAGTTGTTGAGAAAATTGAATTTGTATGCATACCGTACGCGTACCTGCGCGTACCCTTACGTGCGCAAGCGAGTTTCTGATTGGCTAGCAGTATACTGTCAACATTCCAAACTGTCCAAACCAGGAAGTGTTGGCCACCATCTTGTTTTTCAGTAGAACTGAAGCACAAGAGAGCCCAAAACAAGATGGCTGCTCAGGTGGTCCCAGAAGGATAATAACATATATAAACGTTATCCGCTAATAGAATTAGCATTTACAAAACCTTTGAAATTTATTGAAAAAAATATAGGTTTCAGGCCTGATATAGTTAGGAATTAGCATTTAAAAAACCTTGCAAATTCACTTAAAAAACCATAGGTTTCAGGCCTTATATAGTATTATAGTTAGGAATTAGCATTTACAAAAACCTTGCAAATTCACTTAAAAAACCATAGGTTTCAGGCCTTATATAGTTAGGAATTAGCATTTTAAAAAACTTGCAAATTCACTTAAAAAAGCATAGGTTTCAGGCCTTATATAGTTAGGAATTAGCATTTAAAAAACATTGAAATTGCTCCTATATAGTTAGTTGTACTAACTATATTTTGCGCACCGCAATCCACTGCTGATGATGTCACATATTACATCATTCATGACATGGTCAGTGACATCACTGATGACATCACTGATGGCACCTCAAATGACATCACTGATGACATCTCATTTGACATCACTGATCACATCAATGATGATATCATTCATGTGATAATACAATGCACCTCCTCACACTCTAATATAACCTTTGATACACCCAGTGTTAAATACAGACTACCATTCTTGAAACCATTGACACACCAATACCAGTTACTACATACGCACTCACTGATTCCTAGGTCTACACACACATTCACCCATAGAATCACTCATACATACAGTCACTCATCAATACAACACTATCATATGCACTCATACACCTATGGAGACACTCACACACTGCCACTCATCCATGGAGTTACTCACACACCTAGTCAGTCATGCAAAGAATCAATCACACTTCCATTTCCTCAACTATTCAGTTATACACACAACACCTTACTTATTCAAACATATACTAACACATACTTACTCTCTTATACAATCACTGATGCAAGTACACAATGATCCATACAGCCACTCACACATTCACTGGCTCTCATGTATAGTAATTTATATATGTCAACTCTCACATGCACTGTGTTTTAAATATGTACTTACTTGGACATGTAGCACTGAGATATCCATTCACTCACCAACACACCCATGCACACAGTCAACCGCCCATATAGCTGTTTCCACATGCACTCTTGAACTCATACACCTAGTGAATCAACTGCTCACACATCTATGCACAGAGTCACACACCTCCCAGCCACCCACGCACACACTCAGTCTCCCATTCAAATACTTGGGCAACCAATCAATAACTCATATAGTCACTCATATAGCTACTGATCAACACATGCAGCAGCTTACACAACAACAGATATACTGATGCACACATTCAGACAGTTTAGTCATTAACCCATGCATTTAGTAAGACACATTTAATCACTCACTCATACAGTCAGTCACGCACCTACTAAATCCTTTATCCAGACACTTATGCATCCACTCATTCTTCAATATGTAAAACATCTTTAAACTTTACAGAAACACACAGTCACTGGATGATGTAATCAGTGATGTCATCAGTGATGGCACATGAGATGTCATCAGTGATGTCATCAGTGATGTCATTTGAGAGTCATCAGTGATGTCACTGACCATGTCATGCATGATGTAATATGTGACATCATCAGCAGTGGATTAGGGGTGCGCGAAATATAGTTAGTACAACTAACTATATAGGAGCAATTTCGATGGTTTTTTAAATGTTAATTCGTAACTATATAAGGCCTGAAACCTATGCTTTTTTAAGTGAATGTATATATGTATATGTGTATATTATACATGCATATTTATAGAAATGTATTTTAAAGTATATCAATTTTGTTTTTACATATTTATTATTTATATATATATATATATATATATATATATATATATATATATATATATATATATATATATATATATATATATATATATATATATATATATATATATATATTCACATATTTTTATGTGCATATATATATACAAATTTTTTTTGTTAATAATCCTTTACACCCTAAAAACTAAACCCACCCTGATCCCTTAAATTACCCCTGCACCCCAAAATCCTAACCAACGCTTACCCCTAAAAAAACTCATTTACGCTAATACTCCTTAAAATTCACCTGTACCCCAAACCCCAAACAAACCCTTAACCCTAAAATTTCCCCTTGCACCCCCAAGCCTAACCCACCCTGACCCCTAAAAATACCCCTGCAACCCAAAACCTAAACCCACCCTTACCCCTAAAAGTGCGCAGCACTCCAAAACCCAAGCTCAACCTAAACCCTAATAATGCCCCTGTACCCCCAAACCAAAATCCACCCTAAAACCATAAAAATACCTCCTTTACCCTGAAACCCAAACCCACCCTAAACCCTAAAAATTCCCCCTCAAACCATAAAAATACCTCCTTTACCCTGAAACCCAAACCCACCCTAAACCCTAAATATTCCCCTATACCCCAAACACTTGATACCCCCTCTTTCAGCACCCCAAACCCCATATCCATTCTGCACCCTAAAATTACCCCCTGCACCCCAAAACCTACATGTACCCTTAACCCTAAAAATACCCCTGCACTCCAAAGCCCAAACCACCCTAAACCCTAAAAATTCCCCTGTACGCCAAAAGAGAAATACGCCTAAACACTAAAAAACACCCCATTACCCCAAAACCCTAACTCACCCTAAACCCTAAAAATGCCCTTGTCCCCAAAACCTATATCCACCCTCAGCAGTTAAAATACTTCCTTTTCCCCAAATCCCAAACCCACCCTTAACCCAAAAATTCCCCTGTACCTCAAAACCTTAATACCCCCTAAACCGTAGAAAATCCCTCAGCACCCCAAAACCCAAATCCATCCTGAACCCTAAAATTACCCCCTGCACCCTAAACGCTAAACTTACCCTAACCCTAAAAATACCCCTGCAACCCAAAACCCAAACCCACCCTAAACCTGGAAAATGCACATGTATACCAAAAACGAAATACCCCATAATCATAAAAATACCCCAGTACCCCAAAACCTGAACCCTATTAAAACCCACTATACCCCAAAGTCTAAACTCACCCTGAACCCTAAAAATATCTCCTGCACCCCAAAACCCAAACCCACCCTAAACTCTAAAAATGCCCCTGAACACCAAAACCTAAATACCACATAAACCCTAAAAATATCCTGTGCACCCCAAAACCTCAACTCTCCCTGAACGCTAAAAATATCTCCTGCACCCCAAAATCTTAATACCCCTTAAACCTAAACATACCCAAGCTCCCCAAAACCCAACCAACCCTAAACTCTTGAAAATACCCTGTGCACCACATAACCCAAACCAACCCTTAGCCCTTAAAATACCCCTGAACCCCAAAACATATACCCCAACACCCCCAAGCTAAAACCATATATTTACCTTAAACTTAAATATACAAAAAATATGATTTTACTATACATGCATTTACAACGAATTTCGTTGTAAAAGCATGAGTGGCAAGCGCATATAAAATGTAAAGCCATGCATTTAATATGGTATTTCTGGGTAATGCTACTTTCGTTATAAAGGTATGCGGAGTGATGGTATGCAGGATAATAGTTTAATTGTAAAGGTTGATTATCACAGGAAACTGTAATAGAATCTAAACAGAAAGGGCGCTTCAAAGCAGGTTGTACAAAAAATGCAAATGACATTTGGATGCTAGAAGATGGGAGACCAGTGTTACCAGACAGCTTGTTCTTTCCAATGACTAGGTATTATCATAGGTACACACATTTGGGGAGAGATGCAATGGTAAGAATTTTCAGATAAAGTTGGTTTAATCCAAGAATTCAAATAATTGCTGGTGTAAAATACAGGATATGTGTCACATGCCAACAACTGAATGTAGGTAAAAAGACACGTCAGAGGCACACACCTAGTTAGGTCAGGTGGTTCATTTGCCAGATTACAGATGGATTTTATTGACATGCCTGTGCCAAACGGTTGTGATTATATGTGTATTCTCTTGGTGGGTGAAAGCCTACCGAACGAGGGGAAATGACAATCTCACTGTAGATAAACTGTTACTATGAGAGATCATCCCTAGATGTGGTCCTTCTTCAAGTCAGATAGAGGAACACACTTCAACAACGAAGTAATGAACATGCTATGTGCTGCATTACAGATTGAACAGAAATTACACTGCAGCTACAAACCAGAAGTGTCAGGCATAGTTGAGCAAATGAAGGAACAATGAAGCCCAGATTGGTGAAAGTTTGTGCTTCGAAATCATTGAAATGCCCAGATGCATCACCATTGGTACTGATTAACCCTGGGCGTAGTTTACGAAGTAGCTCCACGCGTAGCTACGCAAGTGCACTTCACAATACACGAGCTACAAGTAGCTACAGAAACTGCGTAGTGCGCTGTGCAAAATGCCTTTCACACTGACTGCTCAGTGCCGGATGCTTGTCTGCACTGTGCAATCAGTGCAAACTGCATCTTGCACAGTGTAAGCAGTTATTTTCTGCCACTCGAGTAGATTTCTACTCGTGCGGCAGCTTTCTCAAAACGAGCGGTCGCGACCATACGCAACCACTTGCAATGAGAAATCTGACCTCCCTGCGTTGAGAAACTCGCCGGGAGGTTTATTTTCCACGCTCGTGATCAGCAACTTGATGCGAACTAGGAAAAATTCTCACTGGGATGTCATTTTGCTTGCTCACGGTTGCCAACTTGACATTGAATACCGCGAGTAAGCAAAAAATGACTGCGGCACTACGCTACGCTATGTTACACGTGTTTGCACTTTGCTACCTGCAATTCGCTTAGTGCAAAGCAGCGCAAACTTCGTAAACTAGGCAAGCGTAGCGTAGTGCTTTGCCCAGGTTTAGTACTGATGAGTGTCTGACGTATTCCAGATAGAAAGACTGGGTTATCTCCAAATGAGATACTCATAGGGATAGCCAGAAGGTTACCACTGTTCCAAATAATACCTTGGTGAACATCACTGATGAAAATAATACGGACTACTGCAAAGCCTTCATCAGGTGTCATCTGCAACACAAGATACCCATCATGAACAATAACACAACCTCAATCCTGAACATTGGGGCATTATCAAGAAGCACATTCCTAAGACTTATCTTGAACGACAAATGGAAAGGCCCCTACCAATTTCTGCTTTCAACAAATTCTGCTGTTAAATGTGCCGGACCCCAAATTGAATTTTAATGCCACATACACACACGAAGAGTGAGCAATCCAGAGGATCGCTGGTCCTGAAAGAAGAGCACTAGTGGTTGCACCACCAGTGGAAAGACCAGACCAACATGTGGCACTTGCATGAGAGCAATCAGGAGAACAAGCAGCAGAACAAGCTGAAGTGCAAGGAGAAGTAAGGGGTGAAGATGAAAGACAAGTGCAAGTTCCTGAAATATTGGAAAGTGTGTACGAAAACTCCAGTGGTGTAAGTACAAAGGCTGAAACAGAATTAGGAGAGAAACAAAATACGAGGAACGAGCTTTGGAACTAAGAGAAAGTTTTGACAAACTGAATGGCCAAGGAGTTTGATTAATAAAGCAATAAAAAGGAGTCTGTCTGCAGCTCCTATTCCAGAGTAAGTAGAGTCAGATGACAGTTTACTTGACCCAATTCAGCAGGTTGTGAGAAGATCCAAGAGAAGTTGAATACCTTGCAGAAGATATTCTGCACCTGAAATGTGTCACTACGTAAAGTCAGAATTGAATGTGACTGTAGAAGATTCATGCAAAGTACATCCTGAACTATTAGAACCTCCCTAAAATAATATAACTCTACTATTAGGAAAGATTTATTTAAAATACAGAAGTAAAATGGTGTACAAGAAGAAAATTGAACTAGGTCAATTGCATTACTGTCTCACAAGGATGTATTGCTTTAGAAAGCATTGTGATTGTATTTTGCTTGTGGTTTTCATAGTATCAGTTATAATGATTTCCATTGTACTAATAGGATTTTATTTGACACTGTCAGGAGCTCGATTGCAAGCACTCTAGCTCCTACTAGTCAGAGAAGGGGTAAATTGAGTTTGCAAGTTAAAATGAGAAGAATTGGTCCCCATCTGTGGCTGTTGTTCAGTAGGCTGTTGCTCTTGATTGCATGCTCTGGCGTGAGCACTACTCAGAATCGAGGCCGTAGCAGAACTAAGAATAAGCGTTCTAGCGTACAGAAGAGCGGCTCGAGACCAAGTCAATCAGTAGCGCGAGCCCCTTGTTAGCTGTGCACTTCAACTACAGAATTTGCCAGTGAACAGCGTATTTCAACTGCGTCAGTCCAGAACAGAGAATCTTGCCCCCCTCAAGACCCCAGTTTTGGCCTGCAATCCTCAGAAGGGTGTGCACACCGGGAACTCAGTTTTCCCTTCCCCTTTTTGGAATAATTCATTTCTTTCCTGAGAGAATATTTTCTCGTAAGGATTCTTGGAGGTGATGAGTGAACTTCAGAGATAAGTAAGGCAATTTGAAACCTTGTTATTTTTTCCATGACTGAAGAGAACCAGAGAATATTTGTTGAAGTAAGAGAAAGGATTTCAATCTTTTGAACTTTAAATATTGCATCACCTGAAACTTGTAGAACTGAATGTAATATTTGATATCGAGAGACGCAACCGAAGAAGTCAAGTTTTAGCTGTCTCCAGCTAGGAAATTAGCTAAACTCCATTTCTAAATCTAAAACCTATTTCAACGATTCTAAAAGAGACTACAAGTGGTTAGTAAGGTGAGGAAAGATCCTAGAGGTTAAGAGAGAGAGGGTACCTAGAGAAAGATCAGAGGTAATAAACTGTGTCGTCTTTTCCCTGTATAGGTCTACCTTAAATTACCACAATGAGACAACCAAGACGTTTACTTCAGTACATATCCAAAGGGTGAGTGGCAACCCTGTAGATTCATCACGTAGTTACCAAGCTAGAGAGAAAGGTTACTGACGGTAGAGTGTAGGGAGTCAGAAGACCTTGGTTATTTTCCTTTCCCATCTGCAGGTTCAACCAAGTCTTCCTAACTAAGATGAAGAAAGCAGCATAGTCGAGAAGAAAACTATGCTGAGGTGAAAATAGCGGAACCAGGCGAACGCAGGCAGTCTATCTATTTCTTCCCATTCCCCTTTCTCCCTCGTGGGTGCCTCGCCAGAATATTCTGTCAGGCAACTGCGTACGGGAATTGGGACCTGTCATCTGCTCCTGTGGAGACTCTGGCACTCAAGGTAAGGTTCTGACAGACACCCAATTCAGAGTCCCCTAGAGTTAACATTACTAATGTCTATGCACAGACCTTCAGAGACAATACCTTTACTAAATGCTTCACAAATTTTAAAGGAGAGGATTACTCTGCCAATGTCTATTCTAGATCAGTGCAAGAATGCACACATGTTTTAATGTTAAGAATTGTTATGTCTGTGCAAATTCGACAGCTTTGGTTTCAGAAGAAGTCACCTACTATCTCCTCTCTCTATCCTACGCAATCTCATGAAGCATTTTGCTTTCACTAGTGTATAGACGAGAACATTTTGAATATTTTGTACTCCAATTATGATTTAGTGCTATCACAAGTGTCTCTAAGAGAAAAGTATGAGTTTACACCCACAAAGAAAAACAATGGACACATCTGGATATTATTTCTTCCCCCATTTGTGTATAAACACTGTAGAAGCTTACAAAAAAAAGAAGACATGTCTAATGCATCCAGATGAAAATGGTTACATTATGACCTTAGAGGAAAGGTACATACACAAACATGACAAAGAGTGCTGATCAAAAGGGAGACATGTTAGAGAATGCCTGGAAGAAGGAAGATAATTTATTCAGGAACAAAATAATATATGCAAAACTAGTCAGCCAACCTAAAGGGAAGGTTTTTATAAAGGATGAGCACAGAAACAAACACGACATATAGGGATCAGTAGTGGTGACCATACTTTTGGATAACTAAGAGAAACTTGGCAAAATTTACAGGGAGGTGAAAATGTAATTCCTGGGGTATACTACAATTGTGGAAAAAGCGGCAGATTTACAAGAAAGTTACTATGAGACAGATTTGCAGGCCCTTGCACCACCAGTGCATCACTTTTTGTGTTGTACCGGTGGTGCATTTAACTGCTCCATATTTACAAGGACAGGAAAAGCCACCCTGCATGACTTTTCCTGTCTTTGTAAATATGTGCCCTTTGCATGCAGCATTTTGCATGAAAGGGTTGTTCCATGGGTGTTGCTGTGGGTGTTACCATGCAACACCCATGGAACCAGACACATTTCCGCATTTATGAGGAATCGTAAATCTGGATGCTACGACTCCCCTCGAGAGGCGCAGGGAGGCGCAACAAGGAGAAATGTATAATTTTTTCCTAGTTTTCTTTTCTTTCCTTAGACGTTTTGAGCTTTGTGCCTTGGGTAGGTTTGTTTGGGAGAGTGGGTGGGTTGCTTTGTAAATAAATAAATAAAGGGGGATACTATATTTTCTAATTTAAATTTATGCCTGAAGTATTTTATTTTACTTTTACTTTGCACTGCTGCCTTCAAGGAGTTTTATGCAGCCCGTTTATGTGCTTGTAACTTAAGAGAGAGCATAGCACTTTGTTACTGAGTCTAGGCTTTTACTTCTCTAACTATCTTGAATGCTGCATGATTACCTATTTTGTGCTCAAGTTCTGAACTATCGAGATAAAAAACAGTAGCAGTTAATTTATTTCTTACTAAGTTAAATTCCATCCATACTAGTTGTCCTACCTGAATATACATGCAGCAATAACAGAGGAGGTATCACAACTTTACAAGTGAGGTCCCGCTTCCAGTTCCACACCATTGAGCTCAAACTGTAGGATTGATCTAAATGATTTATTGATTATCCATCATAAGGAACTAAATGGAACTAAAAATACTGAGTAAGTGGGTTATATATTTATCAAAGATTTACATAGAATTGACACTACCAGAGTACTACATGATTACACAATGAGAATGCCTTGCTGTATAAAAAACAAAAAAAATAGCAATACTAGTAGGTTTTGGCTAATGTGGAGCTCGCAGTATTATTTATGAAATCCTCAAGTTATAAAAAATAAGCAGCAGCATATCATTCACAATCAATCTGTTGTTAGAAGGAAACAAAGTAATGAGTATGACAGAGTACATATACATCCATTGCAAACAGTCCTTGTGCTCCTAAGACCCAATTTATCATATATCTAACTGTTCTGTCTCCTAGGTGAGGGAGAGAACCCATCCATCCACTTCTCGTAGTTAATATGATTGTTAAAAGAAAGATGATACTGAATTGCAAAATTTGGTGGTGCATCTGCATTCTCCTCAGGAATGTCCAGTCTTGGGGCCTGTCTGCGCTGGTTCAGTAGGTAAGCAGGAGTGTTGTTGAGCTCAATTAGCTTTCACTTTTCTTTTTTTTTATTTTTTATTTTTGTAAACCTTTATTGTGCATGAAATTATAACAAATACGGGCCCACAACCATCAGGCCGGCCACGATACGTTTGAGCACTGGAGCGAACAATACAATTCCTCAGCGGCACCAGGTTAAATCAGCAATCAATTATCAGTACACCAAATAGATTCGTGTCGCCGGGAAACAGGAGCAGTGAAGGTTAATTTTAAGGTTTTTGTGATCTTAAAATATATGACAGTGAAGAATAGAAATCCAGGAGAGCTGAGTCCGTACAGTTACTTCACAGCATGAGCAGGCAAGAGCTTTACAGGAGACCAAGCGTTAAAGTCATTCCAGGCAATATGGCGGGTACGAGTAAGACAACAAAGCCGTCAGTGTAGCAATTCCACGCAATGTACAGAACCGCCCACTCCCTAAACGTCCCTATCCCGGACCCAGAACAGAAATTAGGTAAGACAAGCGCAGAGAAAGAATAAAAATAAGGCCCATAGAAACCAACATGAGAACTAAAACCTTCCCCCCACCCTACATCATTGCAGAGGCTACGGCCTACCCCCCTCGCAGTGTGTCTGTCGCCCGCTAAAGAACCTGAAATATAGACAAAGGAAAGAGAGAGGGAAAACCCTAAGAAGAGAAGAAAGAAAAAAGTCACTTTTGAATATAGGGAGAAAGAACAGTAAATCCTAATCTATAACTCCCAATAAAAAGGAATGTTGGGAGGAGCCCACCAAACACCAAGTCTCTCGGACACCCCAACCATGCAGCAACTCCCACCCTATATACCACCTCAGGATTATTAATTGCACAGTACGAAATAAAATAGGGAGAGATCCCACGTATCATAGCAGCACTCACATAAAGGGTGTCTCGTCCCGAGGTCCCACCCGCCTGACAAGTCTAGTCGTCCCATCCCCATATGTACCAACAAAAACAATGAGCTGCGAACACCATATAACGCAAGGAGAATTACACTCGCACAACGCAGGAACCGATGCATACCGAGATTTTAGTCAGCCAGGAAAACACAGTCCACCAAAAGAAGTCCGCTAACCCCTGACCAGTACGTATTCGCCCCCACAGCCAAAACCCTCGTACGGCAGTCCACACGGGCTGAACAAAGGGACAAGATGGCCGCCCTCGGCAGGAAGATGGTGTTCCATAACAAAGTGGACGGGTCCGTCCGCGACCAGTTCCATGTATCCCGCTAGACAGCTCCAATGGTTGCACACTGGTCAGCAAGAAATTGAGTATCAGCAACAGGGCCAAATGAACGCGGGCAGGCAGACTTACTGGTTGCTGTGTCTGTGGCGGCATTACCAAAGGTAGCAGAGCCTCGATGGAAACTGTGAGCACTGGTGGAGGCAGAAACATTGTAGCGCCGGTGAAAGAAATAGGTAGCAATTCGCGTCCACCAACACTGCTGGGAGGCTGAAGGGTAGAGCACTTGTTTGGCAACAACGTAGCCTGGGCAGGAGTAGCAACAGTCACATCATCCCAGTGAGAGAGGCAGATCGGCGATGTGCAGGTCACCACGGGCGTAGCAGTCTCAAACCTCTCATACAACGATAAAAAGCCCACACGCATCTCTGCCCGCAAGTCATGGATTGCAGCAAGAATAGAGCCATAAGTTGGGGCCGCTGGGGTGTCCATATTCGCCTCGATCACAGGCGCGGGTCCCCAGACAGGACAGTGTCCGGGGGACCTCAGCACAGTCCCGGTCCCATCCAAGGCAGCGTGAGCAGTAGATGCAGCCCGGTCAGCCATTCCAAGAGCCCCGCCGGGGGAAGCAAGGGGGCGCGGGGGCACAAATGCCACAGAGATCGCAGAGATATAGATCGCTGTCCGACCGCTGACACCCAATCAATGGGCGACTCGTAATGGAAGCCCCACAGTGGTCGGGAGCAGGCTTGAGGGAGAGCTGCGGTGTTTAAGTGTCCGCCATCATGGGGGAGCGCTGCGTACCTCGTTTGCAGACCTCGGCAGCGGAGGCGCCAGAAGAAGTTCCCGGTCGGCAGGCACTCCGTGCATAAATGAAGGGCATGCGCGGTTAGCAACAGGCAGAAGCGCAAGTCAAGGCGCTAGATTCACTCCGCCTCCGTAGCCTCGGTAGCTCCGGCAGCCGCCATGCCAGCGTGTCCGCCTGGGTCTCGGTCTCAGGGGTAGAGACGAGCTCCGCAGTTTTCTCGGCCGTGCAATGGGTCCCAGGCAGGCAGGAACGTCGGGAGAGCACCAGTCAATTCCGCACACTGTCCCCGTCCCCTCGCTGTTGTTTCGTGGCAGGATAAGGTCAGGATTTCGACGAGGGGAACAAAGGATCGGGGAGCCGAGAGACTTCACGTCCGTTCACTTCGCCATCTTGGCTCCTCCCCTAGCTTTCACTTTTCATTTATGAAGGAGACCAGAAGAAGGCCTGCAGATTGTAAAAGAGAAACTGTACTTTAGAGCCAAGGAGAAGGCCAGAAGGAAGGTAAGCTTCACGAGGAGTGTCTCAAGAAGACTCAGAGGCAGCACAAAGAAAACAAAAGGGGGAGTGAGAGTATCGCTTTTGCCACAAGTCCAACGCATACATAACACATACACACACACACACAGAGCATCATTTCACAAACACACCACTCTCTATTCCACACAATTGAGTACTAGGCCTCAGAATCTTGGTTTACATTTGAACTCAAGTCAATAGTATACAAAATTACTTCTTGCTTTCAGCTCTTGGTTTGATAATCCTGCAGTTCCCGCCCTGAGTTCTTCCATGATACTCCTCTAGTCCTGACTCTTAGTAACGCTGTCCTAGACCAGTCAACATCATACTCATGATTCACTAATTGCAATGACCCGAGCAAGATAGAAGTTGAGAATGAAACACAATTGCAGTATTTTGCATAGGTTTTTGTTTCTTAACTATAGTACCTGTTCTGGAAATTGTAGAACCAGAAAGAGGGAGAATACCCTGCAATTAAATAAATAAGTGAAAGGGCTGTTCATTACCTACAGGGAAAAATAAATGAGCTCCCATCACTCAGGTGCCAAACAATGCAAATCAATAAACATCTCAAGAAATGTCCATATTTAAGTTCAACAAGCACCCTCCCTCAGTGTTTGCCACCACATGAATCATCAATCAACTTAAATCATCACTCACACAATCAGTCACTCACCATTGTAATAGTTGAAGTTACCTCATCCTATCCAAACAAGGGTAGTTGAGATAGGTATTCAATCATCTTTTTTACACGCAACAAATTGGAATTTAGTCTTGCCAGTCAGTTTTGTAGGTGTTACATCATTTTATAGGGCAGCCCTTCTGGTGCTAAGTGATGCATAAGAGGAATTGGCAATAGGAATGCGAGGCGGGCAGGCATTGTCACCAATGTCATGAAGGAATTGTGGAGACTTCTTCAATGCACACTGGTCCAACTGCAATCTATATGTGACTACTAAAGAAGGTGGGGCAGCACAAATCTGACACAAAAATAATAATGTTCCTCTTGCTATTTTTTTTCGAAGAAAGAACCAAGTTTGAAAAGAAAAATGTAAAACTTCTATGGGGGCACTGGCGTAATTAGTCCTGGAAGTAGAGTTTGTCAGCAAACTCAGGTGGTTAACCCAGAAGTTGATCAGCTAACAAATTTGATTCCATTTTGGACAAATCAACTTCTTCCGCCTCCTATGCTGCAGTTTCAGGAACGGTGTAATTGTCTGGTATACAATGCTGGTTCATTTTGATCATAGTCAATCTCTCTACATTTTGACATGAGAGACTGGTCCTTCTCATTGTGACTACCACACTAGCTGCACTGAACACAAATTCAGCAGATACAATGGTGACAGGACAAGCCAGATACTTCATTGCCAGCCTGCTGAGCTCTGACCATTGGTGCATCTTAACATATAAATAAATCAATGGATTTTGATCAACATAGACCTCTTTTGGATCATCCAAATACTCCTGGAACATCCTGTGGATGGTCATTGATGCTGCCACTTGCTCAACCTGTTTTTGACACCGCTGCACTGTACTTGAGCCCTGCCAATTGAATACAATGCAGAGGTTGGGTTCGGTCCTCCTTTTCTGTTGTTGCTGGTGTTCTGGCCGATGGTAGGTTTGGCTGCTGTGAAACAAGACTGCCCTCTCTGGAAGATGAAGGTGGCACCCCCGATTAGCGGGTGGGACTCTAAGTTCCAGCTGTTCTTCTCTCTTGCTCTACAATCCACCACTTGTATTTTAAAACTTTCCCTTCAGAAAAAGGGTTGAAATTAGGCAGAATTAATATGTGACAGATATGTGCTATTTGGACTCAATGATGTCATGTTGCAGCCAAATATTAAAAGCCAAGTGCAGGACTAATGTCTCATACAAGGCATGTGCTTCTGTGTTTTCATTCACACCTGCAGGGGTGAACCTTTCAGACGCCTTCTTTACCTGGTCTTGTAGGAGATGCAGAAAACGGGACAACTTGGCCCATCAAACTATTCTCCTTCCTAACTTCCACTGTGTAAACTTAAGAAGGGAGTAGGATCATTGTCAGACATTTGACTAGACCCCATGTGTCCATTATTATAGCTTTCCCAATTGCATCCCCTCCTTTTTGAATGACAGAGTAATTAATATGTTTGTATTGCTCAAACAGATGTTGCAACATGTTCAAAATTGAGTTCTAATGTGTTGCCACCTCCTGAACAGGGCTTTAACTGGTGCTCTATTATTACGTTCAATAATCCTCAGCAGCTTCCAGACTTTAAAAGAATGGCTAAAATGGGTATGGATTCTCCTGCAGGTGGTCAGTATGTTGCTGTGTCTTCCTTTTAGAGGAAGTCTTGCACCACAAGGTTGATGCAATGGGTCACACACAGGACCCTAAAAATAGCCTCCATCTGACATGGCCCTAACTATGTTACTGCCATTGTCCATGGCAACAAGTCCAATTCTAAAGACCTCTGGGTAGCAGCTGTCCACACACTTCGCTGTTAAATTCCTCCAAGATACTTACAGCTGTATGTGATTTCTCCATCGCGTACATGGCCATTGTTGCATGCAACCGAATGCTCTTAAAACATTCTTCAGGGTCAAGACATGTCGATATTTTTTGCTTTACCCTTGCAAAAGAGATTCAGTATGCAGTGTTGCTCATATAATCAGTCGCCTGACAACTAGTCCATATGTCTGTCATGAGGTGGATGGTATGAACAACACTTTGCTGTAAATCTTGCCCAACCAACTGCAGCACATCGTGATACAGCGCTAGAACTGCCAGTCTGGCAAAATAGGTCCTACTTGGTACTTTCCATTTTGTGCAGATGGCTGCCACACATTCAAAGAATTCCACTCCTTTCACAAAATAAAAAGAGAAGAGGTCCAGTGCTAATATTTTTTGCTGCAGATTCCCATTGTACAAACATGTGGTTGAGTGGTTTCGCTCGCAGGGCTCTTCCTGCCTAAACAAGCCTGTAATAGTAACCTGGATTTTTTTTCTTTTCTTGGGGCACTGACACAGGCGTCTTTTGAGAAGTAGATGCTAGTGGTAGACTCAATGTGCATGGTTGTGGTGGGTCAGTCAATGTATGCTGTGCTGATCTCACTCCAAGTCTTATGCTATTGTGAAGTCGCTGAGGTGGGTGAATATGTTGGCACACTGCTGGGGACAGGGATGCTTTGCTTGAAGATGTCACCCTCATCTTCCTCATCATCATCACCTTCCCCATCATTGGATTTGTAGAGGATGTTCTCCTCACCACCACAACCATGTGTAGCAATTTTTTTAAGGTGCTCCTCCCATTTGATTGTGTGTTGTTTTTTCATATGGGTCATCTGGCCTCCACTACCATAATGTGTACCAGGCTTACCT
Source organism: Lissotriton vulgaris (assembly GCF_964263255.1). Lineage (NCBI taxonomy): Eukaryota > Metazoa > Chordata > Amphibia > Caudata > Salamandridae > Lissotriton > Lissotriton vulgaris. The sequence continues at coordinate 1,459,476,534 of NC_141693.1, forward strand.
CGACGAACATTTGTGTGGCAAATGGTGCATACTGCAATGTGATCCCACTCTTTACTAACTGTAGAAAACAGGCCCAAACTGGGATGGATTCTGTTTTAGGTCTTGCCTGGCGACCGCAGCGCAAAGCGCTGTCACCAGCGAGATCTATTGCTACTGACTTGCCTCGCAAGGGAGACAAGACAGTGGCGCGCACATGCCGGACTGGAAATGGTAACATGCGCTAACATGCTCTGCGAGCTGTCCCCCTTCCGTCCTCAGCAGCCTCATGCACTTTCACTTTACATTCTCCCCGTCGGCTGCACAGCCTGAAATACACAAAATGCCCAAGAAGTGTCAGCGCACTGGCTCTTAAAATAAAATATGCCCCCGATCGAGTGGGCCGCAATGGCGGGACCGCTCAGGACAGGCAGTGCCTGCATGCAGCCCCACTCGCCGGGTTGCTGTGCAGAGACTCTTCTAGGCGGCCTGCGCAGGGTTCCAATGCGACACCCTGCAAGGGCTCCGTCAGCATATGGGAGCCCTGCAGAAACACACCACACCTCTCCACTTCACCCAGGCCCCCTCCTGGGACGCGGGACTTCTCAGGACTTCCACCGACCACCGCTACCATAGGGCTCTCCCTTCCTCATTGGAGCCCTGCATGAACAAGCCACACCAGCCTCTTCCGGCCGCGTCACAAGCCCCGCCCATGTCACGGGCAAGGATGCCTGACTTCCTGGTTGTACCTGTTAGTCAGATCATGGATTGTGCAAAACCCTCTGCCATGCCCTAGCATGTGCCAACCAAGCGCTTTAATAAATGATGCAATAATGAAAGAAGGGTTTTTGGTGCCAACTGAAGGACTCTCTTGTGTTTCAGGATATTGGCCCTGAACCCTGTGCAGAGGCCGGAAATGTACATCATCGGAGTCCAGATGCTCTGCAGCCAGCTCTCCGGCCTATCGCCTGGCCAGCAGAAACTGTTCCAGCTGTACCAGGACCACATGATGTACATTGGGGAGGGGGCCAAGACGGGCATCAAGGAGTGCCAGTACCAGTTCAAGCAGTGGCACTAGAACTGCAACACAGTGGGCAACACCTCGATCTTTGGCCGCGTCATGCACATAGGTGAGGGGGCAGTGCTGGGGCTAAGAGGGGGGATGCCACGCTGCCAACCTACAAGGCACCGAAATAGTGTGTTGAATCAAACATGCCCTGTACTAACTCAGGCTGGGCTCTTGGATTTTTCTGCCACTTTTTCTCCTGGGAGCGCCATCCTTCCTGGGTCTTACAAAGGAATGGTCTTGCATAGCCACCTTTAGAGGCCTTTTCTTTATAGACACTTTGCAGCACATTGTTTGAGAGGTACCAGGATTCCGAATTAAAGTTTTAGAACAGGCTGGTGTGAAATCTGTTTTGTATGCAAAGTTGAGGGGAGGTTTTTCCACCGTCCCTGCTACCTGCTTTCTGCCGCTCAGATCCCCAGCATTACCAGCAGTGAGTTCACAGGCCATTGCGGCCTTTGTAACAGAGGTGTGACATGGCCACATTGTTCCCACAGCCTTTTGAAATGCAGTCTTCTGCCTGCAGAGATAGCTCCTGGGCCAGGGGAACAATAAAGGGAAGGTGTTAAAGCTGTGGGAGGTGGACCTGTCCTTCCTTTTGTAACCCACCGCTTGTTTTTTAAATGGCATAAATTAGGCATATATAACTATAAATACACTCACATTCATGTAATTTTAATAAAAATAATACCTAAATAAAACCTGCATGGTAAAGTTGAGTGTTGTAAAGTAATAAAAAATGTCCTGCATGGTATATACTCAATCGTAAAGGCTGTGTGGTAAAGGTGCTGCGTGGTAAAGTTTAAATACCACAGTCAGATGGACCGACTACCATAACATGCACCCCTTCATGGGTACCCCTTCAGGGGAAAATAATGGAAACAGGACAGTAACTAATTATGGTTTTAAGGGTGACCGCAACATAAGTTACATTTCCTCCAAAACCTCCATCATGAGAGGATGTTGAGGGCTGCTACATGTCGAAATTAGGGCTCTCCCCAACCAATTAAATAAACAAACAAGAATGTGTGTCTCTGAGGCAGCCTTATTCACTTTCATTGTTTAGAAACTGTCTGATCTGCACAGATGCATACCGAACTGGCAGGGTGTGTCTTCCTCTGTGAGTGGATCACATGCAAGCACATTTGTGAAGCCATTGATTGCCTCTGAAACTCTAGAGTTGAATAATTACAATTCTAGTTCAGTCTCAGGAGTTTTATGCATTAGCTAAAGGCCAATGAAGCTCGCCCTGCACAAGCCGTACAACCTCGGAGTCCACCTCTTTCCTATCTTAGCATATGTAGGGTGTGGTTCGCAAAGCTTTCAAGGTGGATAAACCAGAAATAAGATGTAGAGGGGCTGGCTAGTATCTTTGAGACCGCCAGTACAAGACAGGCTGAGTCATTATAGCTTCTTATCTAGTGTCTCTCCTGCAAACCGCTGTTCTGCACCTGTTTGCAGCCATCAGTGGAAGTGTCATGTTGTTAAGTGTGTATGAATTCATTAAAAAAAAAAAGAAAAAGCGAGGGACAGCAAAAAAAGTTAATCAACAGGATGTTAATTTTTGTTTGGCTTTACACGTTTGCTGCAGGAAGCATGCCGGGGGTATGTCCAGTGTTTTCTCTAAATGAAACAAAGTTCTGCAATAGGAATGTAGGAGGACGGAGATGAAATACTCATTCTCGTAAATGTTCAGTTACATTTTTTTGGAACAAAAAAGGCCTGCACTGTATTCCATACTGAACTTAAGCTGCTTCCCTCGGACAAAACGCACAGTTTAGGACAAACTACTCAGGTGCACGCCTGTTGTAACAAGCATTTGGAATGCAATAGGTCTCACAGTTGTGAGAGTTTGAGCTATTGGCATTGTAAATGGCAATGCCTTTTATTTACGTGTTAGTTTTTAAAACATATATAAAAAGCATTGTCATCTACAATGGCAATAGCTTAAAGTCTCGCAATTGCGAGACCTATTGCATTGCAAATGCTTTTTTCCAATGCCACTGCCTATGCCTGAAAAAGAACTGAAGGTAGGTGGGCATGTTGTTGATTGCCTCTCTGCTTCTCCTGAGGCAGGGTATAGTGCAGGTTTCAGCTGGAGTTTTGCAATTGTGGGAGAGCTAGTGGCTGTCCTACCTGTCCCACATCCCTCTGAGCTGGTTGAAAAGCAATGTCTGATTCCTCTATTTCACCTTCCGCCATGACTACATAGTCATCCTCCTCTTCATCCACTTCCATAAGTCTAAGTCTTTCTTTTCCCTTGTCTCTCCTGTTGTCTCATAGTCTCTGTCGAGGTCCATTCCATGTCCCTATCATCATTATCAGAAGTGGTGCTTGGAGAAGATGGTGCTATAGTACCCTTCCTTTTCCTTGCTGAAGATATAGGAGCCAATGATTCTGAAAGAAGAGATTCAACTTCTTGCTCTGAAGGAATCTCAACCTCCTATTCTGCTCCAACATCAGAGAAATGTACCATTGCGGGCTGTGGATGCTGTCTACTTTGCTGTGTTTCCTGAGACAATTGTGTACTACTTTGTGAAAGGGAAACATTCAATTCAACAACACTACTCGTTGGCATCAACATGATTGCAGTGGCTGCCTCATTCACATACATGGTACTCAGCTTAGGTTGGTGGTGGTGCTGTTGATGCAGGAGTGCTGCTCACAGCTTGCATGCTGGAGGCTGGTGCAATAGGCACAACTTTCCTGAAAAAGGTTTCAGACAACATGCCAGTGGTGGAAATCAGCTTCTTCTCCTCCCCACTAGCCACTTTCTTGGCAGCACCTTTCTTTGGGGCCATCTTGAATCTGTCAATTGGCAGAGGCACTTAGCTTCACAAGCTGGAGAGACGGCTGTATGACATAGTCAATCACAAGTCACGTTGTGCACATGCCTTCTGTTTGGTAGTACTGTGGGTGATGTATCTTCTCTTGTACACCTAAAAGCAAAAAAAGCATCAGTAAAACATGGCATTGCTGCAATTCAAGTAGTTTTACAAACAAACAATATCTTTTAGTGTGGTTATTTATGTTATTATAAATAATTAACAATATAGTGTTCATTCGTAAAATGGAAAATTATACCAGCATAAACTTACATAGTGTACACTCAGTAAAAAAAGAGCAACAATATCAACAACAACACATTCAGATGTAGCTGTTTGCTTTACGTGCATCACGTGGGATTTGGCACTCATGAATGCTGCTGTGCACCTATAGCAGACATGTGGTTGGTTCATTGATGCCAGATGTTATGAAAATGGTTACAAAAGAAATCTAAAAATAAAATAAATACATAAAATATATAGGTGAAAAAAGTTAAAATATTCAAAATTAAAACAATAAATATAATTTTTAAAATAACTACTAAAATTGACAAAGATTTTAATAAAGAAATTATACATAAGTGACATTATCCTCAAGTATATCATTTCAATTTAGTAAACTGCTATCTCATTGCTCAACCATCCATGCAAGAACACTGGCTGGACACACAAAATGGCCTCCAGCCACATGGTCAGAACAGCCACAACCAGCAAGGAGGCATGGTCACTCACAAACAGAGAAGACATGCAGGCCTATGGCAAAAGCACACTGGCTGGTTACACAAAATGGCACAAGCCGCATGGTCAGAATAAAAACAACGAGCATGAAGGCATGGCCACAAACAAAGAAGACCTGCAGGTCTCTGGGGAAGGCACACTGGCTGGCTTCACAAAATTGCTGCCAGTCACATGGTAGGAACAACAATAAGCAGAAGGCTTGGTAAACAAAGAACACATACAGGCCTATGGTGGACACTGACTATACAAAATAGCCCATTGCCACATGGCATAATGAACAACAAAGGAAAATGATGGCCTCTGACAAACACCAATATACACAAGTCCCTGGCCAGACAAAAGATGTATGGTAATACAGAGAACATGGCAATAATCCAGCAATGCCAAAAATGAAAATTAACATGGCAAAAATGTTCACAACAACACAAATTCTCCAAAGACGTAACCTCACCTAAACACTGTTTGCACTGTGTGCCAATCCTAATGGGTTGCAAATTGCGGCCTGCCTTATGAATATTGATGAGGCAGGTTATTTGCAAACCCTTAGAAATCGCAAACAGTGTCTGAGACACTGTTGTACATTCCATTCAGAGCCACAAATTGTGAGTCGCAAAACATCATTTGACTAGGATTATTAATAATTCCTATATTGTCTCCATAGTGAATGTGTTTTAAGTGGTATTATTAAGTTTACTCCCCGTAAAGTTCTAAATTTTCCCAAAAGTGGCAAACTTTACGGTGAGCAGCTACTCAACCTCTCAGTCTGCAGGCCAGCTCCTCTGCTGCTGTGGTATCGCTCTTTTGTTTCTTGGACTCTGCACATATTCCGTCCATCAACTGTATTGTTACTGTCCTGACTTTGGTTTATTTGTTATATTTTACTGCTCTTGTAAACTTCTCTCTTTATGCCTTCATTGTATTGTTTTATGGCCCTTCCTCTATTTTCTTCCCACTCCATCCCTCCTGCCTCCCTCCAGCCCCTCAAACCTCCCAGAACTAATTATAGAGCCTGTAGCATAGTCATGCAGTGGATGCACACAGCGGGGGCGCTGAAGGCTCGACCATGCCCCAGTTTCTTCAACGCAATTCCTGATTCCTATTCTCCACACACCATCAACTCCAAAAACAACATCTTCCTCAGCAATCTCAATTTTCACCTTGGTGACTCCAATGATGTTAACACCTCTAACCTCCTCGAAAGCATGAGCATACATTGGCCTCACCCAACTTGTCACCAATCCCACACACATCGCAGGACACACACTCAACCTCATTTTCAAAGTCAAGTGCAGCTATATCACTAAGCTCACCTGGACAGACCCCACCATTGTCCACTTCAACATCTCGGGATCCCCGGCACTGCCCCCAAGCCACCCAGCACCTCATACCAAACCCAAAACAAGGTCTCAGAGAGCTAATGGAGTGATGCCCTCAACATTTCCCACCCTCACACCTCAACCAACCTAGAACAGATGGTCAAGAAATTCTCCAGCTTTATCACAGACTACGCAGACAAGGTCAACTCAAGCAAACCCACCAAATGCAGGAGGTCCTCAAGGCAAGCTAGTTGGTACACTGTGGAACTAAGAACCAGAAAATGCACCTGCCAATGACTAAAAAAGAAATGAAACACCAGCAAGGAGCCCCCGGACCAAACCACATTCAAAACTGACCCGAACCAGTACTGTCAACTCCTGAAAAAGATTAAAAGGAGTGCCCTGGCCCACAGCTTCAAAGCGAGCCCCAACCACTGGAAGGAATTATTCAACATCATAAGAGAATTCTCAGCCACCGAAATTATCATCAGACCTTCCCACGATGTCTGTGACACCCTGGTGAACTTCTTTACAACACGATCTCCACCATCTACAGAAACATCAAACCCCAACCCACGACTTCCTAACTCATCTCGCAACCACAAATGAGAATCATGGCCACCTGCTCACTGCGTGGGACCAGCTCACCAAACAAGACAGCACTACCATCATGAACTCCATCTACTCATGAGCATTCACAGACCCCTGTCCCCACATCTTCAACCTTGTGAGTAAGACGATCAACAGTGACCCCCATTGTCATCTTCAACCCTTCCATCATAACTTCCACCTTCCCCAAAGAATGGAAACATGCATAAATCAAGCCCCTACTCAAGAAACCATCCACCAACCGCAACAAATTCAAGAATTACCACTCCATCTCCCCTCTGTCCTTCCCCACCAAAGTCCCAGAGAAGCCCATCATCTAAAAACTCAACAAACACCTGGAGAACAGCAATCTTCTGGTCACTTCCCTGTCCGGATTCTGCACCAACCATAGCACTGAAACTGCACTGATTGCAGCCACAGATGATATCCGTTCCCTACTCGACCAAGGAAAACCAATGGCTCTGATCCTCCTTGACCTCTCAGCAGCATTTGATACAGTATCACACCATAGACTGATCAAGAGGCTTCGCAACATTGGATTCAAAGGAGACACACTTTGCTGGATGGCCTCTTTCCTCATCAGAAAAAAACAGGCAATCTGACATCCTCCCTTCACCTCCGAAACCAAGGACACCATCTGTGGTCTCCCTCGAGGTTAGTCCCTCAGCCAAACCTTGTTCAACACCCCATGAACCCCTTGGCCAACGTCATCAGATTGCATGTTCTGAATATCATAGCATACAACAATGATACCCAGCCCATATTCTCAATTTCAGAAGACCCGTTTGCCACAATGGCCAACCTCTGTAGGTGAATGACAAACAGTGGTGACTGGATGGGAGACAACTGTCTTAAACTCAACACAGACATGACCGAAGTGCTATTACAGAACTCAGCAGCCAGACTGATCCTAGACCTCCCTAAATAGCCCGACATCACCCCCCCACTACAGGAAGTTCCACTGGCACCCCATTCAGAAGAGATGCCACTTCAAGATGCTGATTTACACCAACAGAACCCTCCACAACCAGTGACCAGCTTACATCAACCACCGACTGATCTTACTTTTCCCCTCCAGACAGCTGCATTCCTCCTCACTCTGTCTTTACATCCGCTGCAGCAACAGTGGAGGATGTTCCTTCCCCTATCTCACTGCGAAGTCCTGGAACGACCTGCCACTTCACCTACAGACCTCATCCCCTCAGCTGGAATTCAGAAAAGGACTCAACATTGTCTGTTCAGCTGAGCCCCCCTGCAGCAGCACTCTCAGCGCCTGGATATCCTTACAGGTGTTTAGCCGCACTACACAAATCCTGATTAATTGACAGTAGCAATACAACATCTGTCCACCACCCACAAGTCCAACATTTTCATCTATGTGGATAGATTTGTATTGAGAATAATACATTTGATGACTCACCTCTTCAGGAGAGAATGCTCAACAAGCATTACAGTCCTCTACCTGCTGACCTTGACCTCAAGAATATGGGACACTCAAGAACCTTTTCTTTGTATCAGAGCCCGGGCATGCTCAATGCTATCCTTTTGGCTTTGGATCCTGGAGATATGAAATCATATGGGGACGAAATGAGAGGGTATGTCCTCCCTACTCTTCCCCCAGGCCTTTCTCCTCTGCTTCATTCTAGGTGAGAAGGTTGACCGAAAGGCATCTGATGCATATACGACAGGGTTCCATACATGCTTTATCCTTGCCAGTTCACCTGAGGCACAGGATTCTTTCTTTGGGTTCTACAGCCTTTTATGGTCAATTTGGAAGAATTTGGTGTGTTTTTTCTTTCTGACCCTAGAGGAAGCTGAGGGCTCTCCCATGAGTATTTGTATGGAAAGGAGTAGCTCTTCAACCTTCACAATACCTGACAGAATCTGGAACCAGCTCACTATTCCACTGGGGGAGAGTAAGACTGTCTACACTGTGCCCTGGTATCAAAAGTCCCCTTTACTCAGGGCCTCATTTTACAATTAAATGTGAAACAGGAGGTGTCACCTCACTTTATTTTAAGTTAAAGATGTTCCTATGTCCTACACAGCTGCCTTTTCTGAGAGAAGTTGAGTCTATAACTTCACACCAAGGTCTTCCTGCCACAGGTCCTAAGCTACTGTCTCTGTACACATTATCAAGAATAAGGCAGGGATGGAGGGGAAAATAGAGTCAGCCTAAGGCTAATTATCTTGCTAAATCTTCAAGCACGAAAAGTATAAAAGTGCAAAAGCTGCTATACTAATGGATGTACCAAAAATCCAATGTCATCATTTCACACAATTTTTAATAAATATCAAACACTGTGGTTCAATAAACCATGTAGCTTATTCTAAACCAAAATTACTAAAATAGCATTTTAATTGTACTGTAATTTTTCACATGCAAGCAACTTAATTCATTTACAGTAAAAATTGCTTTTGGAGGGCTAGTCATTGTAGAAACATGCTACCAGTACATTTGTACATGTTGTTACTAGGCATCATCTCTGTGGGTTACAAGACCTAGTTAGGAGTGGCTTATATCATATTTTTAAATTATGATTTATCCCAGTCAAAGAGGTGTAACCACAGGTTTAAAAGCTGCAGCAGTCAGGCTGCTTAGGTAGGTCTTAATCCATGTTTTCATTGTCAGCCTAGTGGATGAAAAGTTAAATATTCCACTTTGAAATTAGCCAATTTTTTCAAGTTTTAGGAGTCAGAGTACATATACTGGGTTCAGGTCGAAATTACACTGTGTGCGAAGTTAAAATAGCATCATTAATCCCAAAAATGTATTCACTACGCAAAAGGAGAACTTTCTTCATACATTATGTGGTGTGGATTTTAAGATGTATATATATATTATTTGTTGTATAATATTATGTTTAGTTTCTAATACTGTATGATGCGGGTGGTAGTTTTTAAAATGTTTATACATAATAATTATTATTTCTTTTTAAATTTCTGACTTTTTTGCTTTTTTTTATTTTTCAAAAGTTATTCTTTTTATTCAGTTGCAATTTTATATTATTTATTAAAATCTTTTTGAGTCATTTTTAATTTTGTAGGTTAACCATAGTTTTGAATAGGATAGATTTTTATAGTGTAGTTTTTAGGTAAACAACCTTTACAATGCATCGTTTACAGTGCAAGCAGTTACAACGCAAGAAGTTTTCAAAGATGTGTTGTTACATTGGATACCATTACAAAGCAAGTTGTTACAATGACTTGCGGTAGGGGGCGGAAGGTGTTGGATTTGTTGGCTTTCCAATCATACCTCACACAGCTCACTGCCATCAGATCACCATCACCAGCACAACAGTCCATTAACTGCCAAACTCGTATTAAACCCCTATGAAGGCATTGATGGTTTAAAAATAAAAATACATTATTTTACAGCCTGCATACTTTTATTAGGCTTAATTCAGTACTTTTGGTTTTCTTTGAGTTAAAAATTGGGTTTTTATCAGCTCGTGGTCACTTTGCTCTCTTTTAATATGTATATGCATTGGTACAGTGTTGAGTGGCTCCTGCTAAATTTTCTTGGAAGAAATTATGCCACCCTTCCTCTGCATTTAATGTTTTCATCTTGTGATGTTGGGCTGTAATTTACATCAAAACACACAAGATGATGGACGGAATGTTGCAAAATGGCAAAACATTCACCCCCAGTCACAGATCTGGGTTTAACCTGAAGTTATTTTGCTCACCAAGCCACCTCAGTTCAGGCATGACCATATGCAAATCAGTCTTGACCCTGTGCCTCATGGGAACAGTCCAGACCGAACTGCCAAGTCATGTCTTCCCTGGACCGGACTCAAGCATCCTAGGACTGGTTTCTAGCTATCAGCCGTCTTCAGCCGGGATAGCTTAACTCCAGTAGCATAGTGAGCATGGGACCCACGTCTGGGCATACCCTTCCCACATAGGGTGAACAGCAAAACACACAAGATGATGGACGGAATGTTGCACAATGGCAAACCATTCACCCCCAGTCACAGATCTGGGTTTAATCCATTGTTATGTTGCTCACCAAGCCACCCCAGTTCAGACATGACCATATGCAAATCAGTCTTGACCCTGTGCCTCGTGGGAACAGTCCAGACCGAACTGCCAAGTCATGTCTTACCTAATTTACATTCCACTATGTTATTTGGTGTAGGCATGCAACCCAGATGTCTTCAAATGTATCCAGTAGTGGTGACAGTTTTTGCTTTGTGTTTTTGGTATAACAGTGATTCAGTAAGTATATCATATTGCTTTGTAACCACTGTTATAGGCACATTACCTAGAACAATTAATGTTTTAATTCCATGAGCAATTTTTGCACTTAAAGCATAGGGCCATTATTACGTACTTGCGGTGGTAGTCCGACCACCGTCACACTGCGTAGCCACCCTCACTATTAGGAGTATGGTGGTTGGACAATCCTCTGGGAATTCAGGATCATGCAGCAGTATTGCAGTGATGAGGAGCCCTAACAGGCTGTGACACTGCCAAGCATATTAAGAATTGCCTGTCCACTGCCTTTTCATGGTGGTGTGTCTGCTATTAAAAGGGTGGGGTAGAGACAACTAAGGGGGCTGTAACAGGACCCCTTGCAGCTCCTGGGCTGGGGGGTGCATGCAGTCGGGCACAGCTTGTGCTCCCCTGGATTTGCAGCCCTGTCCCTGCACCGTGTGCCATGCACGGCATGGTGCATGTCACACCATGAAGGCACGTGCTGCAGGTGCTCTCTCGGCAATATGCATGTTAGGCTCTTCTATGAGCCTAATCAGGCCACCACTGTGAGACAGAACAGCACTGAATCAATAATTGAACTTGCAATTTGGTGGGTGGGTGCACCTAAGCTCTGGCAGTCCTCCTGCAGATGGCGCGGTGGCGGCGGCTCAGATGGAACAACGCTCATAATAAGGCTTATATTCTGTTTAAGGATGATTCTGTGAGTACCTCCATAATGTTTGATTAAAGTGATAGTAGCTCCTTTGTATGGCCTGGGTAAAGGATTGCTCAATATTGATAATAATGTTGGTGGAGGTGTAAATATTTGTTATTTGTTTTCCTACTATAATAAATTCTTTAGAAACATGGTACTCTATTTATAAGTAGTGCATATATCAATGTCACTTTTGTTTTGAGGTATTGTTCTTGTCCATGTATAATCTATTTTTGTGATTGGTGAACGACAATAGTTAAATATTCCAATCATCATCATTGTGTTATTTGCAAATGACAATTATTATTTTCTAATTATTTTGATTCTCATGCATTATGAATTCTTCATTAGTATGCATTATTTTCAAGTGTTCTGGGATTGGTATTTCTTAAAATGAGCATGATCGTCTTGGGGTTTACCTTGATACTCTCCTCGTTTTCGTTATAAGTCATTTAGGTTTGATTATTAGGCTTTCTACTGCCATATTTGGTTGTGGTTCTAACATAGTCGTGATTAGAAAAAACAGTGTTTTTTGTGAGGTAGTATATGTTACACTTTCATTGATTATGATATCTATGTGTTATAGGAATATGGGAGTGGGTTATGTTTTAAAATTATTCCTAAATATTATTATATATTACTGTTACAACTTTAAAAATATTTTACATTTACTTGTTACTCTTTTTCTTTAAGGGTGATTTATTTATTTCCATTCTTTTTTTTTCAAATTAACTATTGAAAGATGAGTATATATTACCTTTTTTGTTTTTATATCTACCGATATATTTTCTTTATTTAATCTGCATTAGTTTTGATGTAATTCATTCTATTCATTAGTGTTTTAGTGTATAAATGTATGTTATGTTACAATATACTTATTTTGGACTATGCCTTGACTTTTTAGGGTTTTCTCCTTTTGTGGTAGTTTTCATTTTTTTTCTGCCATCATGGTTGTATGTTCAAGACATACATAAATTACTTATTGGTGTATAAATGTATGTTTTAATTTAGTGATGTTTGTTAAGTTAAATTGTAAGTTAATTTATTGCTTATATTCTTACCTGGCTGTTGTTGAGGTGGTTTCTTTTCAGTTTCATATAGTCCTTCTGCGTTGCCTGTAGGTTGGTCAGGGTGATGCTCTCCTGCTATTGTGGCATCATGTGCTGCAGTTTGTTGTGCATTTTCTTTCTGTATTTTTTTTCTGAGAGTGTGTTCCTCTTTGTTGTTTTCCCGTTGAAGTTTGAATTCCTTTGGTTAGATGTTAATGTAATATTTATCCTTTTGTGGTGGACGCTACTGGTTTGAAAATTCTGCCAATGATCAGGACATACAAGCTTATCCCCTCTTGGGACCCAAAAGGCACAACACTCCACAATACTTACCCAAGAAAGGAGACACTACCTAGAAAATGGCCATTGCCAAGAAGCTCGCAAGTAACAAAAACGCAAACAAGGTACCACAGGGTACAACAACGCAAAAAAGGTACCACAGGGTACAACACCGCAAACAAACCTACCCAGGTAGGACTACATATATTCAACTCATGCTTCTCCTAACAAGGCTTGGGGTGGAAGAATTAGAATTTTGCTCCTTGCGGGGAGCCAGACAACCCTTTGTTTCTACAATTAGCAATTGGAAGGGAGTCTGTACTGCGATGAACTACCAGTGGTCGGAACTCAGACACCCCCTTTAGTACCAGTGGAAACATACGACAAGGCTCCTGTGAGCCGCGCCTCCTTTTCCCATTAGATTCTGTGCCACTCCGTACCAAGGCCACACCTTCAGCTGGCCAAGCATCTGTTATGACTCCGGGGAAGAGTGAGCACATTCTTCCGACAAGAACCGGTTTCTACCAGCATACAAGGTGCAGGAACCAAGTGAAAAGCATAACATGGCTTCTCACGTAGAAAAGCTCAGAAGATGGCAACAGCTTAGAAAATGGAGTCGCTCAAGCGTAGGCCACTATTCCTGTAAATGAGCAAAATTAGTATGCAAGACGGCATAAGAGTGTGCCAAAGCCAATAGGCAAGCACTGCTATGAAGCAAGATAAAGTCGGAAACAGAAAAGGCATAATCAAGCCCTACTTTGTGGCTTATTCATACTATGCAGGCCTACACATCACTATATCAGATCAGAATATACTGAGATGGTGATGGCCAACGGTCATAATCGGGCCATTCAACCATATAAATGGCATATTCATTACATTCCACCCATGACCATTGTCCAACATCGTCAAAGAAACAGAAACATTAAACAGTACGCAAATCATTGCTAGAATAATAGGAAACATAACTGACAGATCTAGTCAAAGTACCAGGCCGGAACATTTTTAAAAGATTATGCACACATTGATTGCAACAACAAATCGCAATCAGAAAACAAATGATCAATAGTGCACCACCCAAAATAGAACAAAGTAAACCAAGATAAGGTAACCACCATAAGAGCCAATCCCACCAAACTTGATCCTAATTTAGTCGAACTTCTGAGGATAATTCATGTAAAGCATTAATATAAGACTGTATAGATTTAGAGTGGTCAGAAAGATTAAAACAACATAAACCTGCAAAATCAGAGCATCCATGACCGTGTTTCAGCAAAAGATAATCAATAGCAGCTCTATTCTGCAAAATAGCTTGTCGTTCATCCTGTGCATCAAGCAAAAATTCTGATAAAGCAGTTGAAGAGTGATTGATTGACCTAATCATGAGACAAGCCAGTCTACTAATAGCTCTAGAATTGTAAATCAACAGTCCTGGAATGCCTACAATCAAGGCAGCTAAACTAATATATTCAGATTTAGAAAGCAAATGCAAGTTAGATTCACAACGTTCATCTAAGTGAGGAGCTTCATGTACAGTCCGACTATGAATAGAAGGAGTTAAAGAAAACATAATTGAACTCCGTCGTGTTAAAGCACACGGTCCATCAGAAATGTTCGCAGGAATAAACGAGCATGAAGTATTTCCACATGAAAAGAGCCATCCGGTTGGAAATAAAACATTTCTATAATAGCTAATAGTAAGGACTATGGGGCATATTACCAAATCGGCAATCATTTCATGGCCCTACTAGCAAGCCTTTTCTAACATTAGTTAGCGACAGCTTTTCGGTGATAGCGAGCGGTTTGGCGCCCGCTTTTCATGTCAGCGATATTTATCACTAATGACTTGCAAAGTGGGCGTACCCAACCTGATAGCGACTGAAAGCAATCGCTAACATCGCTATCGCCTATTATCAACACAGGCGTAGTGATTAAGATATTTGCGCTAAGCACCAATATCGCCAAATCCTAACGCCTGCTCAGACCACTTCTTAGCCTGTATATCCAATGGGAGGTGGATATTCAGGTTAAGTCCCTATTAGCGATAATGCTTGAATATCACTGAATTTCCAGCGATATTCACGCATTTCGCCATTATCGCCGGATATTTTATCGCTTTGCAGATAAAGGTTGCTAATAGCACGTTATCTCTGCGATAAAATCCGGCGATGCGCGGCGATAAAAAAATGTCTCTAAGCTTATTTAGTGATAAATATCGCTAGTTGTTGATAATATGCCCCCATGTTTTCACAAAACATAGAATTATGAACCGAAGAACACATGCTGAGTTTATGGTTGTAAAAACAACAGGTGATGGACAGAATGCCGCTTTGTTCGCCATAAGTTGGCAGGGTATGCTCAGACGTGAGTCCCTTGCTCACTTTGGCACTGGATTCAAGCAAGCCTGGCTGAATACGGCTGAAATGCCAGAAATCGGTCCTGGGAAGCTTGTTTCCGGTCCAGAGAAGGCATGGCTTGGCAGTTCGGGCTGGACTGTTCCCATGAGGCACAGGGTGAGACTGATTTGCATATCATGTCTGAACTGGGGTGGCAAAGTGGGCTAAAGAACGGTGATGGATTAAACCCAGATCTGTAGACTGGGTGTGAGTGTTTGATTGGTTCAGATGCTCCGTCCATCACCACCCCCTTTTGTACTGCTTTGTTCGCCATAAATTGGCAGGGTATGCTCAGACGTGAGTTCCTTGCTCACTTTGCCACTGGATTTAAGCAAACCTGGCTGAAGATGGCTGAAATGCCACAAACCTGTCCTAGGAAGCTTGTTTCCGGTGCAGGGAAGGCATGGCTTGGCAGTTCGGGCTGGACTGTTCCCATGAGGCACAGGGTCAGACTGATTTGCATATGGCCATGTCTGAACTGGGGTGGCAGAGTGGGCTAAAGAACGGTGATGAATTAAACCCAGATCTGTTGACTGGGTGTGAGTGTTTGATTAGTTCAGATGCTCAGTCCATCACCACCCCCTTTTGTACCACTTTGTTCATCATAAGTTGGCAGGGTATGCTCAGACGTGAGTCCCATGCTCACTTTGTCACTGGATTCAAGCAAGTCTGGCTGAAGATGGCTGAAATGCTAGAAACCGGTCCTAGGAAGCTTGTTTCCGGTCCAGGGAAGGCATGGCTTGGCAGTTCGGGCTGGACTGTTCCCATGAGGCACAGGGTCAGACTGATTTGCATATGGCCATGTCTGAACTGGGGTGGCAGAGTGGGCTAAAGAACGGTGATGGATTAAACCCAGATCTGTTTACTGGATGTGAGTGTTTGATTGGTTCAGATGTTCCGTCCATCACCACCCCCTTTTGTACTGAGTTTACGATTGCGGCACAAAGTCTGTTCATGTTGAGAAAGTGTAGAAGCATTTTCCAATTTAGCCTGTGCACATTTGACAATTGCCTGTGGATCACAGGTCAAGTTATAACAAACATCACCATCAGTGATGATGTAGGTGTTTATCACAAAGGTCTGTAACTCAGTAAGATCAGTAATTTCCGGGCAAGACTTACAAAAGTCATAGACTGAAAGATGATGTCGTACACATCAATACCAACATTTCAGGCGATATTAGTAACATTGAAAACATTTATCAAAACAGCAGCAGGAGTTGGAACAGTCACTAAGCAAGTTGACATAATGTCAAGAACACTTTTCATGTTCGTCATGCAGAAATAGGAACGATTTAGCACTTCGCGTGCAAGATTCCCCCAGACGTTCAGTTTGCTGGTCATAATCAAATTCATCTTGCGCTTGCGGTCGACCATCTCGCTTCGGAATCTCCCCAGCCCACCTTGGCCCCATGCACACCATGCCGAAAGGAGTCCAGCAATGACACATCCCGCAGCGAAAGTCCATGCAATGACCTAAAGAAAGGAGTCAAAAACAGGTATTACTCATTCTCGAAGATAACATTTATCTGCTGGGACACAGTCCCATTTTTTCTGTCCAGGTTTCATGACCAGTATAGTATTATCATTGCCCGTGGCGATTACTTCAGCCAGTTCGGGGGTTAATTGGGTGACTGAACCCACACTCTTGCTCATGGATTTTTATCAGTTGAGACAAAACCTTCTTCTCCACGTACAGTTAGGAGGGTCAGGGCAGTCGCCTTTCTCACCACACCTGCCAAGACTGGCATTATAACGAACTGGGTAACTCGGTCTCCGGGCTGGATTGTTAAATCCAGATCACCACTGTTCAACAGAATAACTTTGATTTCACCTTGGTAGTCAGAATCAATTACGCCACCCAGCACCTGGATGCCGTTAAGCGCTAGTCCAGAGCGTGGGGCAATCAAACCAAAGTGTCCCGTTGGTATTTGGACACCAATTCCAGTTTCAATGAGAACAATGTTCCTTGGTATCAAAGTATGCTGCTTCAAAGGGGTCGCTCTATCTGGAGCCAAGGCTCCGGGAGTTATTTCCCAATAGATAATGGTAGCAACTGCTGTATGGGGCTGAACATTCACAGAAGGAGTCAACATATGCATAATTGGTGTTTCAGACTTATTCAAAGGTCGATTATTCAAGATCTGTAAAGCATCAAATACATTATCTCTCCAGTGTTTCAGGTCAAGAGACCAATCATGCGCTCAATTAAGCCTGCTGCTTGTGGGTAATAAGGAATATGAAAAATCCACTCAATGTTATGTCATGCACGATAATCTTGTACCATTCTCCCTTTAAAATGTGAACCGTTATCTGATTGAATTTGCAAAGGAATTCCATAGTATAAAATTAGTAAATCTAAAGCTTTAATTGTATTCATCTGAGTAGCACACTTGTATGGAGATGCAATTAAATATCCTGAGTAGGTGTCTACAATGGTGCATACCTACTTTCAGCCTCTGCACATTGGTAAGGGACCTATTTAATCTATCTGCCAAATCTGCGCTGGTGACTTACCTCTATTTAACTGACCTCTCACTATCTGTGGTATCACTCATCGTCAGGAATGTTGGCAAATGGGACACTGCAAAATTACGTTTTTTATAACATCATGGGGGAGATATGGAAAGGGGCGACCACTCGGTCCCCCCGAACGTATGGCGGAGTACCTCGATCCCCCCGGGAAGCCATTTTTGGGCGGGAGGCGCGTCTCGGCTGGTATGCCCGAAGCGGCGTAGCCGGGGCGCGCTTGTTCCCGCCCTAGAGTGGGCTGGCCTAGACACCGACGTAGCCAGCCACGCCCTCGGGGCAGGCAGGGGCGGGTTTACGCCCGCCCTGAAGACGGATAAAAAGGGACGCAAGACCAGAAGACGTCCTCTTGTTCTTGTGCTCCGAAGCTGCACCTCCTCGCTACACGTGAGCTCGGGACAGAACGAAGAGCCAATTTTGAGCGTTTTGATCTTTTTCTTTGTCTTCTAGATACTTCGTCGGAGAGATGCCCAAGAAAGGCGCAAAGAGAATGACGACCGATCAGATGGTGCGGGCCCTTTTTAGAGAGATGTCCGACATAAAGAAACGGCTGGCGGAGCGAGACGGTGAGGAGGGTTCGGGCCCTGCGCCGGCTGGAGGGAGACCTAAGAGGCCGAGAAGGGTTCCAGCCGGTGGAGACGTCCCGGTTCCCTCTGCCCCGCTCGAGGCGCCGACCCCAGTACCGATGGAGGGGAATCCTATCCCCGTTGTCGTCACTCCGACACCCAATGAGGATATGCCCCCCGAGCTGGCAGCACAGCTAGCAGCATGGTTGGGGGATAGTAGTGAGGGCGCCATGGCTGCCGAGGCACAGGCGCTGATAAAAGGGCTGCGGGAGAAGAGAGATGCAGCTAAGGTGACCGCGCCGGTGGCGGGGATAGACAAGCCGCAAGCGGCAGAAGCAGCGTCTAGTTCAGGTAAGCGGCCATTGCCGATCGCAAGGGATGAGTCAGCACCCTCTCGTAGAGAGAGATTGGGGCAACATGTGCCTTTAGCAATAAAGGAGAAGATTTGGGCGGGGGAATATGTGAATATTTTCTCCTTGCTTGTTGATCATTATGAGGTCGAACATGTTAAGAGTCAGAAGGACCTAATGCATCCGAGTGTTTGGCGCGCAAAAATGGCCGCCTTTAAGGTAAATGAGAATATTGGCAACTGGGGCAATGCGTGGGGTATTTTTACATCGATTTTGGGGGAACGTAGGCCCGAGTTGCTTCCTGAGTTTCCCATTTATCAGTCACGAATTATGGGTTACTCGACAGCGTATCAGGGTAACCATTGGTTCTGTTATGACAACTTGTTTAGGAAAGAAAAGGAACATAACAAAGGTTTAACTTGGGATTGTTACGATTCTGTAACATGGGACAAAATGAAAGAGTCAGGAATGTTGAAAATGCCGTTAGTAGGGAGCAATGTTGTTGATTACTCCCGCCAAAATGTGGGGACGCCCTTTCGGTCAGGTACGAGTACCGACGATTACCCGAGACCTGCCGGCAACACGGGGAAAAGGGGTTTCTGCTTCAATTTCAACAAGGGAAAATGTACCAGGCCTCCGGGATCGTGTAAATTCAAACACGAATGCAGCAATTGCGGGTCGTCCCATCCTGAGTCCTTGTGTAGAGCCAAAACGAGTGAGAATGGGGGGAAGGGAGGCGCCAAACAAGCCTAATACAGGCCGAGGGGCACCTTTACCGACCCCGATTGATACTTTGGCGATGACTCCTTGGCTCAACGAGTACCCGGATCGTACTTCCGCTGGGGTGCTGCGGAACGGTTTTTCATATGGTTTCCGCATCCCGGTGGGGGACTTTCAGGGTACCGGGACGTGCAGAAATCAACTTTCCGTCTTCCAGCATACATCTGTAGTGCAGGGTAAGATCCAGAAAGAGGTTAGCAAGGGAAGGGTCGCCGGGCCGTTTATTGTACCCCCGGTACCGGATTTTGTTTGTTCTCCGTTAGGGGTGGTCCCCAAGAAAGACCCAGGTGAGTTTCGATTAATCCAAAATCTGTCAGCCCCACGGGGTATTTCGGTAAACGATGCAATTGATCCAGAGGTATGTTCGGTGCGGTACGCATCATTTGATGGGGCGGTAGCCATTTTGAATCGCCTGGGGCCCGGAACGTTGATGGCAAAATCGGATATCGAGTCAGCGTTCCGGTTGCTCCCGGTACACCCAGATGACCAGCGTCTTCTGGGATTCATGTTTCAGGGATCATATTATATGGATAGATGTATGCCAATGGGATGCTCTATATCATGTGCATATTTTGAAAAGTTCAGCACTTTTTTACAATGGGTGTTCACGAAGAAAACGGGTTTCCGAAATGTGATGCATTACCTTGATGACTTTCTGTTTCTTGGACCCGCCGGAAATCCCGAATGTGCCCAGGCCTTGGCTGAATTCTGTGTGTTGATGGGTCAATTTGGCGTGCCATTGGCACCAGGTAAAACTGTGGGTCCCACGACTTGCCTCGAGTTTTTGGGGATCGAGTTGGACTCTAGTGAGGGCTGTTTCCGTCTACCAGCTAGCAAGGTGTCGAAATTCAGGGCAGCCCTGCAAGTATGTTTAAATGCATCTAAGGTTACACTGCATCAGTTGCAACAATTGGTGGGGAAGTTGAACTTTGCCTTGAGGGTGATCCCAATGGCCCGCCCTTTTTCCCGTTCAATTGCCCAAGCGATGGTCGGCCTGAAGGAGGGTCATCATCGCACGAGGTTATCGGCTGAGGTCCGCCAGGACATGCGTATTTGGTTAGCATTTTTGGCGGACTTCAATGGCCGAGTCGTCTGGAACAAGCCAGCCGTGTCCTCTGAGGAGCTTGGTCTATGGACAGATTCAGCAGGGAGCATAGGTTTTGGCGCCATCTTCGGCACAAAATGGTCGGCACAAAGGTGGCCCCCTTGGTGGCATGAGGAGGGGCTGACGAGTAATATTGCTTTCCTTGAACTGTTTCCCATTCTGGTGGCCCTGAGAACCTGGCCCGAAGGGTTCAAAGATCATTCTGTCGTGTTTTGGTCTGACAATATGACCGTTGTAGAATGCATCAATAGTCAGGCAGCCCGTTGTAAACTAATTTTGAGGCTGCTCAAAGAAATTGTCTTACTGTGTATGCAACTGAACGTGATATTCAGGGCAAAACATGTCCCAGGGGTGATGAATCAGGCTGCTGACGCACTATCTCGTTTTCACATGCAGGCTTTCTCGGGTTTCCTTCCCTCAGCGGACCCAGAGCCAGCACCCTTCCCCGAAGCTCTCTGGTCTCTCGGTGCCCCGAACTTCGTCACCTCGTGGGAGAGAGTCTAGCACCCAGGACGAGGAAGGCATATGAAGGGGCGTTTCGGGCCTATTTAGCCTTTTTGGGGACTGAGAGAGGGGGACTTTGGGGTCAGGAGGAGTGGGTAGTACATTTTCTGATGTCCTTACGTAGGGCTGGGAAGTCGGTGGCTACGGCCCAAAGGCATCGTGCCGCCATTTCCTTTGTAGCCAGGGCCCATAACATCCAGGACCCGACAGCGTCTTTTGCAGTACAGAAGGCGCTACGTGGGTGGCAACGCCTGGAGGGTCGCAGAGTAGATGAGAGACGACCGATAGGTCTGGATAGGTTGTCCCAGTTGCTGGCCACACTCCCTACCACATGCTCGTCTCCTTTCGAGACGTGTTTGTTCCGGGCTGCATTTACGCTGGCATTTCACGGGGCAATGAGGATAAGTGAGCTGGTTGCAAGGAACAAACGGGATGTGGTGGGGGGTTTGTGCCAGGAACACGTTCAGATAAGGGGTGAAACGATGATTGTCTCCTTTGCCAGGTCCAAGACCGACCAGGATGGGATGGGAGACTGCACGATCATTCACAGGATCCCCGGGTCCTCCATGTGTCCGGTACGGTGTTTAGAGGATTATCTAGCACGAAGGGTGGCATCATGGGGGGGGACATTGTTGAGACACGCAGACGCCACCCCACTGACGAAATTTCAGTTTCAGCGGGTGCTTGCAATGTCTATTACCGCAGCGGGCTTGGACCCGGGCGAATTTGGGACCCATTCCTTTCGAATTGGGGCTGCCACTGAAGCTACAGCCAGGGGTCTTAATGTTGAACAAGTGAAACGAGTGGGGCGGTGGTCCTCCAATTGTTATAAGAGATATGTGCGATTGCACATGTTGTGAAGCCGTAATAATGTACTCACGCTTCTTGTCTTTTGTTTGGTTTTCAGTTGCGCAAGCCTACGAGGCGAGGCGAACTATGAAGTCGACCCAACACCAGGCCAGCGGTCAGACGTCACCGGCTGTGAGACAGGAGGTGTGGGTCGTGGGCCACTCATACGTGAGACGTGCCGCAGACGTATTCAAAGCAGGTGACATGGTTCACGTACCTGGGGAATACGGGTTCAGAGTGTCCTTCTACGGAAGGGGCGGTCTCTGTATTGACCAGTTTCAAGCATTCTTTGAGGGCTTGTTAGGGCGGACGAGGTCACCGCCGTCTATAGTCATAGTACATTTAGGGGGCAATGATTTGGTCACCACCGGTAGACGACTTCTCCTAGAGGCAATGCTTTCCACGGTAAGTTGGTTAGCGAGGAAAGTTCCGGGGTGCATAATTGCGTGGTCTCATATGATCCCACGAAAAGTGTGGCGGGGGGCTATCTCGATCCCTGCTTTGAATCATTCTGTTAGAAAACTTCATAACAAAGTGAGTAGGTTGTTTCGTTCCAAGACATTGCATTCGATCTCGCATAGTTGTATTAACGATGACAGTATGTATTTGGGGGATGGTGTGCATTTGTCGAGGGTGGGAAATGAGTTACTCATAGGAGACTTCTTGGCTTGGTTAAAAACGTTGAAACATGACCTTTAGGTAGGAGTTTTGTGGGGGGTCCGGATAGCCGGTCAACTATCCGGACCTGTGGCGGTAAGGTCATGATCGGTGAGCACTAATTAGAAGATCCCTATGAGTGGGCGTCACCCAACACGGATGGGAGCGCTCGGGAGAGGTGGCCATTGGCCCCTCAATGGGGAGGCGGTCCCGTCTAAGGATGGGTCGCCGGAAGTAAAGGAAAGGCGGTCAAGGCCCCTTCCTTTGTAGGAGGGGTTACAGCCCCCTCCTGGTGAATTTCCCGGGGCCAGTGTCATCTGCGACGGCAGATGCTGTAAGTTGTGTGGGGTGGGGGGGAGGTCCACGATACCTTCTAGATACCTCACACGAGTCTTCGAACGACCTTTAAATGGCGTCGAGTCTTAAGTGCCCCCGTCAAGTCAAGGGAAATTGTTAGTAGTTGCACTTGAGGTAAGCCTCTGTGCTGTCGCCCCTCCCAAGTGGGAGGGGTAAGTCTGGTTAGGGATCTTGACACCGGTTATGACCTTGCCGTTGGCCCTTAAACGTTAGGATGTACAATTTCAGTATTTCTAGAGAATGTTTTGTAGGATGCTAGTTCGGCTAGGAGAACCTCTGTATTAGAGAATATGTTAAGGTTAGCCAAACTTCGCAATGTGATAATGAAATTGTACATAATATGAAACGTTTAATGTTTTAATTTTGTTTTAATAAATACGGCCGGGAGGGTCACTCCCTCCCACTTCCAAAAACTTCAAGAACTGTTTCCGGTTTCCCTCCTTTTGGGGATTGTGTTGAGAGGGGGTGGCGGGTATCTCAGCCATATGGAAAGGGGCGACCACTCGGTCCCCCCGAACGTATGGCGGAGTACCTCGATCCCCCCGGGAAGCCATTTTTGGGCGGGAGGCGCGTCTCGGCTGGTATGCCCGAAGCGGCGTAGCCGGGGCGCGCTTGTTCCCGCCCTAGAGTGGGCTGGCCTAGACACCGACGTAGCCAGCCACGCCCTCGGGGCAGGCAGGGGCGGGTTTACGCCCGCCCTGAAGACGGATAAAAAGGGACGCAAGACCAGAAGACGTCCTCTTGTTCTTGTGCTCCGAAGCTGCACCTCCTCGCTACACGTGAGCTCGGGACAGAACGAAGAGCCAATTTTGACCCACCCACCAGCCCCTGAGGACAGCCAGTTGTTTTATAATAAAGTGAATTTATAAGTATGTTTTCCGTTTCGTTTACAGGTTGTGATGGTATCAGTTTGGTGTTGATCATAATAAAGATGGTGTATGTTTTCCGATTAAAATGATTTGATATAGTGTTGCATTTTTAAGCATGCTCTTTCGGTCATAGCGACCAATGTTTTCATAGGTTTGAGTAGAATTGTCGTATTTATTTTTGGTAGGCGGTAAGGTCATGATCGGTGAGCACTAATTAGAAGATCCCTATGAGTGGGCGTCACCCAACACGGATGGGAGCGCTCGGGAGAGGTGGCCATTGGCCCCTCAATGGGGAGGCGGTCCCGTCTAAGGATGGGTCGCCGGAAGTAAAGGAAAGGCGGTCAAGGCCCCTTCCTTTGTAGGAGGGTTACAGCCCCCTCCTGGTGAATTTCCTGGGGCCAGTGTCATCTGCGACGGCAGATGCTGTAAGTTGTGTGGGGTGGGGGGGAGGTCCACGATACCTTCTAGATACCTCACACGAGTCTTCGAACGACCTTTAAATGGCGTCGAGTCTTAAGTGCCCCCGTCAAGTCAAGGGAAATTGTTAGTAGTTGCACTTGAGGTAAGCCTCTGTGCTGTCGCCCCTCCCAAGTGGGAGGGGTAAGTCTGGTTAGGGATCTTGACACCGGTTATGACCTTGCCGTTGGCCCTTAAACGTTAGGATGTACAATTTCAGTATTTCTAGAGAATGTTTTGTAGGATGCTAGTTCGGCTAGGAGAACCTCTGTATTAGAGAATATGTTAAGGTTAGCCAAACTTCGCAATGTGATAATGAAATTGTACATAATATGAAACGTTTAATGTTTTAATTTTGTTTTAATAAATACGGCCGGGAGGGTCACTCCCTCCCACTTCCAAAAACTTCAAGAACTGTTTCCGGTTTCCCTCCTTTTGGGGATTGTGTTGAGAGGGGGTGGCGGGTATCTCAGCCATATAGCCCTCATCTGCTGCCCACCTGCAAGTAATCTGCGCTCCAAAATGTCCACACTTCTGATGTGCCCACCTCGCCAATCCAACCAGGTCAGAATTCTGTGTCTCCACCTCTGCTTCAAAGATTTTAACATTTTCGTCTGCAATGAGGTTAAACCACCTATCAAGTACATCAAATTAACAGTGAGCGTCAACATGATACACAGTCACAACACTTTGGGGAAGCACATCCCACACCTCTTTTCACAATTCTTTACCCCATACTTCTTTCCAGTTTATTAACTATTTGTGGGCATGGCAAGTGGGAAGCTATGTAGCTAATCCATTAGCAGTTGACCATGAATCTGTATAAATATGGCAAACTCCTGGCAACTCTTGTTTCAAAACTTGGTAAACTGCATAAAGTTCCCGGAATATACTACTTTTTCCTTCACCGGTCGTGCTCAATAATTTCTGGTTAATAGGGTTATATGACACTGCTTTCCATTGTCTCTTTGCTCCAACATACCTGGCTGAACGATCCGTAAACCACACATGCTTTCTATCCTCTGCGGAAAGATCGCTAATTGGTCCCCCACTTAACAGGGGATTCCTGTACTATAGGTGCGTTGTATTCCATATCTGTCTCTGCTATTGGCGCCTGCGCCACTTGCTCTTGTAGCATCGCTGTGCCTTTAGGACCCACCCGAACCCTATCCTGTATATACCAATTCCATTCAATCACACTGGCTTCCTGTGCACTTCCGATTCTATGAGTTTTATGAGACCTCATAACCCGTTGCATTATTGGAATCTCAGGTCTCAAAACAACATTGTGTCCTAGAGTCAATTGTTCAGTATCCATTAAAGCCCAATAACATGCAAGCAACTATTTTTCAAAGGATGTATAACGCTTGCCAGCTTCCGGCAACTTTTTCATCCAGAATCCTAAGGGTACTTTTGTCTTACCTTGTTTTTGCCATAAACTCCAATTCACATATGGACACTGCACAGTCACATTCAAATCAACATTGCCATCTTGCACTGGCGACAAATCCAAAGCATGCTGAATAACCTCCTTTGCCAGTTCAAACGCAGTCTGCTGTCTTTCACCCCACTCAAACACATTCTTCTTCCAAGTGACTTTATACAAAGGAGCCAAAATCTGACTTAAATGGGGAATATGCTGTCTCTAAAATCCAAACAAACCAATGAATCTCTGAGCCTCTTTTCTATTTCGGGGTACTGAAAATTCTTTAATTTTCTGTTTCACTTGAGGAACCACTTCTCGATTTCCTTGATGCCACTGAATGCCTAAAAATGTTACGCTCTTTGCTGGACCTTGTAATTTACCAGGATTGATTTCCCATCCTTTGCCTTGCAATTGCGTTACAATTGGATCTAACTGAATTTGGACTTGCTCTTGCGTCTCACCTTGGATCATAATGTTGTCAATGTAACGACAAATTTGCACTCCCGAAATTATCGGTACCTCATCTAAATGATCTGCCACCAGCCGGTGAATTATCATCCGACTATGCAAATAGCCCTGGGGCAGACTTCGAAATGTCATTTGTCTGCCACCCCATGATAAACTGAATTGCTCCTGACATTCGGTAGCTATAGAAATTGAAAAGAAAGCATTGGCAATATCAATAGTTGTATACCAAGTCCCTGTATGTTTCTGAATTCTCTCTATCAAAGTAACAGTGTCAGGGACGGCAACAGTCAAAGATGGTGTATGTTTATTTAGTTCACGAAAATCCAGCGTCATACGCCATTAATCGTCACTTTTGCGCACCAGCCATACGGGATTGTTCCATGCAATAGTAATTGGAACCACTACCCCTTCGTCCACCACGAATTCTTTACTGTTACATAGAAATCACCTTAGTCGCCTAAGGCACCTTTACAGGAGGAATTTTCAAGCGACCTACTCTCACTGCGTTAGCTGGAATGTAACGTTTTGTTCCAAACTGATAGTACCCCTCATATAAACACAAAGTCATTCCTTTTAAAATGTCGATTCCAATGATATATTCAGAAAGAGGCACAAATAATATGCTATATTCTCTTTTTGGTATTCTTCCGATTTTTAATTGAACATTAGTTTGCACTGCTGGGGTCTCATTATCACCTAAACCTGTAATTGTAAAATAATGTACTCTAAATTTCTTGGGATTTCCATATATTAAAGTGGCCTCCGCTCCCGTATCTACTAGGGCTCGGGCCCATTGTACATTACAATGTTTCCAAAAAATCTCTATATCTACATAGGGCCTTTTATCTTTGCGAACCCAATTCTGTACCGAAGCTTGACCTATTTCCTAGTCATTTTTGTTCTTGTCCTGTGCCCAAGACAAATCAGGGTAAAGACTTTCATATTGTTTAGGAAGCACATCTTCCTCGTACACATCCCTTCAGAATATATGATTATCTCATGTTTCTGTCACTCTGCGAACTCTGATCAGGGGATCTCCCTCGTTCGTTTCTCATTCTCAGTTCTGAGGATCTACCTCTTTCACTTCTGACTCTGCGATCTACATATTATTCCCACTCATGTTGTGTTCTATATTCTAGAGATTCTTTCCTTCTCCCTCGATATGACTCGTCAGCACTTCCATCTAAGTGTCTCCGTTCATGATTTTGTTTATTAACTCTTCTACTCTCTTCTTTCCTGTCTAACCCCTTTTTTCAAAACATATTCCATAACTTCGGAGTAGGTTCTCCATCTATTTCATCCATTCTCACCCCATCTTTCATTAGAGCTGTAATCAAGTCTTGTCTAGTCAGTCTGTTATTATCAGGTCTAGAAGGTCTTTTGAATTTCATCCACTCTCCCAGTTCACTCAACTCTCGAACTTCCTCGATCACTTGTGCTAAAGTGTTTCCCGTCTGATTTATTAACAATGTCATCATCACCTGCTTATAAGCAGGAGGAGCAGTTCGAATGATCCTATTTCGCACAGAAGTGTTAAGCAGTCCTTCCATTAATTTATGTGCTTGGTCTAGGAAACTAGAGGTTTTCATCACCCCTTCCTTCAATCTCTGTATCGCGTCTCTCAGAGTATACCAGGGTTTCTCATTTATTGGCCAATCTGATTCAGTCGGGTATTATTGACTGCATCCAGGCACAGCTAGTTGCAACAAACTAACCTGGTCATGAAGTCTGTAATTTCTAAATTGTTCTT
This sequence comes from Lissotriton vulgaris, assembly GCF_964263255.1. Taxonomy (NCBI): domain Eukaryota; kingdom Metazoa; phylum Chordata; class Amphibia; order Caudata; family Salamandridae; genus Lissotriton; species Lissotriton vulgaris. The sequence continues at coordinate 1,459,504,368 of NC_141693.1, forward strand.
GAACTGTCGCATCTGTGCTTAATGTACAAAATTTCACTGCATCTCCTCGGTCTATCATCACGCCTGCAGCACCCAAATCATTGATGTGAACCATCCATGTAAGTAAATGTTCACCAGGTCTCTGCTGAAACCTGTCCAAGATGTCGTTAATCTCTTATTGCTTAAAATCATCCAGTCTATCTAAAGCTACCCTCTGGGGGTATTGTTTACCACCCTGAAACTTTCTCCGATGTATCGGCTGCGCATGCACCTCTCTGCGCTCTTCTAATGTATTCCCTTTCTCAGTCCTAATAGGCTCTACTTTCCTGTTATCTTCCTCCCCCGAGCCTGAAAACTCAGAAGAATCCCAGATATTTCCATCCCACTTCTCCGAATCCCAGTCAAGTCCTGCCTTTGCAATAGCTGAGTTTATTTTCCTCCTATTATTTCTCCCTAGCATGTTCCTATATTTGTACTTTGCATTGCGCACTGCAGCCCTTTCTGCAACAGTCTGGTATGCATCTATCTTGTCCAGCAATAATTTATTCTTACATGTTTACAACGTAGTGGCATTCTTTGCTTCAACATGCTGTTCTTCAAATCCTTTACAATCACGCTGCAACAGTACATATTTCTCATGAATTATTCATTAGGCATTTAACAAAACCCATCCTCTCCTTCCTAATATAGGAAGTTCTTCTCCTCTTCTTATAGGCACTTTTTAGGTCTCGCCTCTCAATGCGCATGCGCATTGAGCAGAGCGAGACTATAGGGGTTTAAACAGACTTTACCCAACTGGCGATTTGGTGCTGTGCCCGTGCGGTTTTAGGTCAATGCGCTTGCACAGCACCAAATCGCCGTCTGTTCCCTCAGCCGCACTCCTCCCACACCCCCTCTCCGCCCCTTCCCTGCCTGCCGTGTCGCATTTCTCCCCCCCCCTCCCAACAGCAATGCCCTCCGTCTTGGCTCGCTGTTTTTAATCTCATTCCCTCCCGCACGTTCTCTCTGCTGTCTTCTCATCAGTATGGTATTTATGTTTTTCTTTATCCCCTGTTACAGGTTCCGTGTATTTCTCTTATGCTTTCCGTTCCTCTTAATGTCGTACCTCATTTTCCCTCCTGTTTTTCATCTATCTCTTTAATACCTCTGTCTCAGTCCACTTTTTTTCGCATCACATTTCCTTTGTTTGCCCTTTTCTCGCTTCTTTCTCTAATTCTGGTGCTTGCACGCGCCTTTAACACTTTTGCTCTTGCCTCCCAATCTTCCTTGTGTCCTATTCTATGCTTAATCATTTTACCTCACTCTTATTTCCCTATCCTTCTTGTATGTCTCGTGCCTGCTCCATTCTCTCTCCTCTTCCTAGTGCTGCTTCTTCACCTTCTCTCCCTTCAGATCCCTCTTCACAGTGTTGTAAACGTATGCAGGAGCCGCTTCCAACACTTATCCATCTTTTCCTCGCGTTCACACATGGAGTTTGTAGTACTTTTTCTGTACGGAAATGCGGTAGTATTGATACTGAGAAGTAGCTACTGTGTTGTGCTCGGATCTGGGTTTCTTGGCTCTCTGTTCTTTTAAAAACTACTCGCTGCCTCCTCCCGCTCTCCTTAATCCACGCTCCCTCCTCCCACACCCCGCTCTGCCCCCTCCCCTGCCAGCTGTGTCGCGTTTCTCCTCTCCCCTCCCCACAGCAACGCCCTCCGTCTTGGCTCGCTGTTTTTAATCTCATTCCCTCCCGCACGTACTCTCTGCTGTCTTCTCATCAGTATGGTATTTATGTTTTTCTTTATCCACTGTTGCAGGTTCCGTGTATTTCTCTTATGCTTTCCGTTCCTCTTAATGTCGTACCTCATTTTCCCTCCTATTTTTCATCTATCTCTTTAATACCTCTGTCTCAGTCACTATTTTTCGCATCACATTTCCTTTGTTTGCCCTTTTTTTGCTTCTTTCTCTAATTCTGGTGCTTGCACGCGCCTTTAACACTTTCGCTCTTGCCTCCCAATCTTTCTTGTGTCCTATTCTATGCTTAATCATTTTACCTCACTCTTATTTCCCTTTCCTTCTCTTTTTTCTCGTGCCTGCTCCATTCTCTCTCCTCTTCCTAGTACTGCTTCTTCACCTTCTCTCCCTTCAGATCCCTCTTCACAGTGTTGTAAACGTATGCAGGAGCCGCTTCCAGCACTTACCCATCTTTCCCTCGCGTTCACACATGGAGTTTGTAGTACTTTTTCTGTGCGGAAATGCGGTAGTAGTGATACAGAGAAGTAGCTACTCTGTTGTGCTCGGATCTGGGTTTCTTCAGTGTGTTTGCTGATGAATGGAATGTAAAACACAAAAAAAGACCGAGCAAAACGTGTTCGTTCTTGTTGCTGCCATTAGCTCAAGTACATGTTTTTTTTATAAGTGATATCTCAGGCATTATTCTATTTGTATTTAAGACTACAGTTCTCGAAAAACACATAAAATGGACTTCAATTGTTATCTTCCCTGTTTATTAAGTGGTGAAGTTTGTTTTTACTATGAAATTAGAATGGGAATAAGGAATGCCTTGTAATGATATTTAAATGAGATCAGTTTCCTCAGAATGTTTTTTAGGTCTCGCCTCTCAATGCGACCATCCTTGTGACAGAGAGACTGACCTCCTTTCACTGTAAAGTAACCCTTGAAATAAATATTAAAAAATAGAAACTAACATTTTCAAAAAAGTGGAGATACCTATACCAGTTACAACAACCAATTCAGTAATTCCACCATTTACATACACATCCACTCATTCACCAACAGTTCTATATAGTCAGTCATACATATACTCACTCATCATATGTAATGAGACATCTATACATCCGTTAACACACCGACAGTCTTCCATAAGTTGCTCACACACATATTCACACATGCAAATAAAATTTTGAACATCCATTTTTTTGCATTTACAGCAATACACATACTACCACCATACTTCTAAGGAAACTTACACATACTTACTCTCTTAAACAATCACTTATAGAAACACATACTTATTTAAACAAGAACTCTTTTCATCTCTGACTCTCACATATACTCACTTATATACACTAATACTCACATACACTAGATTAAAACATATGTAGTTACTGATAAAGACACTAGTAAGACAGTCATTCAATTACTAACACATACATATACACACTCACTCACCCATACAGTCCGGCACATATGCTGTCTTCAAAACACATACACACAGTGAGTCAGTAATTGATGCATCTGTGTGCTAAGTAAAACTCCCACCAAATCATACAGACATTTATACTGATACTAAAAAAACATCTAATAACCCATAGAAACACACATGTAGCTACTCACCAACCCATGCACCCACTTATACACAAAGTGAAACACTGATACAAACATTTAAATATTGAAACAATACTCGCTAATATATGTATTCACTATGATACACTTAATAAGCCAGTTAACCAATCATTTTTTTTTTAAAACATCGATTAAGACACTTATTTAAACATTTATTCTTCCATTGACCTTTACATATACATATGTAAAACATGTTTATTTTTCAGAAAGGCACACATTCACCGGATGGTGTCATCAGTGATGTCATGAGTGATGTCACTGACCATGTCATGAGTGATGTAATATGTGATGTCATCAGCAGTGCATTACACACGCAAGTTATAGTGAGTCCAACTAACTATAACGTGGGAATTTCAATGGTTTTATGCCAGTAAAATTTCCAGGTAACTATAACTGGTGTGAAACCTATGGTTTTTTCAGTGAATATATATATATATATATATTAATCAACAAACGCCCCAGAGCTTGGAAGGGCACACAACAGGAAGCCAGCCATCCAGCTTTCACTTACTGGCTCCTCGATTAATTTTCCATTGCCTGACGCGTTTCGATGTTTGGCACATCATCATCAGAGGATTATTATCAACAGCATGACAGGCGAGGCTCTCTTTTATTTCTGCATGCACATTTTAATTGGTTAATGTCCCTCAGTGGGCTTCACACAAAGCAAAGTTCAACATGCTGCATGCTGGGAAACATAGTCCTTTTTAGAGCGATTATTTTCCCTAAGTGGGTGTCTCTTTGCTGTCCTTTTTGAAAGCATTTTTCTTTCCTTTTGTAAGGGTCACGAAGGTAAAAGGAGTCACTTTCATTCCAAAGCTTCCTGTGCTGTCCAGTTCTGGAAACTGTTCCGACCACAGCCTCTCTTAATTAATGAAGAGACGTTGTTCCTTCCCACGGCAAGGCAGCCGTGTGGAAAATATTATTGAACAAACGCCTGAAAGCTTGGAAGAGCACACAACACGAAGCCAGCCATCCAGCTTTCACTTACTGGCTCCTCTCTCCTTCTGATTAATTTTCCTTTGCCTGACGATTTTCGATGTTTGGCACATCATCATCAGATGCTTATTATCAACAGCATGACAGGCGAGGCTCTCCCTCCCCAGTACTAAAATTAGCCTGTTGCTGGGCAAACTGAAGTGGTCAGTGGTACGGACAACGGACTAAAGGGCACGCTAGCCATGAGGCCGCTTATGATCTAAGATGGCCGCCGTAACATTCAAAATGGCGTTTTCATGTATAGCCAAGTTAAGCAGGAAAACGTGTAGTTTCAGCTAATCGCTAACGCGGCCATATCAAATACGACAGATGACCCTTTTAGCGTTTAGCTGAAGCTACCTCATAGTGAACATAATCAGGATGTTCGTCCTCAATGTCTATTGACATAATTTGCGTCACTTCTTTATGAAGCATCATTTTGTCATGAGCAAGAGCTCGTCTTGATGGTACACAAGCTGATAAACACATAGAACATAAAGCTGGGCTACATTGGATACATAAGCACACAAAGAACAGTACCCCTACAATGATACATAGAATCGTTAACAGTTTCCAGCCCCAAGCAGTAAGTATTGACCAGAACCATCCTGAAAGTGGCCAAGTTCCATTGTCCGGGTGTATTTCAGCTGCTATTTTATGCAGCTTTGATATGGCATCATAAACAGATGGTGAATTGTCAGATATGTACACACAGCAGCTACTTCCGATAATTCTACATGCCCCCCCACGGTCAGCTAGAACTACATCCAACACCATCCTATTTTGGAGCGTAACGATCCTAGAAATCTGAAGTTCCTCAGTAATATTCCCAAGTGCAATGGCAGTATCATTTGCTATAGCCTCAACAACACGTGTCAATCGTCTTATTTTCCGACTGTTCAATGCGGCCCCCACAAAGGAAAACAGTCCCAAATTGAAGTCCACATACTGCTGCAAGGCAGTATCAGTCTGGTCGATGTCATCCAGAACAACAGTCCGCTTGACTCTATTCAGGACAAAATCGTGATACAGGACATAGTCATTATGATACATCGGCGGGGCAATGAATACAGGGGGTAGTACAAACGATACATAACACGTGCCTAACCATCCCAATGGAAGCTGATGATAACCTTTCGTTCCACAAATGAAATACGTATTTCGAGATGCTACAAACGAGATGCCATTCGGACTATCAAAAGTAAGTGTGGTATTGCATTCACTTTTCCCTACCGGAATCGAACCTTTATTTCTTATACACAAGTCAGCTTTAGTAGCAATAACATTAATAACATGTGAGCTGGATACATTGATATTTCGTTGATTGCTGTACACACGCGGGGCAGATATGTTATCGGGCCGGTACTCCTCCCATTCAAATCGAGTACCCTCAGCCCGTGGAAACCCATCCTTGTCATGGAAACATATTTTATTCAAACAAAAAAGCACCCCCCCTTTCATTGGCCATCTCAGAGTAAAGAGGAGGGTGTACCAGGCATTGCAAGATCCATTATGTGAGAACGGGAGTGGAATGAGTGGGGTGCCCCCTTTCTTCTGGTGCCCCGGCAACATCCCACACACCCAGCAATTGGAAGTATTAGTCATATTATGCGTGTGATGGAGAATCTGGATAAAGCTGTTGTTCAGATGCGTTTGCCGATGCCGTTCTTCATGGTAGGGTAAGGTAAAGTGAAAATGTTCAGATGGAGCCGGGGTAGTCGGTAGCAAATGTTCACGTGCAGGTACCATAAGTTCAACTACCCAGGCTATTACAGCTATCACCACAATAGTCAAGACAAAGAGAATGGCACCTAATATTCGTTTGTCTCGTGATGCAGATGACGCCATAGTTTAGAAAAGTTCTTACAAAGTCTCAAATAGTTCAAATTGTTCACAAAGTCTCAAATACACATGTGTGTATACCTAAAAAAGAAAAATACGGTGCTGAGCTCCGAGGTAGCCGTTGTTTTCTTCTCCGGGCCAAGACGGGTGTCGCTACACTGGGCAGAACTGATCCCCCCCCTTGGAATTCCCGGTCTCCTTTTCACAAACCCCAGAGCGGTAACCAACCAGTCACGAAAAAAAAAAAAAAAAATCTTCTTATCGTGGCCGCAGATTGTAGCGCTCTCGTCCAGCAGCAGCGTGGTCCGGGAAGGCTCCCTCAACTTCGGCCGACGTCACAGCTGGGCTCTTTTCTTTCTCCAGAATCTCTTTGTAGTCAGTCAACACAGCAGGATTCACCAGATTAGGAGAGACACGACGGCAGTGTGTCGAGTGCACCCACCGCTTCCTGTTGGTCACTCGTACAGCGGTCCGGGTCGCCAGGAGGACCTGCTCGGGGCCCTTCCACCTCGGCTCCAAACTGCTCGCCCTCTCAAACGACTGAATCATAACATGGTCGCCGGGGCGAAGATCATGGCCCTCTCCAGTAGAGTTGTCAGGGAGCGCTTCTCGAACCTGTTGATGAATAGAAAGCAAATCATTTGTTAATCGTGCCAAATAATCGTTCATCATTATACAAGGCACATCATGTATCAATCGCGGCTTGGGCACCCCCCAGATATTCATAGGGCGACCAAACACCACCTCATATGGTGTGAGGCCAGTTCCTGAATGGGGTACTGATCTAAGAGAGAGCAGTGCTAGCGGCAAAGCATCAGGCCACTTCAACGACGTGGATGCCACAATCTTGGCCAATTTGAGTTTTAACGTAGCATTGTACCGCTCAACCAGACCTGCCGACTGAGGGTGGAACACAGCGTGAAACTTCTGCTGAATCCCTAACCCCTTCAGTACATACTCCACAATCTTCCCAACAAAATGAGGCCCATTATCGCTCCACAAAAATTTGCAAACTCCAAAGCGAGGAAAGAATTCCTTAAGCAACACCTTAGCCGTTGTTAGGGCTGTATTGTCTTTCGTGGGGAAGGCCTCAACCCATTTGCTAAAGGCACATACCACCACTAGGACGTACTTGAGATTGTTGCAGCGCTTGAGTTGGATATAATCCATTTGGAGTACCTCAAATGGTGCAGAGGGTGGAACGAACCCTCCTTTCGGAGTATGGGTCCCCTTTCCAGGATGATGTTGTAAACATACCAGGCAGGTCTGCACTACTCTCTTGGCAGTATTAGCAATCTCGGGATGTTCCCAGAGTCGTGTTAACAGTCGAGTAATTGCAAGAGATCCGACATGCGCCAATCCATGTGTCATCTGGACCATCGCCTGCAAGTAAGCTGCAGGCAATTTCCATTTTTCCATGTCCTTGCTTCTCCAACAACCTTCATCATCTAGTACCCCATCTGCTGCCCATGCCGCAAGTTCTGATTCAGTAGCTGATTTCTGAATATCCAAGATTTCTGCTCTAGCATCGCTCCATCGCTCAGCCTGTGATTGTGTCACATACATGGGGGAGTCAGTCCAAGACATAGCCGTTTGTCTCGCTATACTGTCTGCGAAGGCATTTCCTTGGCCCACTTTATCGGTAATCTTTTTATGGGCGCTACATTTTATTATCGCTACTTTCTTTGGGCAAAGCAACGCGTTTAAGAGATCACGCACCAGTTCTCCATGCATGATATGTACTCCGTGAGAAGTCAAAAACCCACGCTCTCTCCAGAGTAGCCCGAAGTCATGTGCTACTCCGAAGGCGTACCGGCTGTCTGTGTATATGTTCACACATAGGCCAGCACTCAATTCGCAGGCTCTTGTTAAAGCTATCAGCTCTACTGCCTGAGCCGATTTCTGTGGTATTCGTGCTGTTTCTACCACTGTCTTAAGTGTCGTGATCGCATAGGCTGCGGAAGTCGTACCATCTGGCAGCCTCAAACACGATCCATCAACCCACAGTTCCCCATCCACATCTGGAAGTGGCATATCCTGTAAGTCAACACGACCCTTTGTCTGTTCCTCGGTCAGGAAAACACAGTCATGATGTTTTTCTTCCTGACCCTCCTCGACCGGATAGGGCAATAAAGTGGCAGGATTCAGGGTAGCGCATCTTTTCAGTGTGATATGTGGCGCCAAAAGTGTAAGCTCATATCCTGTTAGCCGTGCACTCGTAAGATATTGGGTCTTTGTTTGATTTAACAGAGCATCTACTGCATGGGGAACTAACACCAACAGTTTGTGTGATAACACGATTCCCTCACTCTGCCGTATGGCTACTGCTGTTGCTGCCACTGCTCGGAAACACCCAGGCAACCCTCGTGCTACAGGATCAAGAATGGCAGAGAAATACGCACATGGTCTCTGCTTATCCCCGTGTGCTTGCACTAACACTGACAACGCGCACCCATCGTTCTCGTGCACATACAATGTAAAAAGTTTTGTATAGTCTGGTGTACCTAACACGGGTGCAGAACAAAGGGCCTGTCTCAATTGTTCAAAAGCATTCTGACATTCATCTGTCCATTCAAGGGGCATTGGTGTAGCTTTGGACAGTAACGCTAGCAAAGGTTTTATAATGTGCTAAAACCCCATGATCCACTGTCTACAAAAGGACGTTAATCCTATGAAGGCACGTACATCTCTCTGTGTGCGGGGGACTGGTGTGTCTAAAATTGCTTTAATTTGATCAGATGTTAATGCACGCCCCTCCTTAGACAAAAGATGACCGAGGTAGGTCACCTTGGGTCTACAGTATTGGAGCTTTTTCTTCGAAACCTTATGATTGTTCTGTGCCAGAAAAGAAAGCAACGCAATTGTACTTTCTTCACATTGTACATAAGAGTCTGCAGCGAGCAGAAGGTCATCCACGTACTGGATGAGGACAACGCCAGTCTGTAACTCAAAGGAATCAAGCTGTCTTTTCAAAGCCTGGCTGTAGATACTCGGGCTCTCAGTGTAACCTTGGGGAACACGACAAAATCTATACGATTTATTATTTAACGTGAACCCAAACAAATATCTGCTATCAGGATGGACAGGGATGGAAAAGAACGCGTTTTTCAAATCAATTACACTAAAGGTCGTGGCCGTTGGTGGCACCAATGTAAGCAAGGTCGTAATGTCGGATACCACCGGGTATTGGGGAATGGCAATTTTGTTAATCTCTCTCAAGTCAATAATAAACCGATAGACTTTGTCGTCAGTATCTCTCTTAAGGATCGGAAGAATAGGGCTGTTACAAACATTATAAGGAACCTCTTCCACCACTCCTGCAGTGATCAAATCCTGAACAATGTGTGTCAAGGCAATTTCACCTTCTTTCGAAATCTTATACTGTGGTACTCGTGGTAGAGAGGCCCCCTCCTTAACAGTAATGTGAATGGGTGGAATACGCATCTCTCCAACATCCGTATCTGAGGTCGCCCATAACGTGTGCGGTAGAGAGGCCAAAGCTGGAATGTCTAATATAGTGCAAAACCTATCTAAGTCAGGATAATTGTCATTCAGGATAACCCGCACTCCCTCAGGAGCGCACCGTATCGATGCTCGAAAATATTTAAGCAAGTCAATGCCCAGGATATTATCTGGTGTATGGGGCGATAACAAACATTGACCAAAACTGAAAAATTTGTCAAGACAAAGTGCAAGGGGTTTTGACAATGGGCTAGGGGAGGGTGTGCCATCGAACCCTACACATGTTATCATTTCGCCAGACAGGGGAGCCCTCGGAACCAAATTTTTTGACAAAGCGCTACGAGTAGCCCCTGTGTCGACTAGAAATTGATCAGTAGAACCCAGAATACCCACTGTTACATATGGACCCTTCTGATCTACCGGCACTTCAATTGATTCCGTACCCCATCCTACGCAGTCCTATGCATGCACATAATCCTGGTGTTCCACATTCTCACCCTCCGATATCTGATATTGGTTTCGTCTATCAAACGTGTTTCGTTCGTCCTGGCCACGGCCCCTTTCCTCAACCCTTCCACGATCACCTCCGCCACCTCTCGCCCCCGTATAGCTGCCTCTCGACCTACCGCCTCCTCGACCACGCTGGCTACGCTGCTCACGAAGTACCGGACAATCGTCAGCCCAATGCCCAAACTCTTTACAATAGGCACATTGATCCTCCGCTATATCCGTACGACCATACGACGTATTTCCTCCGCCACGTCTACCTCTATCATTCCCTCTACCCTGTGTTCCCCGAACCTGTGCCAACATCACCTTTGTTTTCAATTCTTTCGCCTTCTTATCAACACTTTCTTTAGCCTCCAACTCCTGCCGCTCATAATACTGAGCCATAGTTAACAAAGACGCAGGGGTCGCCGTGGCCCAGGAACTTTCACTCGATTTCAATCGCTTTGCAATCTCCGGTAGGAGATTAGCCACATACTTATCTACGAACAAATGCCTACCCGTATCGTCTGTTAAAGATTGACCACTGTAATCATGGAACGCCTCCTCGAAGCGTGTAAAGAAATCTGAAACCGTTTCATCAGGCTTTTGTTTGCACGAAGCTAACATGGTCCAATCAATCTTTTTAGAAGGAACAAGCGTTTTTAGTTTAGTCAGGATAGCCGCCGGAAGGTCTAGAATCAGCTCACATGGCTTACATGCAGGTTCCCTATCTAAATCTGCTTGGTTTATTTCTTTCCATGTCCCCCCCAGTATTGCTTCATCATTATTTTTACGAATTAGTCTCCACATATCAGGTGGAAGAATTAACCAGAAGAACAGATCTATATCAACAAGAGTCATTACACAAGACGAAATGGCCACTTCCACCCCTTCATAAAAAGCCGCCGGATTTTTCCGAAGGTCAGGTAAAGAATTTTTCAATGCCATAACATCTGCTCTATTCCAAGGAGTATACACCCAGTTATATATAAAATATCCCTTCGCATCCTTAGACAATTTATCATCATCTGTACCCTGCCCTTTAGGAGGGACATACAAAGGTGCGGCTTCACGCATAGGCATAACATGCAGTGCAGAACTCTTATCTGAACCCTGGAGAGAACACTCCTTAGACCGCTCGTTAGACTCCGGCCCGGACTCCTTTTGTTTCTTTTTCCGCTCCTCCCGCAATCTGGTGGTCTCATCTCGCAGCTGGACCAGTTGCTTGAAAAAGTCATCAACATCTGTAAGAGCAAATAAACCTTTATCCAGATTCTCACGATGAACTGACACAGCTTTAGATTCTAACGTATCTGAAAGTTGACGATACGCGGCAACAACTTCTTCCGCCAAATTAGACAGAAAATACAGTAATTCATGATCCGTCCAACTAACCCTTTCCGTAATCACCTCAGACTGAGAAACACAGTTCTTATTCACTTTACGAGCCCAACTACGTAAATGTGCGGACCTCTCCGCAGTAAACCTGAGAGCGGATACACCCTTCTTTTCCGGCTTATCCTGTCCATCATCTTCCGAATCTGCAGCTGGAGCCGTAGGCGAAACGTACGGAGGCGGTGACCGATCTAGCAATGAAAAATCATCAATTTCATTATTAAGGACAGGATAAAGCGGTCTGCGAATAGGAAATTGACCAGTCGTTTGCAATTTACGTTCCCGTTCCTCCCTCTCTCTTTTCTCCTGAGCCTCTTTTTCCTCAAGCTGTAAAGCCTTATCTCGAGCAGCCTTGCGCTGCTCTTTGTCCGCCAAGGCAACTTCACGCTTCATTCGCTCGCGCACCGCTTTCTCCCACATTCGCACACAATCAAACATATTTTGTCTAGACCTGCGTTGAAACAAACATTGTTCCACAAACTGTACTTTACGTAAATCGAACGACCCATGTAGAGGCCATTGCAATTCAGGATCAGATTTGGTGTACTTATGTCATAATTTGCTGTACATTATAGGGGGAAGGCCAAATTTGATATACATATCCCTGTTTGGTGTTCCTTCTGGGGGAGCCGGTTGTGCTTCTGCTAACCTAATTGTGGTACCATTTCCAAGACAGCACATCCCTCGGAGTGTGCTTAAAACAGGCATGTTCAAAAAGTATCACGAAAGCGTGACACCGTATAAAATGGCACTTACAGTACTTCACACAAATGTGCCGCTCAGAGGAAAAAAAACAAAGGTAGAGAAACATCTCTACATGCCTGCCTATGTGAAGTGCACTACACATATAGATTCAAAGTTCACAAATTCACAAACGTTAGCTAACTCAAATCAAAATCATAGGTCATAGGACTCCAGCAAGCGTCCGAAGACTACCTTACCGATCACAAATCATAGAACTTCAGTAAGCGTCCGAAGACTACCTTACCGAACACAAATCATAGAACTTCAGTAAGCGTCCGAAGACTACCTTACCGAACACAAATCTTACCCAAAATCTCAAATGTCCAGATTCCAACTGCCAAGGTCTTGTGATCAAATCAGCCAAACGGCACTTTCCCAGCAACGCAGACGATCGAAAACTCAGTCGGAGACCGGCGCCACCTGGAAGGTCAGATCAGAAGGAAAGGAAGAAACACCATGGGTGCCAAGACTCGGGTCACTCAGTGGCAGCGCGCGTCCATGGCGAGTTTCCAAGCCTTCGTCACGACCTCTCCTTCGGACATCCGAGTCGCCGATGAGTCCCTTCGTGGTCACCAATTTGAAGTAATCAGGGTCCCCAAGGCCTACATGCTCCGTAGATAACCCACTTACACTCAAGAACTGTTGGCACGGAAACTGTAAAAGTCAAAGAACAAGTTTATTAAGACCCCATGGGGTGGTGGTACACTCATACAGCACCCTTCGGTAATGCAAGAGGTATCACACCGAACATCGGTGTGACCCCCTCTTTTATACAGTCTTTAGGTAATAAAGATAGGCGGCACAAAGTTACAAGACATTATGTATATATATGGTCATATTTTGGAACACAGCCACCTCATTGGAGGGGGTACAACTCAGTTGGTCAGTTTGGCGGCACATTTCTGAGGGGTGACTGGTCAGTGGGGACTGCGCATGTACAAGCTTGACCAGTACTAAAAATAGCCTGTTGCTGGGCAAACTGAAGTGGTCAGTGGTACGGACAACGGACTAAAGGGCACGCTAGCCACGAGGCCGCTTATGATCTATGATGGCCGCCGTAACATTCAAAATAGCGTTTTCATGTATAGCCAAGTTAAGCAGGAAAACGTGTAGTTTCAGCTAATCGCTAACGCGGCCATATCAAATACGACACGATCAGCACCGAAGACACCATCCGCACGATGAACTCCATCCACTCCGGATCACCGACCGACCCCTGCCCTCACCACGTCTTCAACAAGGCCGACGCTGTCATCGCACCCCACCTGCGAGACATCATCAACACATCCTTCGACACCGCCACCTTCCCTGAGAGCTGGAAGCACGCCGAACTCAGCGCTCTACTCAAGAAACCCACAGCGGACCCCACCGAACTCAAGAATTACCGCCCCATCTCGCTCCTCCCGTTTCCAGCCAAAGTCATCGAGAAGACCGTCAACAAGCAGATGGCCGCCTTCCTCGAGACAAATGGATCCCTCGACCCCTCACAGTCCGGCTTCCGAGCCAATCACAGCACCGAGACCGCCCTCATCGCCGCCACCGATGACATCCGAGCCCTGATGGACAACAGAGAAACAGCGGCCCTCATCCTCCTAGACCTCTCCGCGGCATTCGACACTGTCTGCCACCGCACCCTAGTACAGCGCCTCAGCAACGTCAGAATCCAGGACAAGGGGCTGGAATGGATCATCTCCTTCCTCGACGGAAGAACACAGAGAGTCCGCCTACCACCGTACAAGTCAGAGGCCTCCGAAGTCATCTGCGGCGTCCCTCAAGGATCCTCTCTGAGCCCCGCCCTCTTCAACGTCTACATGAGCCCCCTCGCGGCCATCGCACGCCAACACAACCTCAGCATAATCTCCTACGCCGACGACACCCAGCTGATCCTCTCCCTGACCAACGACCCCGCCGCCGCCAGAGCCAACCTGCACGAAGGGATGAAAGAGGTAGCCGAGTGGATGACGACCAGCCGCCTGAAACTGAACTCGGACAAGACGGAGGTCCTCATCCTGGGCTCTTCACCCTCCGCCTGGGACGACTCCTGGTGGCCTCCCGCCCTGGGCACCGCACCCAAACCAACAGACCATGCACGCAACCTGGGCTTCATCCGGGACTCCTCCCTCTCCATGACCAGGCAAGTCAACAACGTCTCCTCGGCGTGCTTCAATATCCTACGCATGCTACGGAAGATCTTCTGGTGGATCCCCACCGAGACCAGGAAGACCGTCACCCAGGCCCTCGTCACTAGCCGACTGGACTACGGCAACGCCCTCTATGCCGGTACCACCGCCAAGCTCCAGAAGAGACTCCAGCGGATCCAGAACGCCTCTGCCAGACTCATCCTCGACATTCCACGAACCAGCCACATCTCCTGACATCTGAGAGACCTCCACTGGCTCCCCGTCAACAAAAGAATCACCTTCCGCCTCCTCACCCACGCACACAAAGCCCTACACGACCAAGGCCCGAGCTACCTCAACAGCCGAATCAACTTCTACGCTCCCAAACGCCACCTCCGATCAGCCAACCACGCCCTCGCCGCCGTCCCCCGCATCCGAAGAGCGACTACAGGAGGAAGGTCCTTCTCCTACCTGGCCGCCAAGACCTGGAACTCCCTCCCGACTGACCTGCGCCTGACCCAAGACCACCTCTCCTTCAGGAAGAAGCTGAAGACCTGGCTGTTCGAGCAGTAGCGGCACCCCCCCTCCCCCAGCGCCTTGAGACCCTACGGGTATGTAGTGTGCTCTATAAATGTCATTGATTGATTGATTGATTGATTGATTATTTCTGCATGCAAATTTTAATTGGTTAATGTCCCTCAGTGGGCTTCACACAAAGCAAAGTTAACAAATACCGGGAGCTGGTATGGGTGATACAGAGAAATCCGGATGGATGGTGAGCTGTTGTGTGCTCTCCTAATCTTTCGGGCATTTGTTGGAACATATATATATATATATATATATATATATATATATATATATATATATATATATATATACATATATATATATATATATATATATATATATATATATATATATATATATATATACATATATACATATATACATATATACATATATATATATATATATATATATATATATATATATATATATATATATATATATATATATATATATATATATATGTATATATGTATATATGTATATATGTATATATGTATATATATATATATATATATATATATATATATATATATATATATATATATATATATATATATATATATATATATATATATATATATATATATATATATATATATATATATATATGTATATATGTATATATGTATATATGTATATACAAACCAGGTTACATAGGAAGGACACAGCTGGTAACACAGTGCTCCACGCCACTAGTCAGCATCCCCGTCACCTAATTAATAGCATAAGAGATGCTAAGAATGAAAAGAATTTGCAGTACGGAATCCGACTTTCAAGTAGCACAACAGGAGTGCAAGAAACGTCTTCTTGAAAGGGGCTACAGCGATAGGGTTCTCGAGACGGCCATCAGAAAAACTAACTCCGTCACCAGAGAGAAAGCACTAACACCTAGGAGCAAAGACCCTATTGACAATTTAGCTAACACCCACGTAAACTCTAGGGTCATAGTTCCGTACTGCCAACAGCACTCCGCTATCAAAAAGATCTTTTCAAAAAATTGCAACTTGATAAGGGGGGACCCTGTAATTGGAAGTGATGTTTCACTCAGACCGGCGATCACTTTCCGAAAATCCCCCTCAATGGCAAATGTACTGACTAGCAGCATTCTAGAGCCCGTTATCTCAGGAACATGGAAAGCATTAAGCACGGGCTTTAAGAAATGTGCCTTCTGTAAAGCCTGCAAAATTGGAATAAACAAAACCCATTACACCAGCCCCTTCAGAGACAACCCAATCCCCATCACGAAAAGACTCACGTGTAAGATGGAGTTTGTCGTTTATGTGCTACAATGCCCATGTGACTTGAGTTATGTGGGCAGCACTCGCCCAGCAGCACATAAGCGGATTCTTCAACATATTAGGGCCATAGGGAGCAAGGATCAGGCATACCCGGTGGCACGCCACTTTGAGGCTGTGCATAACAGTGACCCCAGTGATCTACAATATTATCTGGTAGACACAGTGATGCCGCTAAAACGGGGGGGGTGATAGAGAGTGCAGACTGCGCTTACTTGAGACAAGATACATTCTCGAAATGAATACAAAGAGCCCGAATGGATTAAATGATCGAGAAGATCTTTACACTTGTCTCAGGGAGTTCTAAATGCCTTCCCATCATCTCTGACACCTAATTCTTATATCTGCGTTATCATGTAAACCTGATACACTCCTGACCTGATCCTATACTTTATAATCGATGGTGGCCCCCTTTGCCATTCCCAGTTGTAGTAGGCTTTCTTACACTAACTAGATATTAATGTATACATTGGTACTGGAGTACACTATATTAATTTGCACATTCAAGTGAATTTTTCCCTCCGGGTACCCTGCAAATCTCTCCATTCTTTTCTGTGAAATACTTTCCCTTATTTCTTGTCATATTTTCATTTTTATTGTTCATGCAAACACGAGCACTTTATTTTTGATTTTTCATATACTTTTGGAGTTCACAGCTGCATGCAAGGGTCTTACACATCACTTAGAAGGATAGTGCCTTGAGTAGATTTGATTTGATTTTGTTCATTTGTAACGGCATATGTTTCTTGATGAAAGAAGCAACTTCTATCCAGCATTAATTGTAATATTTTTCAATGAAATCATACTTCAGCAAGGAATACATGAATGCACATGCTTTTATAGATCCTATACGTAATGGGAAATCTGTCCAATGTGTAAATATGTAAATACTGAATTGATGTATATATATGAATTACATAATACAGTTATATATATTTTGTGATATTCTTTAAGGAGCATCATTATATAAATAGATTGTATATAATTAGCATGAAATAGTCACTTGTACATAGAGATATTTTTGATAAGAGGGGACAACTCATTACTTTCTTAATGAATTGTGTTTGGAGACGAAATGCCTTTCTTTATGTATGAACTGAATACTGATAGATATACGTTATGCCGTTGCATAGAAATGACTGAAATATGATAATGTTGGGCACTTGCCCTCAATTTTGTGAAAGTGAAATTATGAAAGTTTAATTATGCACTTACCACTTTAAGCGCGAATCCGCTCCCATGTTTTGGTGTATTTAAGACCCTTGTTTGTTTCGATCTACGTCATGTGATCAAGCCTCGTTTGGAGGTGAAACGCGTTATGGCGGATGGCTGGTGGAATATTTGAATAAATCACCGAAAAAATCAGCACTAAATCTGGGCTCACTCTCGTTATTCTATTCGATTTGTGGAAAGGAATGGCGTTTTCTTCATATATATATATATAAATATATATATATATATATATATATATCTTTGCCACTCCACTCCCTCCACAAGCAAGATGCAGGCGCTCTCTCCTCTCGAAAAGAAACGTGGAGCACAGACCCAGGTAAGTTTAAAAAATGTGTTGTTTTATTGAGCTGTTACTCAGTCGGCCATTACGCGTTTCGGGACGTACCTTGATCACATATATATATATATATAGCAAACAATTCCTTTTGCAAGAAATCAGAGGCCAGAGGCAGGTTCAGGGAAACGGCTCGCTTTATTGATCAAATGTCAGTGGCGGCGAATGCATTTCGGGGGGTGAGCCTTCGTCAGCGCCTCACGCTGCAAATGTCTTTCACTTCTGGACCCCGCCTGCTATCAAATAAATGCTTGCAGCCAAGACTCCTCCCTCTGTTGCTGTAGACACACCTGTGCCGGTTCCTACTCAGTCCTGGGAACTGCACTACCCAGAATGCACTGTAACGTATATATATATATATCGCAATCACATTGAATGATAAGGAGACTGGAGGTTGGCAAACATGGAAGATGGCCTTCTGACCCTGGAGCTCCACAGTACTGGGACGCCCCTAGGGGAATGGCGCTTGCACCTGATGGTCTCTGGCTGCAATTCTCGGTGGGAGAGCACTTGACCTTGCACTGGTGACGGCGGAGCGATTCTGGCTTCTCTAAATTGACCCCCGCAGATGATGAGAAGAGCGGAGCCCGACAGCATGGCCACGAGGAGTCTGACTTCCCTTTCAGCCACAGGGTCCTACGAATTCACACAGAGGGGCGAGCCGGAGCGACATGTTAATCACCTCCCACTTTATTGCTAAGCCCACCACGGTCGAATGGGATGAGGGGCACACTTTCTGCACCCTGTCCCATTCCCATGCCATACATTTTCTTGGTAGGCCGGTGATCCACCAAGCAGAGGAAGCGTGGCTTATGCGAGGGCCGTGGTTCACAGCCTGTATCGCTTCTCGCCCTCTCCGACTGCAAGGAGAGAAGATATAATGGGGCACAACATTCCTATCACCACCTACACCGCCTTTGAGCCCTTGCGGCAATCGCTATGAAGCATGGCGTATTTATGACCATCCACGGCAAGCCTATATCAAGACTTCTGCAATACAGCCCCCTGCCAGAGCTTCGAGGATTGAATTGGGCTGCTTGGGAGCAACATAGCATGGCCTCTAGTACTGAATCACCCACTGCATTTAAGCACTGTCAGCACGCAGCAGCAGCCCATGTCATTTTGGAGGATGTGAGGCCTGCATGGATTGTTGTACCCCGCTTCCTCTGGAAAGATGCTTATGACCCAGAATGCCCTTTATGCCACTGACCTTACCCTCTCTCCAGCTCACGTCTTGTCTAGCTCTGTGGGCCGTGGGGTGCCCATTCAAAATCTTGGATGCCTGACGTACCTCCAAGGAAGGCCACGCACCTGCAGCCTACCCAGCCCCAAAATTATTGGACGCAGAGTATTAGGAGCTTCCTTCCCTTATGCTGCCCCAAGAGCCCGCTACCACACTTGCCTCATGAGGCCTGGATGCAATATACCCATCACAGTGGGCGGGCCCTGTACTTAGTCCACTGTCTTGTCTTCCTGCATCTACTCAGCCTGCTGGGTATGCTTGCCCTTTGGAGTCCTCAGGCCCCACTCTTCGGTCTTTATCTAAACCACTGCCCTACAGAGTCTTGCACAACTGCCAGACAGCATTCTCTGCTGGCTACATCCCCACTGGTAGTCACTCAGACCCACCCTTTCACCACCCTTTGGACAGTGGAAAAGGCTGCCCAGTGGTGGGCCTCACCGTAGTTGGGGCTGCTGATTCCTGAGTGCTGTCCTCCTCCACCAGAGAACCCCTCTAATGAATAGGACAGAACATAGACATGCTCTGCCACTACTCCACCCAGCCCTGGCTTGCTGTGGCCCTCTCCAGGGTTGACTGGTCCCATGCAGTCCAGGATCTCCTTCCCTCCCTCATCGGGGGCCATGCCCCATCCATAACTCTCTTAGACCCTGCTGTCGACTTTCCACTCCACAGGCCCATGCCTGGACCGACCACTAACCGCTGTCAATTGCAGGAGCCGGCTCAGTCCACAACGTCATTTTGGAAGTCTTCAAGACAGATGCTTTTCAGAGAGGTGGTCTCCCAAATCAAACCAAACCTCCCCCGTTGGGTCTGTCGAATACCACAATGGATCTGATCCTCAAGCAGATAACAGTGGTGAGGCTCCAGCTGGAGGCTATAAACGTGAAGATGACCGAGTTCACAGTGGAAAATAAATCGATCGGTGCTGAGATCTCTGGCTTCTGCGACAAAGTGGAGATCCTGGGCCACCGTCTGCCCTCCCTGGAATCTGGGGTTGAGCTCCTTGTAGACAGGGAGCTCCATGCCTTGTGCAAAAAGATTGTGAACCTTGAATATCAGAGCTGTAAAAACAACGTCTGCTTCTTCAGGGTCCCAGAGAAAATGGAGGGCATCGATGTCAGAGGATTTCTTCAGGACTTTCTGCCCACCCTCCTTGGAATCACCGTCTTGTCCCCATTGAAGATGCAGAAGGCACACATGGTATGGTCGCGGCAACCCCTGATCCCACCTGGTTTGAGGCCCATAATACATTGCTTCCTCTGGCATGAACAGGAATGGCAGATCCTGACGGCACCTAGGGTGCACGGGCCCTATCTCTTTGAAGGCCATAAAACAAATGACCAGCAGAGGACATATGTGGATTACCATGGACGGCAAATTCCAGGACTTCTACAACCCAGAAGCGCTACAGGCCTTTCTGGATAGGCTTTGGGATGGGGCCTTGGATACTGCCCACTTATCCCCAGGGGTCTCCAAACTTTTCTGTAATAAGAGCTATTCAGGCTCAATGAAATTCATCCTGAGCTACTAACATTAGTGATGTAATGGTGACCACCGAATCCAAGATTGTCAGCTGTGATTACATTAGTGCATTAGGCTGAGTTTCAAGCAATAATGTAAAAAGGCTGTGGCAAGTTGAAATTACTGCACATGGGAAATACATAGATGCAACAGCATTTCCCAAACATCCGCTTATGAGTTTTGGAAATACACACATTTCAATCTTGAATACATGTATTTTAATTTTGGTATACATATAATAGTTCAACCAAATAATACCTTCTATATTAGTAGGCTGCTCTGCACACAGGAGAGCTACTCACAGGTAGCTGAAGAGCTACTAGTTGCTCATGAGCTAATCATTGGAGATACCTACCCCAGACCTTCCCACCATGGTGAAAGGGCCACCCGCTTTAGGGAACCTGAACGCACAACCTCAAGGACCCTAGTACAAGAAGCAATACATGCACAGCAGAAGAAAGACAACGCTGAAAGAAGAGGCAGACCAGACGCAGGACGGAGGGTGTGATAAATCGTGATATCCACCGAAGTTAGGGCCACCTGCAGACTGATAGTCATCATGCCAGCCTCTGTGCACTGGTCATTCAATATCCTCCTGCCCCAAGGCTGAGTATAGTCTGCATGTTTGTTATTGCTGGTTTTTTGCTTGATGGTTTTGTACTGTTGCTTATTTGATGCTAAGGCCTGTCCATCTGCAGCACAGGCCACTCCCTGCTGGTGCTCCAATGCTATTTGGCAGTATAGATCACAGAGGTCCCTTCCCTTCACCCTCTTCCCCCTGCTCCTGGGTTGCCATTATTCTAGGTGCTTAACCAGCAATTCACTGCATCCTCCAACACCCGCTCATTTATTTCACAAGCACTGTGGAGTGGGGCCACTTGCAGCTTCCCCAATGCCTGCCCGGTTACCACTTCCATCCATACTATACAGCCACCATCCAACTGACATCCAACGTGGGCCAGCTCATGCACAGCTTCTGGTCTTCCTCATTGTTACCTGGTACTCACAGCTGCAGAGTCAAGGTAACCGTCATCCATCCTGCAACACCAGACAATGGAGGGCATTTATATTCCAATTGTCCTGGTCATTCATGAGTGACATAGACTCTGTCCTCTCTGCTTCCAGGGAATTCTCATCTATAATCCACCTTCATATTCCACCGGACACGTTCTCCTCTTTCAGCAGCCGCACTTTCTGGAAGTCATCCATAGGAAACAACAGCGGTTTCCGAAACCACTTCACACATATGCACCCGGCTTCCATGTTGTAGGAAACATGGGTACTAGAGTATCCAAGGGTGCGGAGGCTCTCCAACTTTCAGTCTTCCACAGGGTTTCTTCAGAGTCCACTGGGAAGGGTCCTTAATCTTTAAAAATCCCCGTGATTTACTCCTAGAGTTGTACGGAGCACGCAGTCTTGTATTCACACTGCACAGGCTCTTTGTGGGGTCCCTAACTACTTACGTTGGGTGGATCCCTGGGTCCGCAGCATTTTTACGTCCTCTAAACACTGTCTTGAATCCAGTTGTGGTTCTTAGACCACTTTCTTAGTATATGGATTGTCCCCCCCCCCTGGGGCCATTTTGTACTTTGAGCTATTTACTGTGTTTCTTTGCTAAAGTATTATGTGCATATCTCCGGGTAGAACATATTTCTATGTGTTAGAGAGTGTTATATAATAATAATACTAATGTTAGACCTGACATCATTGGCTTGAGTCTCTCCTCCATTTTTTCTGTTTGCCTCCACTGTTTTACGATGTTTTGCTGGTATATGCTTTGGGCGCGGTGTCACTGCTGATCAGTGCCACAGCGCAAGTGCTCCCTATGTAAATTGATGTATCTATTGTATCCATGATTGGCCTATTTGGTTTACTATCAGTCCCTAGTCTAGTGCACCAGGAGTGCCGGGGCTTGTAAATACAAATGCCGCTCGTGGGCTTGCAGCACGTGTTGTGCCACCCACAGGAGCGGCCTCGTAAAAGAATGTCTACGGGTCGGTCATTGCGAGACCCACGTGCAGCCTAGTGCTGTCACGCCGGCTGCGCAAGTATACCTACTTGCCAGCCCCTCCAACCTTCCCTTGACTTCATGTTAGTCACCCCTATGGTAGGCCCACGAGCAGGGTGCATTGTAAGTATAAGGTCGCCGAATCCAGCTCGACACCGTGAGTGACGGCTCAAGTGTCCTGCTTCCTCGACGCCGGCCGCCGGGCCCGATCGACGCCAGCAGCAACGCCAGTGAGTAGTGAGTTCGGCTCCAGCTCCAAGGGACTTCGTGTCTGCACCGCTGCTGATCGCATCGCCCTCGTGCCCTCTCAACGCCGTGAGCGCTGCTCACTCTTTGCAACATCATCGACATCGATGACGACGCCTGCTGAGGCCTGATCGACACCGAAGACGCGACGCCGGAGTGCTCGACGCCACTGATCATCGTGTGCTTCATTTTTCTAAAGGTACTGTGTTGTTGGGGGTCCGTGTGACTCCGGGCTCGACGTAGCGCTCCTCGCGGTCGACGCCGAACCTTTGGATTAACTTTGCCTCGACGTCGTGTAACCCCCGTGTGGGTTACTCTGTTGCTAAGAACTGCATTACCAAGAAGAAGATTAGCTTTGATACTAAAGACTTTGTGCTAAAGAAGAACCTACCTTTGAACTATCCTTTTCCCCTTCCCAGAGTATTTATTAGGATTGTGTACATTTCTTGTTGTTATTTGGTCTTGTGCTAAGCCTTATATAAAAATCCTTATTTTTATAATACTACTGTGTCGTGTCCATTTGTAGTGTATTCACTTTATTACTGTATGTGGTCATAATTGCTTAACACACAGCCTCTGAGATAAGCCTGTCTGCTCTGCCAAGCTACCAAGGGGGTGAGCAGGGGTTATCGAAGGGTGTGATCCCCTTGCCCTGACTAGAAAAGGTGTGTCCCTATTTGTCAGAAGTGCATACCTCTGCCAACTAGAGACAGCCGGTTCTAACATTGGATGCAGCGGTGAGGATTTGGACCTTGCATTTATGACCCATGTGCAGTGATTAGTGTACGCTACATAGTGAAAGCAGACCATAGCGCAGTCACAATCTAATTGGGAAGGATCCTATTTTTGGTTCTCCGCTTTTCTGAAGCTTGATTTTTTTGAACACTGCCAGTTTTGACCATGAGTGACACCGGAGTCACTTCCCCTGTTGTTGTTGAGGAGGAATTTGACAGAGCGAAGTTAAACGACTACAGATTGGAGGAGTTGAAATCCTTTTGCAAGAAGTTTAAAGTTCCTACCAAAGGTCTCAAGGCTAAGGAAACCTATCTCAAAGCATTGCAGGCCTGGTTGGAAGCCAGAGATCCCACTGATCCGGTGGTGGTACCGCCAGTGGAAGGGGATGAGGAGGCACCAGCGAATGGGCCTGAGTCCTCTCCCGGAAGCAGCGTTTCCTCCAAAGGTCTTTCCCCTGAAGAACGAGAAGAAAGGGCGAAGGAGCGAGCATACAACATGGAAATGGCAAGGCTAAAGATAAATGGGCAGTTGGAGTTAGAAAATGCAAGAGGTAGAAGAGAAGCTGATTTGGAGATCAAAAAGTTAGAGTTTGAAAGAGAGAAGTTAGCTTTGGAGCGTGAAACCAAGTTGAGGGAGTTGGACATCCAAGCTAAGAAGTTAGAATTGAATCCCTCTGGTGGCAGCAACCCATCCGAGCCTGCAGGAAGTAAGTCTTACTTTCCCAAAGATGTGATAAAAGATTATCATAGGAACGAAGATATTGGTCAGTGGTTTAAAGCATATGAGTTAGCATTGTTGGCCCACCAGGTCCCTGAGAAGAATTGGGGAGCGGGGTTTTAGGGTCGCTTTGTGAATGAGGGGAGAGATACCCTGTTAGACCTGCCTGTTGGGGATAGGATCTCGTATGCTCATATGAAGGATGCTTTAATGTTGCGATATGGCCTAACCCCCGAGAAGTACAGACAAGCTTTTAGAGAATGTAAGACGTTGCCTGGTACGACGTGGGTTGAATATGTGTCTTTTTTTTGCAGAGCCATGGATGGTTGGATAAAGGGCAGCAAAGTGGAAAGTTATGAAGCTCTTTATGATTTGTTTGCTTGGGAGCATTTGTCTAATAACTGTTTTCCAGAGCTGCGCCAGCACCTGATTGATAGCAAGATATCTAACCCTAGAAAACTTGCTGAGGAGGCGGACCGCTGGGTCAGTACCAGGGTCCACAAGGGTCCAGTGGGAGACTCAGCCAAAGGTGGGCAGGGTCCCCAGCAGAAGAGTGGGGGGGACAAGGGTAAACATAAGGAGTCTCAGAAAGGGCCCCAAAGTAATCCCCAAGGGAACCAAGGGAAAGGTTCCCAGCCTCCCCCTGAGAAGAAGCCAGGGGCCCCGACGGGTAAACCTGTTCATAGGGGCCCCCTAACCTGCTACGGTTGTGGGCAGGTGGGACACCGGTTTTATGACCCCCAGTGTCCCAAAAAGGATTTGAATGCACTGCCGCGTGCACCCCCCATCAGTTGGCGAGTGTAGCCTTGGGAGGGGAGGAGATGGTTGTCCAAGGTGGGAGGGGTCCCGCAGAAATGTCCCTGGTCTCGCTAGGAGACATGCAAATGGTCCCTCCACCCCCTCTGCCTAGTAACACTAGTAAATATAGGCAGTGGGTGACCATTAATGGCCATAAAGTGGAAGCTCTCAGAGACACCGGAGCGAGTGTGACAGCTGTTAAGTGTCACTTGGTGTCCAGAGAGCAGGTGGTTCCCCACGCATTCTACCCTGTGATAGCTGGCGACAACTCCCAGAAAGAGTGTGAGGTAGCTCAGGTTTCCTTTGAATGGGGGGGAGTTTCAGGTACTCTTCAGGTTGCTGTGAGGCCCGCCATGCCTGTCGATTGTCTCCTGGGCAATGATTTGGAAGACTCCCCTTGGGCTAAGGTGGAGAGAGAGGCGCACTTGAGAATGTTGGGTGTGCCAGAGTGGGTGTGTGCAACCACTCGATCGATGACAGCGAGTAAGGGTGTTGATGGGGTCCCGGAGCCTGAAAGTACGGCCCAGGACCCAGCTGAGAAGAGAAGAGGCAGGGGGCGCAGGAAACCGTCCCCCGTAGTTCCCGTGGTCCAGGAGGAGGTAGACCCTGAGGGGGATGCCCTGGAGCCCACAGGGGAACAAATTGCCGAACTGGGAGACCTGCCCCAGCTGACCCACTGGCAGCAGGATGGTGGTCCCTCCAGGGAGGAATTCTGTGCGGAACAGAAAGTGTGCCCTTCTCTTGTGTGCATGAGGCAGCAGGCCTCAGCCCAGTCCTCAGGTGATCAGTCAGGGTCACATTTTGTGTACTGGGAGAATGACCTCCTGTATAGCGAGCCTAAGGCTGCTGAGCCTGGGTCAGCCCGTGTGCTGGTGGTACCCCAGCGCTTTAGAGCCTTCCTACTGGGTTTGGCTCATGACGTACCGTTAGCTGGACATCTTGGGCAGGACAAGACCTATGACAGGCTTGTCACCCATTTTTATTGGCCTCAGATGCGAAGGGATGTAGACATCCATTGCAAGACTTGTCGCACTTGCCAGGCAAGTGGGAAAAGCGGAAGGAAGCAGAAGGCTCCCCTCCAACCTTTTCCGTTGGTCAGTACCCCCTTTGACCGGGTGGGTATTGACATTGTTGGGCCCCTGGACCCCAAGACAGCCCTGGGCAACAGGTTCATCCTGGTCTTGGTGGACCATGCCACACGGTACCCGGAAGCCATCCCTCTCCGAACAGTGACGGCCCCCGTGGTGGGACGGGCACTGATGGGTGTTTTCTCCCGGATGGGGTTCCCCAGAGAGGTGGTGTCAGACCAGGGCACCAACTTCATTTCGAACTATATGAAGTCTCTGTGGAAGGAGTGTGGGGTAACCTACAAGTTCACCACTCCTTACCACCCTCAAGGAAGTGGGTTGGTTGAGAGATTCAACCGTACCCTTAAAGGCATGATCATGGGTCTTGAAGAACCAATGAGGCGGAAATGGGACGTCCTCTTGCCATGCCTGTTGTTTGCTTACCGGGAGGTGCCGCAGAAGTCTCTAGGGTTCAGCCCCTTTGAGCTTTTGTACGGTCACCCGGTAAGAGGGCCTTTAAGTCTGGTCAAGGAAGGCTGGGAGCAATCTCCCAGGAAACCTCCCCAGGATGTATACAGCTACATGCTGGCCTTTCGGAACCAGACTCGGCGCTTCAGAGAACTTGCTCAGGCAAATCTGGAGGCCAGCCAGGAGGAGATGAAGCGTTGGTATGACCGGAATGCCACTCTGGTAGAGCTTCAGCCTGGTCAGGAAGTGTGGGTCATGTCCCCTGTGGAACCTTGTGCGCTCAAGGACAGGTGGACTGGACCGTTTAAGGTTGTGGAGAAGAAGAGCGATGTCACCTACTTGGTGGACTTGAAATCTCCCAGGAACCCCTTGCGGGTCCTGCATGTCAACCGATTGAAGCCCCACTTAGAGAGGTCCGAAGTGGGCATGCTCCTAGCTACAGTTGCGGGAATGGAGGAGGAGAGTGAGCCTCTTCCTGACCTCCTGTGTGCTAAAGAGCAAGATGGGTCAGTGGATGGTGTTGTCCTCTCTGACACACTGACCCTTGAACAGAAACAGGATTGTCGCCACCTGTTGGGACAAATCCCGGATCTGTTTTCCTTGGTTCCGGGTGTCACTCATTGGTGTGTCCATGACGTTGACACCGGAGACAGCCCTCCTGTGAAGCACAAGGCTTACAGGGTGACTGACAAGGTTAGAGCATACATTAAGGAGGAGGTCTCCAAAATATTTGCGTTAGGGGTGGTTGAGTCCTCTAGCAGTCCTTGGGCCAGCCCAGTGGTCTTGGTCCCGAAGGCTGCAGCGCCTGGTGCTTCACCAGAACTCCGGTTCTGCATGGATTACCGAGGACTCAATTCGTTCACGAAGACTGACGCGCACCCCATCCCCAGAGCTGATGAGCTCATCGATCGGTTGGGGGCTGCCCGGTACCTTAGTATGTTTGATCTAACGTCTGGGTACTGGCAGATCGCCTTGACTGATGGGGCAAAGGAGAGGTCCGCATTCTCCACACCAGATGGGCTATACCAGTTCCGGGTAATGCCCTTTGGGATGAAGAATGCCCCTGCCACCTTCCAGAGGTTGGTCAACCAGGTCTTGGCTGGACTGGAGGATTTCAGTGCCGCCTACCTGGACGACATCGCAGTGTTCAGCGCCAGTTGGGAGGAACACTTGCGCCACCTCCAGGAAGTGTTGTTGGCCCTGCACGGAGCAGGCCTCACAATCAAGGCCAGTAAGTGCCAGATTGGGCAGGGTTCGGTGGTGTACTTGGGGCACCAAGTAGGGAGCGGCAAGGTTGCCCCCCTGCAACCCAAGATTGATACCATCCTGGCTTGGGCGCCGCCCAAAACCCAAACGCAGGTGAGAGCCTTCTTAGGACTCACGGGTTACTACAGGAGGTTTGTCAAGGATTACGGTAACATTGTGCACCCCTTGACTTCGCTGACTTCCAGGAAGCAGCCACGAAACGTGATCTGGACTGATGCCTGTCAAACGGCCTTTGACACCCTGAAAACTGCAATGTGCACAGCACCTATACTCCAGGCACCCGACTTTTCGAAAGAGTTTATTGTCCAGACGGACGCTTCAGAGCATGGCTTGGGGGCTGTTCTAGCTCAGGTGAATGAAGAGGGCCGAGACTTGCCTGTAGCCTTCATCAGTCGTAGGTTACTTCCCAGGGAAACGAGGTGGAGTGCGATAGAGAGAGAAGCATTTGCTGTGGTCTGGGCGCTGAAGAAGCTAAGACCCTACCTGTCTGGGACTCACTTCCGGGTTCAGACAGACCACAGGCCCCTCAGATGGTTGATGCAGATGAGGGGTGAGAATCCGAAACTGTTGAGGTGGTCAATTTCCCTACAGGGGATGGACTTTACAGTGGAACACCGCCCTGGTACAGATCACGCCAATGCTGATGGTCTGTCTAGATTTTTCCGCCTTAGTGATGAGGACTCCCTAGGTCAAGGGTAGTTCTCCCCAGATTTCAGCTGGAGGGGACACGTGTTAGACCTGACATCATTGGCTTGAGTCTCTCCTCCATTTTTTCTGTTTGCCTCCACTGTTTTACGATGTTTTGCTGGTATATGCTTTGGGCGCGGTGTCACTGCTGATCAGTGCCACAGCGCAAGTGCTCCCTATGTAAATTGATGTATCTATTGTATCCATGTTTGGCCTATTTTGTTTACTGTCAGTCCCTAGTCTAGTGCACCAGGAGTGCCGGGGCTTGTAAATACAAATGCCGCTCGTGGGCTTGCAGCACGTGTTGTGCCACCCACAGCAGCGGCCTCGTAAAAGAATGTCTACGGGTCGGTCATTGCGAGACCCACGTGCAGCCTAGTGCTGTCACGCCGGCTGCGCAAGTATACCTACTTGCCAGCCCCTCCAACCTTCCCTTGACTTCATGTTAGTCACCCCTATGGTAGGCCCACGGGCAGGGTGCATTGTAAGTATAAGGTAGGACACGCCTGACCAAGTTGGCATGTCCTAATAGTGAATTACAGCCATCTTCGTTCTTCACTATTGCGAGGTAGCCTGCTCTCCATTAGTTAGAATGGGCCACCGGGATCATTAAGGCTATGATCCTAGCTGGCTCGGGGAGCATGGTGCAGTGTCGAGTTTGGTATCCCTTAACTCGGGGTTTAATTACGCATCCGTTGGTGTGGATGGTTTTTGGACTCTGGGTTTGAAAATAGCACTTTTAGAAAGTGTCTATTTTCTTGTATAACCATTTCTGGTTTCTGCTGGTCTTGCGTGTGTGTGACAGGAGCTGGGTGGCTCCACAGGTCTGGATGAGTCAGTGTTGGATGAGTGGGACATTTGCGTTGAGAGTAGGGGGAGAGTAGTTGTTGATAGCCTGCCCTGCCTGATACAATGCCGGCTCCACCTCCTGCCAAGCGGCTGATGGCTCTGTGCCTGCCATGGACGATCCTAGCCCCACCTCCTGCCAGGAGGCCGATAGCTCTGCTCCTGCCAGTGTCAATGCTGGCTCCACCTCCTGCTGGGCATCTGAGGACCCAGCCCTGCTCAGTGAATAGGCCAGGTGCTTCTGCCTGGCTCCACCCACAACAGACCCAGGATGTTGGGAAATCCCCCTGCATGGACAAAGGGATCAAAGCCGAAAAGGGGTATAAGGGAAGTACCCCTGAAACATGAAATCAGATCACTTCTGACAAGGAACCCTGTAACCAAGGACAAGAGGCCTGCTGATCTGAGGACTTGCCTACCCCTTCTGCCAGTGTGCTGTTTGCTGGGGGGAATCCTGCAGTGCTTCTTTATTTTTGCCAAGGAACCAGGAGAGAGGAACTGTGTGTGTACTCTCACGCTTGCTAAGAAAATCTCCAAGGACTGGAAGAGTGCCAGTCTCCTGCTGAAGTCACAGGGCTAAAGGACTTCATCTGCTTAAAGTGCTATTTGCTGGAACCTGTGAATCCAGCACCTCTGAATGAGCCCGCAATCTCGACGCCGACGGATGTCGCCGAATCCAGCTCGACACCGTGAGTGACGGCTCAAGTGTCCCGCTTCCTCGACGCCGGCCGCTGGGCCCGATCGACGCCAGCAGCAATGCCAGTGAGTAGTGAGTTCGGCTCCAGCTCCAAGGGACTTCGTGTCTGCACCGCTGCTGATCGCATCGCCCTCGTGCCCTCTCGACGCCGTGAGCGCTGCTCACTCTTTGCAACATCATCGACATCAACGACGACGCCTGCTGAGGCCTGATCGACACCGAAGACGCGACGCCGGAGTGCTCGACGCCGCTGATCATCGTGTGCTTCATTTTTCTAAAGGTACTGTGTTGTTGGGGGTCCGTGTGACTCCGGGCTCGACGTAGCGCTCCTCGCGGTCGACGCCGAACCTTTGGATTAACTTTGCCTCGACGTCGTGTAACCCCCGTGTGGGTTACCCTGTTGCTAAGAACTGTATTGCCAAGAAGAAGATTTGCTTTGATACTAAAGACTTTGTGCTAAAGAAGAACCTACCTTTGAACTATCCTTTTCCCCTTCCCAGAGTATTTATTAAGATTGTGTACATTTCTTGTCGTTATTTGGTCTTGTGCTAAGCCTTATATAAAAATCCTTATTTTTATAATACTACTGTGTCGTGTCCATTTGTAGTGTATTCACTTTATTACTGTATGTGGTCATAATTGCTTAACACACAGCCTCTGAGATAAGCCTGTCTGCTCTGCCAAGCTACCAAGGGGGTGAGCAGGGGTTATCGAAGGGTGTGATCCCCTTGCCCTGACTAGAAAAGGTGTGTCCCTATTTGTCAGAAGTGCGTACCTCTGCCAACTAGAGACAGCCGGTTCTAACAACTAATAATCCACATTTGTAAAGCGCACAACCACCCGTAAGGGTCTCTATGCACTGGGGGCCTTCGGGAGGATTAAGCAAGGTATTGCCCAGAGTCACATGGTGCTGGGCTAAACTGCCGCCTGTGCCAGGGATAGAACCGTGATCCCCAGATTCCGGAAGTAGTCACCTAGCCTCTGCGCCACACCTCTTCCTTATATATAGTATATATAATAAATACATATTTTTATAGTTACTTTGTGTGATTCTTTTTCACTTAATCTATACTACAAGATTGCATTCTGGTAAAACAAACTGCTTTACACTCCTTCTGGACTAAACCCGAAGACTGCTCTCCACACTTTTGCCTCCTATTTGTCTGACCTTCTTTTTGTTGGCCTTAAGACTCTTTAACATTGCTCACCCGTGCTAAAGTGCATGTCCTTCTCCCTTAAACATAGTTACATTTGGTATAACCACAATTGGGCTATTGAAATGACCTGTAAGTCTCCAGTAGAGTGCAGTACCTGGGACCAGGGCATGTCAATTTAATGCTACTAGTTGGCCTGCTTAAAATATAATAAGAATTAGTATTATTATTAATTTGTAACATGCATGAACCATCCCCGAAGGGATATCTCAGCACACGTGGATCAGAAAGGCAGGCAAAAGAGCCTAAAATTTAAAATATTTCAGTTTTTAATAATATCCTAAAATTGTAATGGGCAGTGCATTCTCGTAGGTGTAGGGGAAGTTTGTTCCAAATATGGGGGACTAGGAAAGAAAAAGCACTCCCACCTTGACATGTTTTCTTAATGCGTAGTATACTAAGAATAGACTTCTTCATAGATCTCTAGGACCTTGTAGGTCGATACAGGATACGTTTTTTCTTCAAGTAGCTAGGTCCCTTGCCATTAAGCGCTTTGTGCTCTAGGCAACAGATTTTGAAGTTGATACGTTCTGCACTGGCATCCAGTATAGTGCACGTAATGAAGGGACCAAGGCATATCTCACTGGTAGATTGTGAATTAGACTAGCCGCTGTATTTTGAAATACCTGGAGCTTGTTCAGGAGGGACTTGTTGACGGTGTCCGGGAGAGCATTTCTGTAGTCCTGGTGGCTAATTACCAGTGCCTGGACTAGGGGCCTGCGTACTGCCAATGGGAGCATTGGAAAGGGTCTTCGTAGTAGCCTCATAACATGAAAGCAGGAGCCAGTGATGGATGTCACTTAGTCTTTCATGGTTAACTTCTGATCAATATTTAAACCCACATTTTTCACAGAAGATTTTAGAGTAGGTGGTGATCCTAATTCAGGCGGCCACTACTCAGGAAGCCATAACAATTGAGCAGCACTGAAAAGCAATATTTCAGTTGTACCCCCATTTAGTTGGAGAGAATTAACAGCCATCTAGGCTCTAATAGCTTTCACGCCTTCAGTGAAATGCTCTCTCGTATCGGACGGATCTTTATCAAAGGCTAACAGAAGTTGGGTATCGTCCGCATATTAGATAGGTGTAAAACCATGGGCTCTTTTGATGTTTGCAAGTGGAGTGATATATATGTTGAACAGTGTGGGGCTCAAACAGGAGCCCTGAGGCACTCCTTAGTTTATTTTCATGGTGCATGACCGAAAAGGTCCCATATAAATGGTCTGAGTTTGGTCAAACAGATAGTTTCGGAACCACTGTAGCACAAGACCCTTGATACCTATCTCCTCCAGTCTCTGTATTAGTCTTGGATGAGATGTTGTGTCGAAAGGCCGCAGACCGGTCTAACAGCACAAGCATAGAAGGAAGAATTTTGTCTTTGCAGATTCTAATATGGTCTGCACAGCCAAGAGTGCGGTTTCGGTGCTGTGCATTGGTCTGGAGCCTGACTGAGATGAATCTAGGATCCTATTAGACTCAAGGTAGTCCATCAGTCGTTTATTGATATTACTTTCTATTATTTTCCTAGCCTCGGGAAGGAGTAATATAGGACGATAGTTGGAAATATCTGTAGTAGTAAGGTATTTTTTTTTCGGGATCAGAATAACCTGAGCAGTTGTCCACTCCACTGGAATTGCACCCGAGCTCAAAGAAAGCTTCAACAAGGAGCAAATGGATGGAGTCAATTACTGAGATAGCAAGGCTGCTCTCTTCTCTGGGATAGGATCCTGAGGAGAACCTGATTTAGCAGCTTTCAGAGTAAGTTTAGTGAACCCTACATTGAAAAGAGCAAACTTCTCGAGAGTGCAAATGTAAGTTTGCTTACTACCGGCATAGTTGAGCTCCAAGTTAAAGCAGTGAGTCAAATTTGCAAGATTATTGTACATTAGATTTACTTTATCCTCTAAGTGATCAGTAATCTGATCGCAAAGTATTGGCGAAGGGGGAGTGTTGATAATACAGGCCTGAGGATTGATGGAAGAATGCAGAATTGTAAAAAGTTCCTTGGAGGAATTGCCAGTTCTATCAAGTTGCTGAGAAATGAATCTTTTCTGCGGTTTCCTAATATTACTGTGATAATGATCTAAGGATTTTTTATAAGCTTCCCAAAGATTTGGAATAGATGTAAAATGCCATTGTCGTTGCAACTTTTTACATTGGGTTTTCTCTTTGTGTAGATCAGGCGTGTACCAAGGTGCATGTGATGTTAATCTTGGTGAGGAGTGAAGTTTCACAGGCGCTAGAATATCAATGGCTAAATTGAGTGATGTATGGAATAATTTTAGAGCTTCCTGCATACCTATTGCATTCTCTATTTTAGGGGTAGTATATGCTTTTGTGATCGCATCAGGAGATACATTATGCCATTGTACTATAGTTTGACTTTGCAGGATTTTTGCAAGATACAGCCATGTGAGACAATGAAATATGAAAGTTTATTAAAGCGATATCCATTCAGACAAGAAGACCAGGGGTTTCACAGGACAACAAAAGGAAATTAGTAAAAATAAATTATAGCATGTGGCCCGCAAAGTGAAACCCACAACACATTGTTTGAAACCTAGGTTAGAGCAGAGCTGTTGTGCTTTTGAGTTGGAAGGATCATCCATGTGAACGGTGAAGTCGCAGAGTAGAATAAAAGTATTAGAGGGCAGTGCCTGGATTGCAATGAGCTCCATAGGTTTATGACTAAATGGCCCCAAGGGCCAAGGGGGACAGTAGACAAGAGCTCTTTTCCAGCTATTCTGGAGAGAGAAGTCAATTTTAAAGACACATATCTCAGCCCACGCCTTCGAGACGGATTCGGTGATCATGACTTTAAGTGAATTATTAAAAATAATTGCTAATCGTCCACCCGTTTTACCTAACCTATCTATCTACTCTTAATATATATTGTAGTTAGAAGGTAGGGCCATATCAATAGCAGGGTTGGAGTGAAGTTTGAGCTAAGTCGCTGTAAGAAACCCCTTAGCTGGTGAAGTAGACTCAATCATGTCCCAGATTTCAGTATTGTGCTAAGGCAATGATCTGACATTGCAAAGAAGGCATCTCCATGCAATTTTGGAGGCAACATTAGAGTTGTGAATAGAGTTAGCCTCGGGATCTGGAGAGTTCTCAGTGAGCATAGACGCAGATTCAGTATTTGTCAGCTTGTGACTCGCGACAAGAGAAAGGGCCTTCAAGGGTAGTTATTTGATGTTGTGTGTGGCAATGTAAATAGGTAAGGGAATTCGTGGCATAGTTACCAATTTTGAGCAGTTCCTCTGTTGAGTAGACAATTCTAATATTATTTCTTGTTCTTGAGGGTCAAGATACAGGCGTTCTGGCTCCTGCCGATGGCCTGGTGTGGACGGGCACCGACGGTCTTGCCTTTGGCGCGCCTTAGGCGTGCCGTTGGCACGCATGCTGCGTTCTTCCTCTGCGCATCAGCGCCTCCATCTACTAACGATAGGAAATGGTGTGAGGCAGCTAGTCCCTTAACTCCCAAGGTACCGGAAGTGAGGGAACATTTGACTGCTCTCTCCACAGCAATCGGTAAAGTCTGTGGTAGACCGACAGAGCGAGGCGAAGATGGCCACCCACAAACAGTGCAGCAATGCGGTAAAATGTGGTAAAAATAGCTTTAAAACAATATTTTTAAAATAGATAGAATGAAAGCTGTCACTCACCAAGATAGCTCTGCTGCCACTTGCCTGCATTAAAGATCACTGGGGTGACCCAGTGTCCCTCAGAATTTGGGTGTCTAGGAAATACACTACAACTGAATCTGTCGGGAAACCAATTTCTTAGCGGTCCACTATTAAATGAACAAAAATGAACAGAAACACACCAGGATGAGATGAATCAAAGTTAGTATATTGTACTGTTTTTCTTTTTAAAAATTTTACGTGAGGCTGTCAACGACATAAGTTCATAGTTGCAAAGCTGAAAGGTGACTTGTAAGTGAATACGTGATCATAAAGTGACAAGGTGTTTGAGTGAAGATACTAAGTAAAGTGCAGTTATATACACAACGGCATACACATTTTTGAATCAATAGACATCGTCCCTAAGAGCGCAAATTTCCATGTGCCCTCTTTTGGATTCTGTTATTTTTTGTCAGGTGGAGACTTTAGGATATGGATTGTCAGGATACGTTGACTTTTTGACCCAAGATTGCGCATGATTAAGACAGAGTCACTGCAGGTCTTCTTCAGGACAGGGAATGTATTAGTGGTTTATGATACCACTTGGAGTCCTTAACCAAATTAAAGATGCAAAATCCACTGTCCGGTTGGATTCAGTAGTAGTGGTGTGAGGTACCACATGTAGTCTGGTTGGATTCTTAGGGTGAGCAGGTGTTCAATTAAATCAATGTGAGAACAAAGTAGGAGTGTAGAGGGAAAGGAAAACTAGGACGCCCTCCACTCAGTAAATCACCAAAATACAAATGTCCCAGTATTCAAGGCAGTTCTCGTCTAATGATCTACAGACATCACTAGTTGTACATGAATTACAACAGACCTCTCTTCTTACAG